>NC_140016.1:7109821-7230134 GCF_964263955.1 Coregonus lavaretus
AAGTTCTCCCACTTAAAAAGATGAGAGAGGCCTGTAATTTTCATCATAGGTACACGTCAACTATGACAGACAAAATGAGAAAAAAAATCCAGAAAATCACATTGTAGGATTTTTAATGAATGTATTTGCAAATTATGGTGGAAAATAAGTATTTGGTCAATAACAAAAGTTTCTCAATACTTTGTTATATACCCTTTGTTGGCAATGACACAGGTCAAACGTTTTCTGTAAGTCTTCACAAGGTTTTCACACACTGTTGCTGGTATTTTGGCCCATTCCTCCATGCAGATCTCCTCTAGAGCAGTGATGTTTTGGGGCTGTCGCTGGGCAACACGGACATTCAACTCCCTCCAAAGATTTTCTATGGGGTTGAGATATGGAGACTGGCTAGGCCACTCCAGGACCTTGAAATGCTTCTTACGAAGCCACTCCTTCGTTGCCCGGGCGGTGTGTTTGGGATCATTGTCATGCTGAAAGACCCAGCCACGTTTCATCTTCAATGCCCTTGCTGATGGAAGGAGGTTTCACTCAAAATCTCACGATACATGGCCCCATTCATTCTTTCCTTTACACGGATCAGTCGTCCTGGTCCCTTTGCAGAAAAACAGCCCCAAAGCATGATGTTTCCACCCCCATGCTTCACAGTAGGTATGGTGTTCTTTGGATACAACTCAGCATTCTTTGAGTTTTTAACATTTTGGTTTCATCTGACCATATGACATTCTCCCAATCCTCTTCTGGATCATCCAAATGCACTCTAGCAAACTTCAGACGGGCCTGGACATGTACTGGCTTAAGCAGGGGGACACGTCTGGCACTGCAGGATTTGAGTCCCTGGCGGCGTAGTGTGTTACTGATGGTAGGCTTTGTTACTTTGGTCCCAGCTCTCTGCAGGTCATTCACTAGGTCCCCCTGTGTGGTTCTGGGATTTTTGCTCACCGTTCTTGTGATCATTTTGACCCCACGGGGAGCCCCAGATCGAGGGAGATTATCAGTGGTCTTGTATGTCTTCCATTTCCTAATAATTGCTCCCACAGTTGATTTCTTCAAACCAAGCTGCTTACCTATTGCAGATTCAGTCTTCCCAGCAGATAGACAGATATAAAGAGAGATACACAGAGACACAGAGAGATACACAGATATATATATATATATATATATATATATATATATATATAGAGAGAGAGAGAGAGAGAGAGAGAGAGAGAGATACACAGAGACACAGAGAGATACACAGATAGATAGATATATATATAGAGAGAGATACACAGAGAGACAGCGAGATACACAGATAGACAGATATAGAGAGAGATACAGAGAGACAGCAAGATACACAGATAGACAGATATAGAGAGAGATACAGAGAGATACACAGAGAGACAGAGAGATACACAGATATACAGATATATAGAGATATACAGCGAGATACATAGATAGATATAGAGAGAGATACAGAGAGACAGAGACAGAGATGCACAGAGAGACAGAGATACAGAGATACACAGAGAGACAGAGACATAGATACACAGATAGACATATATATATAGAGAGAGACAGAGATACACAGAGAGACAGAGATACACAGAGAGACAGAGATACACAGAAATACAGATATATAGAGAGATACAGAGAGATACACAGAGAGACAGAGACAGAGATACACAGAGAGACAGATATAGAGAGAGATACACAGATAGACATATATATATAGAGAGATACAGAGAGATACACAGAGAGACAGATATAGAGAGAGATACAGAAAGATACAGAGAGATACACAGAGAGACAGAGACATAAAGAGATACAGAGAGATACAGCAAGATACACAGATAGACAGATATAGAGAGAGATACAGCAAAATACACAGATAAACAGATAGAGAGAGAGACAGAGAGATACACAGATAGACAGATATACAGAGACAGAGAGAGATACAGAGAGATACAGCAAGACACAGAGATAGACAGATAGAGAGGGATACAGAGAGATACAGCAAGATACACAGATAGACATACAGATATAGAGAGCGACAGAGAGATACACAGATAGATATACAGAGAGACAGAGAGATACATAGAGATACACAGAGAGACAGAGAGATACACAGAGAGATACACAGAGAAACAGAGATACAGATATATACACAGATAGATATATATATAGAGAGAGAGATACGCAGAGAGACAGCGAGATACACAGATAGACAGATATAGAGAGAGATACAGAGAGATACACAGAGAGACAGAGACAGAGATACACAGATAGACAGATATATACACAGATAGATATATATAGAGAGAGAGATACACAGAGAGACAGCGAGATATACAGATAGACAGATATAGAGAGAGATACAGAGAGATACAACAAGATACACAGATAGACAGATATAGAGAGAGATACAGAGAGATACACAGAGACACAGAGACAGAGAGAGATACAGAGAGATACAGCAAGATACACAGACAGACAGATATAGAGAGAGACAGAGAGATACAGCAAGATACACAGATAGACAGATAGAGAGAGATACAGAGAGATACAGCAAGGTACACAGATAGACAGATAGAGAGAGATACAGCAAGATACACAGATAGACAGCGAGATACAGAGAGATACACTGAGAGACAGAGAGATACACATATAGACAGATATACAGAGAGACACACAGAGAGACAGAGAGAGACACAGAGAGACACAGAGAAACAGAGATAGAGAGAGATAGAGAGAGATACACGGAGAGACAGAGAGACACAGAGACAGAGATACTCCGATATACAGATATAGAGAGAGATACAGAGAGATACAGAAAGATACACGGAGAGACAGAGAGACACAGAGAGACAGAGATACGTAGAGATACAGATATAGACAGATATAGAGAGATACATAGAGATACACAGATAGACAGATATAGAGAGATACATAGAGATACACAGATAGACAGATATAGAGAGATACATAGAGATACACAGATAGACAGATATAGAGAGAGACACAGAGAGATACAGAAAGATACACGGAGAGACAGAGAGACACAGAGAGACAGAGACAGAGATACGTAGAGATACAGATATAGACAGATTTAGAGAGATACATAGAGATACACAGATAGACAGATATAGAGAGATACATAGAGATACACAGATAGACAGATATAGAGAGAGACACAGAGAGATACACAGATAGACAGATATAGAGAGAGACACAGAGAGATACACAGATAGACAGATATAGAGAGAGACACAGAGAGATTTACGGAGAGACAAAGAGCAACTCAGCCTCAACCCTATTAAAGAAGCAATCCTATCTGCAACATATACAATCCCAAACCGTTCTGTCCGGTCAGAAAAGCTGTTTTTCCCTCCCAGACATTTGGATAATAACTATGTCTACATCATGAGAGTGACTGTTTGTTTGTTCAACAACACTATGACAGGGCTACCACTTAACTCTTACTTACGGAGTTTGCTAACTTCCTTACTGAATGGGTTTGTGCTGACTTTGGAGTGTCACCCTTGGTAAACTCATAGAGTTAGGAGTAAATGATAGCCTTGCCAAACACACACAGATGCTCTATAGACAGACCAACAAACATTCAGGGGTCTTGTACAGATGTTTGTTTTGTTGCTTTGATTGGTTCCAAGTCTGTTTCAATCCACTCTTCCTGTTTTCATTCAAATACTCAATCACACTACCAGCTGTTATAGGTCTCTCTTTCTCTAACCCTCTCTCCCTCTTTCTCTCTCTCAGATCCATCAAACTAAGGAATGCAGCTGGACCACGCTGAACACACACACACACACACAAACACACTTGGGAGACATCTTTCTTCATCAGAATACTGATGTTTGGTTTGGGTTGGACAGTGGGTTTCGCTGAGGGCTCACACGAATAGCCAGACCAAACTCAAGATCATCTATAGTCTCCATCCATCTCTCTATCCATTTATATGTTCTATACCTCCACCCATCTATCTAATCCTTCTACCCCCCCTTACCCAACCCCAAAGAAAGAAAAAAACATATTGTAAAGTGGTTATCCCACTGGCTATAAGGTGAATGCACCAATTTGTAAGTCGCTCTGGATAAGAGCGTCTGCTAAATGACGTAAATGTAAATGTAAATGTATCCATTCACATTTTCTATACCTCCACCCATCTCTCTATCATTTACAGTGGGGAGAACAAGTATTTGATACACTGCCGATTTTGCAGGTTTTCCTACTTACAAAGCATGTAGAGGTCTGTAATTTTTATCATAGGTACACTTCAACTGTGAGAGACGGAATGAAAAAAAAAATCCAGAAAATCATATTGTATGATTTTTAAGTAATTAATTTGCATTTTATTGCATGACATAAGTATTTGATCACCTACCAACCAGTAAGAATTCCGGCTCTCACAGACCTGTTAGTTTTTCTTTAAGAAGCCTTCCTGTTCTCCACTCATTACTTGTATTAACTGCACCTGTTTGAACTCGTTACCTGTATAAAAGACACCTGTCCACACACTCAATCAATCAGACTCCAACCTCTCCACAATGGCCAAGACCAGAGAGCTGTGTAAGGACATCAGGGATACAATTGTAGACCTGCACAAGGCTGGGATGGGCTACAGGACAATAGGCAAGCAGCTTGGTGAGAAGGCAACAACTGTTGGCGCAATTATTAGAAAATGGAAGATGTTCAAGATGACGGTCAATCACCATCGGTCTGGGGCTCCATGCAAGATCTCACCTCGTGGGGCATCAATGATCATGAGGAAGGTGAGGGATCAGCCCAGAACTACACGGCAGGACCTGGTCAATGACCTGAAGAGAGCTGGGACCACAGTCTCAAAGAAAACCATTAGTAACACACTACGCCGTCATGGATTAAAATCCTGCAGCGCACGCAAGGTCCCCCTGCTCAAGCCAGCGCATGTCCAGGATAATCTGAAGTTTGCCAATGACCATCTGGATGATCCAGAGGAGGAATGGGAGAAGGTAATGTGGTCTGATGAGACAAAAATAGAGCTTTTTGGTCTAAACTCCACTCGCCGTGTTTGGAGGAAGAAGAAGGATGAGTACAACCCCAAGAACACCATCCCAACCGTGAAGCATGGAGGTGGAAACATCATTCTTTGGGGATGCTTTTCTGCAAAGGGGACAGGACGACTGCACCGTATTGAGGGGAGGATGGATAGGGCCATGTATCGCAAGATCTTGGCCAACAACCTCCTTCCCTCAGTAAGAGCATTGAAGATGGGTCGTGGCTGGGTCTTCCAGCATGACAACGACCCGAAACACACAGCCAGGGCAACTAAGGAGTGGCTCCGTAAGAAGCATCTCAAGGTCCTGGAGTGAGCTAGCCAGTCTCCAGACCTGAACCCAATAGAAAATCTTTGGAGGGTGCTGAAAGTCCGTATTGCCCAGCGACAGCCCCAAAACCTGAAGGATCTGGAGAAGGTCTGTATGGAGGAGTGGGCCAAAATCCCTGCTGCAGTGTGTGCAAACCTGGTCAAGACCTACAGGAAATGTATGATCTCTGTAATTGCAAACAAAGGTTTATGTACCAAATATTAAGTTATGCTTTTCTGATGTATCAAATACTTATGTCATGCAATAAAATGCAAATGAATTACTTAAAAATCATACAATGTGATTTTCTGGATTTTTGTTTTACATTCCGTCTCTCACAGTTGAAGTGTACCTATGATAAAAATTACAGACCTCTACATGCTTTGTAAGTAGGAAAACCTGCAAAATCGGCAGTGTATCAAATACTTGTTCTCCCCACTGTATATGTTCTACACCTCCACCTATCTCTCTATCCATTCATATTTTCTATAATTCCACCCATATTTTCTATCCGTCTATCTTGGTCAGATGGTAGTTTCTCCTGAGGGCTAGTTTCAGTTTCAAACACATAGCCATCGGCAACGATAATCATTTTCTAACATAAAATCTATATAATCAAATCTATATAATCAATTGAATACTCATCTTTAAAACAAAAACAATTTAGGTCAAAAGAGTTCATCTTAAAAAAGGAAATAGAGGAACTAACAGTACAGATAGATAGCAATAAAAACTGTAACATATAGGCACAGAATAATTTAGAGGAAAAACTAAAATAAATGGAGGAATTTATTCAAGAAAGATCAAGTATAATATACTATAAAAATAAAGCGAACTGGATGGAATATGGGGGAAAATGCACCAAATTATTTTTTGATCTTCAACATAGAAATTCTACCAAAAATAATTTATAGAAACTTGTTATCCATGATTCACCTAATGATATTTTGAAAGAGGAAGCAAAGTACTTTAAGCATATGTTTCATTTCAGTCTCCTCCATCTCCACTAACTGAAGTTAATTGTAAGGATTTTTTTCTATTAATAGTGTAAAATTAACAGCTATACAGTGAGGGAAAAAAGTATTTGATCCCCTGCTGATTTTGTACGTTTGCCCACTGACAAATAAATGATCAGTCTATAATTTCAATGGTAGGTTTATTTGAACAGTGAGAGACAGAATAACAACAAAAAATCCTCTCAATCAGAAAGATTTCTGGCTCCCAGGTGTCTTTTATACAGGTAACGAGCTGAGATTAGGAGCACACTCTAAAAGACACCTGTCCACAGAAGCAATCAATCAATCAGATTACAAACTCTCCACCATGGCCAAGACCAAAGAGCTCTCCAAGGATGTCAGGGACAAGATTGTAGACCTACACAAGGCTGGAATGGGCTACAAGACCATCGCCAAGCAGCTTGGTGAGAAGGTGACAACAGTTGGTGCGATTATTCGCAAATGGAAGAAACACAAAAGACTGTCAATCTCCATCGGCCTGGGGCTCCATGCAAGATCTCACCTCGTGGAGTTGCAATGATCATGAGAACGATGAGGAATCAGCCCAGAACTACACGGGAGGATCTTGTCAATGATCTCAAGGCAGCTGGGACCATCGTCACCAAGAAAACAATTGGTAACACACTACGCCGTGAAGGACTGAAATCCTGCAGCGCCCGCAAGGTCCCCCTTGCAGAGGGGTCAAATACTTATTTCCCTCATTAAAATGCAAATCAATTTATAAAATTATTGACATGTGTTTTTCTGGATTTTGTTGTTGTTATTCTGTCTCTCACTGTTCAAATAAACCTACCATTAAAATGTTAGACTAATCTTTGTCAGTGGGCAAACGTACAAAATCAGCAGGGGATCAAATACTTTTTTCCCTCACTGTATGGAAATGTCTGCTCTATCCAAAATTACAACCAACTAATTGCAGCATTACTGCAAAAATGGCGGAGGCAAGTGGAAAGGGGGAGAAGGTAAGGAACTTGTCTGTCGGCATTAAAGACCAACATTGGCAAAAGTGATAAATAAAAAAGTATACCAGTTTCATTTAAGGACCAAAAAATGGCCAGCTGCACCATACAGGTTGCAAAATAGCTGGGAAGAGATTTTAGATGTACCGATTCCATGGCACATGGTTTATGAACTGATACACAAAACCACGCCGGATTCAAAATGTATACTTTTTCAATTAAAATTATTATACAAAATCATTGCTACCAATAGAATGTTATATATATGGGGTACACAACTATCTCAGCGCTGCAGATTTTGCTGTGAAGAGACAGAATCATTAGATCACTTGTTTTGGCACTGCCCATATGTAGCTTGTTTTTGGTCGCAGGTTCAGGAATGGCTGAAAATATTCAACATTTACTTGGAGCTAACTATGCAAATAGCACTGCTGGGTTATTTGTCATAGTCAATCGATCAATAATATAATAATAATCTTAGCAAAGGTGTTTATCTTTCATTTACAATCTGTAGAAACTGTGAGAATAGAAAGGTTTAGAACTTTTGTGAAACATCACAGCACAGTGGAAATATATATGGCAGCTAGAAATCAAAACTGGATGATCTTCAGAGATAGATGGGAGGGGTTGAGGGTAGCTGAAGGCTGGCACTAAAAACAAACAAAAGATAACTAACATAAACTATACTGTCCGTGAAATCTATGTAGTATGTACAGTATAAACTGGAAGTGGAAGCCTAAGTATTGTTGTCCATTAGTTTACTCCAATTAGGGGAGGGGTGGTAGGGTTAGGGGGAAATAATAAAGAAGGAAAATATATTTAAAAATATATTTTTTAAGTTATATATATATATATATACACAAAAACATGTACAGTGGGGAAAAAAAGTATTTAGTCAGCCACCAATTGTGCAAGTTCTCCCACTTAAAAAGATGAGAGAGGCCTGTAATTTTCATCATAGGTACACATCAACTATGACAGACAAAATGAGAAAAAAAAATCCAGAAAATCACATTGTAGGATTTTAATGAATTTATTTGCAAATTATGGTGGAAAATAAGTATTTGGTCAATAACAAAAGTTTCTCAATACTTTGTTATATACCCTTTGTTGGCAATGACACAGGTCAAACGTTTTCTGTAAGTCTTCACAAGGTTTTCACACACTGTTGCTGGTATTTTGTCCCATTCCTCCATGCAGATCTCCTCTAGAGCAGTGATGTTTTGGGGCTGTCGCTGGGCAACACGGACTTTCAACTCCCTCCAAAGATTTTCTATGGGGTTGAGATCTGGAGACTGGCTAGGCCACTCCAGGACCTTGAAATGCTTCTTACGAAGCCACTCCTTCGTTGCCCGGGCGGTGTGTTTGGGATCATTGTCATGCTGAAAGACCCAGCCACGTTTCATCTTCAATGCCCTTGCTGATGGAAGGAGGTTTTCACTCAAAATCTCACGATACATGGCCCCATTCATTCTTTCCTTTACACGGATCAGTCGTCCTGGTCCCTTTGCAGAAAAACAGCCCCAAAGCATGATGTTTCCACCCCCATGCTTCACAGTAGGTATGGTGTTCTTTGGATGCAACTCAGCATTCTTTGTCCTCCAAACACGACGAGTTGAGTTTTTACCAAAAAGTTATATTTTAGTTTCATCTGACCATATGACATTCTCCCAATCCTCTTCTGGATCATCCAAATGCACTCTAGCAAACTTCAGACGGGCCTGGACATGTACTGGCTTAAGCAGGGGGACACGTCTGGCACTGCAGGATTTGAGTCCCTAGCGGCGTAGTGTATTACTGATGGTAGGCTTTGTTACTTTGGTCCCAGCTCTCTGCAGGTCATTCACTAGGTCCCCCCGTGTGGTTCTGGGATTTTACCTATTGCAGATTCAGTCTTCCCAGCCTGGTGCAGGTCTACAATTTTGTTTCTGGTGTCCTATGACAGCTCTTTGGTCTTGGCCATAGTGGAGTTTGGAGTGTGACTGTTTGAGGTTGTGGACAGGTGTCTTTTATACTGATAACAAGTTCAAACAGGTGCCATTAATACAGGTAACGAGTGGAGGACAGAGGAGCCTCTTAAAGAAGAAGTTACAGGTCTGTGAGAGCCAGAAATCTTGCTTGTTTGTAGGTGACCAAATACTTATTTTCCACCATAATTTGCAAATAAATTCATAAAAAAATCCTACAATGTGATTTTCTGGAAAAAAATGTCTCAATCTGTCTGTCATAGTTGACGTGTACCTATGATGAAAATTACAGGCCTCTCTCATCTTTTTAAGTGGGAGAACTTGCACAATTGGTGGCTGACTAAATACTTTTTTCCCCACTGTATATGGGGGATTGGAAATGATGCAGACAATTACATTGAAAGAAGCCACAACCTATCTGCCATATTAAAGCTGATCTACCCCCTACATAAAAAAAATATTAAAAAAAATGTATATAATCAAATGTATATAATCAAATCTAGCAACATTGTCAACATCAAAATGCCAGAAAACCACAGAAATGAAAAGGTCAATTATATCCCATTCACCATTCAACTTCTTTCTGTACTAAAAGGTAAAAAAGGAGAGGAGGGGGTATTTGTTGTCTCCTTCCATCAGAAGCCTGGGGCAGAGTAGCTCATTGATCGAATCACAATACTTAGGCTTCCACTTCCAGTTTATACTGTACATATTACATAGATTTCACGGACAGTGTAGTTTATGTTAGTTATCTTTTGTTTGTTTTTAGTGCCAGCCTTCAGCTACCCTCAACCCCTCCCATCTATCTCTGAAGATCATCCAGTTTTGATTTCTAGCTGCCATATATATTTCCACTGTGCTGTGATGTTTCACAAAAGTTCTAAACCTTTCTATTCTCACAGTTTCTACAGATTGTAAATTAAAGATAAACACCTTTGCTAAGAGTATTATTATATTATTGATCGATTGACTATGACAAATAACCCAGCAGTGCTATTTGCATAGTTAGCTCCAAGTAAATGTTGAATATTTCCATCCCCAACAGAGTAACACTCTGAGGGCAATTAAGATACAACCCCCCTCCCTTCTCCCTCCCACCCTCCCTCCCTGCAGCCCAGGCCACACACAGCCTCCAGCAGCCCAACAGGAGACACATTAATACTTGTTAGGGGACACTGTATCCGGATGACATCACCCTGCACTGGGCAACGGTAGACTGTGCTGCTATGAGATTTATTAAGAGTCTGCAACCTTTCTCACTCTCTCCCCCGTATCTCTCTTCTCTCATGTCATCTTTTCCCCCCTCCTCCTCCTTCTCCTCCTCTTCCTCCTCCTCCTCTCACATCTGCTTTGAGAGCCATCTCTCTCTCTCCTCTCTTTGTGTGTGTGTTGTGTGTGTGCCAGGGTGAATGTGTGTGTGACTTCACTAGAGCTAAAAGCAGGGGTGGCAGGGAATGACGCAACTAGAGCCCACTCAGAAATGAATAATGAAGGGGCTTTTATGGCAGAGCCGGGGGTGTGTGTGTGTGTGTGTCTGACAGACTGTCTCAGCCGGGGGTCACGCTAAAGTCACACAAGCACATAGATCTGTAGTGGTGAAAGACTAAACATCAACTGAAAGAAAGAAAGAAGGCCAAGCTACCAAAGTCACAGAGAGAAGAGATGTCTCTGTTATATATCATCTGTGTCAGTCTGTCTGGTGTCTGTCTGGTGTTTTTTTCTCCTGTCTGGTGTCTGTCTGTCTGGTGTCTGTCTGGTGTTTTTTTTATCCTGTATGGTGTCTGTCTGTCTGGTGTCTGTCTGCCTGGCGTCTGTCTAGTGTCTGTCTGTCTGGTGTCTGTCTGCCTTGTGTCTGTCTGGTGTCTAACTGGTGTGTTGTCTTGTCTGGTGTCGGTCTGCCTGGTGTCTGTCTGGTGTCTGTCTGGTGTGTTGGTCCTGTCTGGTGTCTGTCTGGTGTGTTTTATCTTGTCTGGTGTGTGTGCCTGTCTGGTGTCTGTCTGTTTTGTGTGCACCTGTCTGGTGTCTGTCTGTCTGATGTCTGTCTGGTGTGGTGTCTGTCTGTCTGGTGTCTGTCTGTCTGGTGTCTGTCTGGTGTGGTGTCTGTCTGGTGTCTGTCTGGTGTGGTGTCTGTCTGGTGTCTGTCTGGTGTGGTGTCTGTCTGGTGTGGTGTCTGTCTGTCTGGTGTCTGTCTGTCTGGTGTCTGTCTGTCTGTCTGTCTGGTGTCTGTCTGTCTGGTGTCTGTCTGTCTGGTGTCTGTCTGTCTGGTGTCTGGTGTCTGTCTGGTGTCTGTCTGTCTGTCTGGTGTCTGGTGTCTGTCTGTCTGGTGTCTGTCTGTCTGGTGTCTGTCTGTCTGTCTGGTGTCTGTCTCTGTGTGTGGTCATCATTCTCTACATCCTGACTGTACAGTGGAGAGGGACGTGTGTTGACCTGAAGCTTAAACTACTCTACTGGGAAAAGGATGAGAGGAGAGGAGAGGAGAGGAGAGGAGAGGAGAGGAGAGGAGAGGAGAGGAGAGGGATGGAGAGGGGTGGAGTGGAGAGAGGAGAGGAAAGGAGTGGACAGAGGAGAGGAGAGGAGTGGACAGAGGAGAGGAGAGAAGTGGACAGAGGAGAGGAAAGGAGTGGACAGAGAAGGAGAGAGGGGTGGGTAGAGGAGAGGAGAGGAGTGGACAGAGAAGGAGAGAGGGGTGGACAGAGGAGAGGAGTGGACAGAGGAGAGGAAAGGAGTGGACAGAGGAGATGAGAGGAGTGGACAGAGGAGTGGAAAGGAGTGGACAGAGGAGATGAGAGGAGTGGACAGAGGAGAGGAAAGGAGTGGACAGAGGAGAGGAGAGGCGTGGACAGAGGAGAGGAGTGGGGTGGACAGAGGAGAGGAGTGCGGTGGACAGAGGAGAGGAATGGGGTGGACAGAGGAGAGGAGTGGGGTGGACAGAGGAGAGGAGTGCAGTGGACAGAGGAGAGGAGTGGGGTGGACAGAGGAGAGGAGAGGAGTGGACAGAGGAGAGGAGAGGAGTGGACAGAGGAGAGGAGTGGGGTGGACAGAGGAGAGGAGAGGAGTGGGCAGAGGAGAGGAGTGGACAGAGGAGAGGAGAGGGGTGGACAGAGGAGAGGAGAGGAGTGGACAGAGGAGAGGAAAGGAGTGGACAGAGGAGATGAGAGGAGTGGACAGAGGAGAGGAGAGGGGTGGACAGAGGAGAGGAGTGGAGTGGACAGAGGAGATGAGAGGAGTGGACAGAGGAGAGGAGAGGAGAGGAGAGGGGTGGACAGAGGAGAGGAGAGGAATGGACAGAGGAGAGGAGTGGGCAGAGGAGAGGAGAGGAGTGGGCAGAGGAGAGGAGTGGACAGAGGAGAGGAAAGGAGTGGACAGAGGAAAGGAGAGGGGTGGACAGAGGAGAGGAGTGGGGTGGACAGAGGAGAGGAGAGGAGTGGGCAGAGGAGAGGAGTGGACAGAGGAGAGGAGAGGGGTGGACAGAGGAGAGGAGAGGGGTGGACAGAGGAGAGGAGAGGGGTGGACAGAGGAGTACTATAGTCAAGGCAGAGGGTTAATGTACTTTAAGAAGGGAGTAGGGAGGAGAGGGGGTGCAGGGGGGAACAGGACAATAAACAGATTTGAACACCACATAACCCTCCCCCGCGACCGACCAAATGTCTCCTCTCGTTCCTTAACTCCCCCTGTCTTTCCTGACCTCTACCCTTCCCTTGTCCTATCCATGTCTCTCTTTCTCCCCCTCCATCTCTCTGAGGCAGCAGCACAGCCCTGCCTGACCAAATCACCATCCTCCTCTGGCCCCGCCACAGCCTTTCATTAGGCTAAAAGCCCTGCTACACTCACTCACACACACACACACACACACACACACACACACACACACACACAGCAGGTTCATGATTAAGTGAATCAAAGACAAGAGTAAAGGAGACAGACTGAAATAGAAAAGGAGAGAGGGGAGGAGAGAGAGAAGGAGTGGGTGGGGTGGACAGAGGAGAGGAGAGTGGTGAACAGAGGAGAGGAGTGGACAGAGGAGAGGGGTGGGGTGGACGGAGGAGAGAAGAGGGGTGGACAGAGGAGAGGAGAGGGGTGGACGGATGAGAGGAGTGGGGTGGACAGAGGAGAGGAGAAGAGTGGACAGAGGAGAGGAGTGGGCAGAGGAGAGGAGAGGAGAGGAGTGGACAGAGGAGAGGAGAGGAGTGGACAGAGGAGAGGAGAGGAGTGGGCAGAGGAGAGAGGGGTGGACAGAGGAGAGGAGAGGGGTGGACAGAGGAGAGGAGAGGAATGGACAGAGGAGAGGAGAGGAATGGACAGAGGAGAGGAGAGGAGTGGGCAGAGGAGAGGAGAGGAGAGGAGTGGACGGAGGAGAGGAGAGGGGTGGACGGATGAGAGGAGAGGGGTGGACGGATGAGAGGAGAGGAGAGGGGTGGACAGAGGAGAGGGGTGGATAGAGGAGTGGACAGAGAAGGAGAGAGGGGTGGACAGGGGAGAGGAGTAGACAGAGGAGAGGAGTGGACAGAGGAGAGGAGTGCACAGAGATGGAGATAGGGGAGGACAGAGGAGAGGAGTGGACAGAGGAGAGGAAAGGAGTGGACAGAGGAGAGGAGAGGAGTGGGCAGAGGAGAGGAATGGACAGAGGAGAGGAGAGGAGTGGGCAGAGGAGAGGAGAGGAGTGGACAGAGGAGAGGAGAGGAGTGGGCAGAGAAGGAGAGAGGGGTGGACAGAGGAGAGGAGAGGGGTGGACAGAGGAGAGGAGAGGAATGGACAGAGGAGAGGAGAGGAGTGGGCAGAGGAGAGGAGAGGAGTGGGCAGAGGAGAGGAGGGGTGGACAGAGGAGAGGAGTTGACAGAGGAGAGGAGAGGAAAGGACAGATGAGAGGAGAGGAAAGGACACAGGAGAGGAGTAGACAGAGAAGGAGAGAGGGGTGGTCAGAGGAGAGGACTGGACAGAGAAGGAGAGGAAAGGAGTGGACAGAGGAGAGGAGAGGGGTGGACAGAGGAGAGGAGGGGTGGACAGAGGAGAGGAGAGGAATGGACAGAGGAGAGGAGAGGGGTGGACAGAGGAGAGGAGTGGGGTGGACAGAGGAGAGGAGTGGGGTGGACAGAGGAGTGGAGAGGAGTGGATAGATGAGAGGAGAGGGGTGGGCAGAGGAGAGTGGTGGACAGAGGAGAGGAGAGGGGTGGACAGAGGAGAGGAGAGGAGTGGGCAGAGGAGAGGAGAAGGGTGGACAGAGGAGAGGAGAGGGGTGGACAGAGGAGTACTATAGTCAAGGCAGAGGGTTAATGTACTTTAAGAAGGGAGTAGGGAGGAGAGGGGGTGCAGGGGGGAACAGGACAATAAACAGATTTGAACACCACATAACCCTCCCCCGCGACCGACCAAATGTCTCCTCTCGTTACTTAACTCCCCCTGTCTTTCCTGACCTCTACCCTTCCCTTGTCCTATCCATGTCTCTCTTTCTCCCCTCCATCTCTCCCTCTCTCTGAGGCAGCAGCACAGCCCTGTCTGACTATTAACCAAATCACCATCCTCCTCTGGCCCTGCCACACCCTTTCATTAGGCTAAAAGCCCTGCTACACTCACTCACTCTCTCTCACACACACACACACACACAAATTAACAACAGGTTCATGATTAAGTGATTCAAAGACAAGAGTAAAGGAGACAGACTGAAATAGAGAAGGAGAGAGGACAACAGGAAAGGAGATGAAAGGAAATAATGATCAGGAGAGACCTTTCCTTTATCCCCTCATCCTGAAGAGAACCATCCATTGACTGGAGGCTGATGAAGTCTAGGACTGGGGCAGGGGGATAAGGCTAGAGTAGAGGCCTGTAGGAGAGGAGAGCTGAGGCAAAGAGGACTGGTGTAAAGGACTGGTTAGTGGACTGGAGTAAAGGACTGGGGTAGATGACTGGGGTAAAGAGGACTGGGGTAGAGGACTTGGGTAGTGGACTGGGGTAAAGGACTGGGGTAGATGACTGGGGTAAAGAGGACTGGGTTAGAGGACTGGTGTAAAGGACTGGGTAGCGGACTGGGGTAAAGGACTGGGGTAGATGACTGGGGTAAAGAGGACTGGGGTAGAGGACTAGAGTAGAGGACTGGGGTAGAAGGGTAGAGGACTGGGTAGAGAGGAAAGGGATAGAGGACTGGGGTAGAGGGGTAGAGGACTGGGGTAGAAGGGTAGAGGACTGGGGTAGAGAGGAGGGGGATAGAGGACTGGGGTAGAGGGGTAGATGAATGGGCTAGAGGGGTAGAGGACTGGAGTAAAGAGGACTGGGGTAAAGAGGACTGTGGTAGAGCAATGGGGCAGAGGACTGATGTAGAGGGATGGGGTAGAGGACTGGGGTAGAGGACTGGGGTAGAGGACTGGGTTGAAGAAGACTGGGTTAAAGAGGACTGGGGGTAGAGGGGTAGAGGACTGGGGTAGAGAGGAAGGGGGTAGAGGACTGGAGTAGAGGACTGGGGTAGAGGCCTGGGGTAGAGGCCTGAGGTACAGAGGACTGGGGTAGAGAGGACTGGGGTAGATGACTGGGGTAGAGAGGACTGGGGTAAAGAGGACTGGGGTAAAGAGGACTGGGGTAGAGGACTGGGGAAGAGGACTGGAGTAGAGGACTGAGGTAGAGAGGACCGGGGTAGAGGACTGGGGTAGAGGGGTAGAGAACTGGGGTAGAGGACTAGAGTAGAGGACTGAGGTAGAGAGGAAGGGGATAGAGGACTGGGGTAGAGGACTGGTGTAAAGGGGTACAGGACTGGAGTAGAGAACTGGGGTAGAGGAATGGGGTAGAGGACTGGGGTAGAGGGGTAGAGGACTGGGGTAGAGGGGTAGAGAACTGGGGTACAGGGGTAGAGGACTGGAGTAGAGGACTGGGGTAGAGAGGTAGAGGTCTGGGGGAGAGGGGTAGAGGACTGGGGTAGAGGACTAGTGTAGAGGACTGGGGTAGAGGACTGGGGTAGAGGAGTAAAGGACTGGGGTAGGGGCTGAGAGAGAGAGAGAGAGAGAGAGAGAGAGAGAGAGAGAGAGAGAGAGAGAGAGAGAGAGAGAGAGAGAGAGAGAGAGAGAGAGAGAGAGAGCAGAGAGAGAGAGAGAGAGAGAGAGAGTACTATGGTGATTACTTACTCCTACAGTTGAAGTCAGAAGTTTAAATACACTTAGGTTGGAGTCATTAAAACTCGTTTTTCAACCACTCCACAAATTTCTTGTTAACAAACTATAGTTTTGGCAAGTCGGTTAGGACATCTACTTTGTGCATGACACATGTACTTTTTCCAACAATTGTTTACAGACAGATTATTTCACTTATAATTCACTGTATCACAATTCCAGTGGGTCAGAAGTTTACATACACTAAGTTGACTGTGCATTTAAACAGCTTGGAAAATTCCAGAAAATGATGTCATGGCTTTAGAAGCTTCTGATAGGCTAATTGACATCATTTGAATCAATTGGAGGTGTACCTGTGGATGTATTTCAAGGCCTACCTTCAAACTCAGTGAATCGTTGCTTGACATCATGGGAAAATCCAAAGAAATCAGCCAAGACCTCAGAAAAAGAAATTGTAGACCTCCACAAGTCTGGTTCATCCTTGGGAGCAATTTCCAAATGCCTGAAGGTACCACGTTCATCTGTTCAAACAACAGTACGCAAGTATAAACACCATGGGACCACGCAGCCGCCATACCGCTCAGGAAGGAGATGCGTTCTGTCTCCTAGAGATGAACGTACTTTGGTGCGAAAAGTGCAAATCAATCCCAGAACAACAGCAAAGGACCTTGTGAAGATGCTGGAGCAAACCGGTACAAAAGTATCTATATCCACAGTAAAACGAGTCCTATATCGACATAACCTGAAAGGCCACTCAGCAAGGAAGAAGCCACTGCTCCAAAACCGCCATAAAAAAGCCAGACTACGGTTTGCAACTGCACATGGGGACAAAGATCGTACATTTTGGAGAAATGTCCTCTGGTCTGATGAAACAAAAATACAACTGTTTGGCCATAATGACCATCGTTATGTTTGGAGGAAAAAGGGGGGACCTTGCAAGCCGAAGAACACCATCCCAACCGTGAAGCACGGGGGTGGCAGCATCATGCTGTGGGGGTGCTTTGCTGCAGGAGGGACTGGTGCACTTCACAAAATAGATGGCATCATGAGGAAGGAAAATTATATGGATATATTGAAGCAACATCTCAAGATATCAGTCAGGAAGTTAAAGCTTGGTCGCAAATGGGTCTTCCAAATGAACAATGACCCCAAGCATACTTCCAAAGTTGTGGCAAAATGGCTTAAGGACAACAAAGTCAACGTATTGGAGTCGCCATCACAAAGCCCTGACCTCAATCCTATAGAAGATTTGTGGGCAGAACTGAAAAGGCGTTTTTGAGCAAGGAGGCCTACAAACCTGACTCAGTTACACCAGCTCTGTCAGGAGGAATGGGCCAAAATTCACCCAACTTATTGTGGGAAGCTTGTGGAAGGCTAACCGAAACGTTTGACCCAAGTTAACCAATTTAAAGGCAATGCTACCAAATACGAATTGAGTGTATATACATTTCTGACCCACTGGGAATGTGATGAAATAAATAAAAGCTTAAATAAATAATTCTCTCTACTATTATTCTGACATTTCACATTCTTAAAATAAAGTGGTTATCCTAACTGACCTAAAACAAGGAATTTTTACTAGGATTAAATGTCAGGAATTGTGAAAAACTGTGTTTAAATGTATTTGGCTAAGGTGTATGTAAACTTCCAACTTCAACTGTATATTGTAGCTAAAGAAGGTTTTACTGTCAATACTCATATCATGTTGTTAGTCTATCCTCTTGGTTTGAGTGCACATATTGAATGTTACTCTGGATAAGAGCGTCTGCTTAAATCGTTAAAATATATAATGTAACCTAACATGTTTGAGTATCATATCTGCCCAGGCAGCATACTGAAATACTGATCTATACAATGTTAACCACGGCATAGTGAATTATGAAAAGAACAATAATTGCAGTCGTATGCCTTCAAACCAACACATCTTTGCTGCATCACCATAACACCTTCCTGTGGAGAAATGCTGAATGTAACACACCTTCCTGTGGAGAAATGCTGAATGTAACACACCTTCCTCACACTAACACAACCAGTGAGTTCACAGAGGGACAGTAAACTGACTGAAATGTTTTAGTAATCTTGCGGTTTTAGTTTCTTTCTTTTTGAGGTTCCTCTGAGGATGTTGAGCAGTCAGATTATTAAAGCAGAACCTCAGTAAAATAGTACCACTCTTATCACATTTCAAAGAATGTCTGCTAATCACACAGACACACACACACACACACACACACTGATGTTAATCACTCCCCCAGCTGTAATGTGACCACCTGCTGGGGCTTTCTCCCTGAGGGGAGGGTCAGCCAGACACAGCGGAGTCACGCTCTGTGTGTGTGTGTCACCAGTCATCCTCATAACTTTATCCAACCCTGAGGACAGGTTTAACCCCACTCACCACCCTTTATTTTCACTGATATTGTCACTGTAGTACACTGTCAAAACGGGTTGTCTTTCCATTATGTTTTTTAATAGCAATACATTCCATCCCATTCCATCCCATGCATGACATTCCTATCCTAAAGGTGGAGGTCTGCTGTTCCCTGGAAATCAATTGAACTCCTCCCCCTGCATTTGTGGCCAGGGGGACTCAGAGTCATTGTGTTGTTAGCCAGATGATCTGAGACATTGTGACACAGGTCAATGTGTCGTTAGCCATTACAGCATCGATGTTGACCGACACACATCATTTTCTTCTTTCCTCTCATCACCAGTATTCATCTGTCCATCACTACTTTCAACAGAAAGAGAAGATAGTCACTTCCTGTTTCCCCTCTGGTGTATAGGTTGTAGGTGACGTCCCTCTACCTTTCTCTACTCCATCCCCCTCTTCCTCCCTCCATCCCCTCTTACCTCCATCCATATGTAAAACATATGTTCACTTTGACATCTGTCTAACTAAACTCAAACATATGGGATAGTCTGAATGATGAGGTCTGAGACTGTGTGTTATGTTATGGTATAGTACAGTACGTTATGGTATAGTACAGTATGTTATGTTATGGTATAGTACAGTATGTTATGGTATAGTACAGTACGTTATGGTATAGTACAGTACGTTATGGTATAGTACAGTATGTTATGTTATGGTATAGTACAGTATGTTATGGTATAGTACAGTACGTTATGGTATAGTACAGTACGTTATGGTATAGTACAGTATGTTATGGTATAGTATGTTATGGTATAGTACAGTATGTTATGTTATAGTACAGTATGTTATGGTATAGTACAGTATGTTATGGTATAGTATGTTATGGTATATTAGAGTATGTTATGGTATAGTACAGTACGTTATGGTATAGTACAGTATGTTATGGTATAGTACAGTATGTTATGGTATAGTACAGTATGTTATGGTATAGTACAGTATGTTATGTTATGGTATAGTACAGTATGTTATGGTATAGTACAGTATGTTATGTTATGGTATAGTACAGTATGTTATAGTATAGTACAGTATGTTATGGTATAGAACAGTATGTTATGGTATAGTACAGTATGTTATGTTATGGTATATTAGAGTATGTTATGGTATAGTACAGTATGTTATGTTATGGTACAGTACAGTATGTTATGGTATAGTACAGTATGTTATGATATGGTATAGTACGTTATGGTATAGTACAGTAAGTTATGTTATAGTACAGTATGTTATGGTATAGTACAGTATGTTATGTTATGGTATAGTATGTTATGGTATAGTATATTAGAGTACGTTATGGTATAGTACAGTACGTTATGGTATAGTACAGTATGTTATGGTATAGTACAGTATGTTATGTTATGGTATAGTATGTTATGGTATAGTATATTAGAGTACGTTATGGTATAGTACAGTACGTTATGGTATAGTACAGTACGTTATGGTATAGTATGTTATGGTATAGTACAGTATGTTATGTTATAGTACAGTATGTTATGGTATAGTACAGTATGTTATGTTATAGTACAGTACGTTATGGTATAGTACAGTACGTTATGGTATAGTACAGTATGTTATGGTATAGTACAGTATGTTATGTTATGGTATAGTATATTAGAGTACGTTATGGTATAGTACAGTACGTTATGGTATAGTACAGTACGTTATGGTATAGTACAGTATGTTATGGTATAGTACAGTATGTTATGGTATAGTACAGTACGTTATGGTATAGTACAGTATGTTATGTTATGGTATAGTATGTTATGGTATAGTATGTTATGGTATAGTACAGTATGTTATGGTATAGTACAGTATGTTATGGTATGGTATAGTATGTTATGGTATAGTACAGTATGTTATGGTATAGTACAGTATGTTATGGTATAGTACAGTACGTTATGGTATAGTACAGTATGTTATGGTATAGTACAGTATGTTATGGTATAGTACAGTACGTTATGGTATAGTACAGTACGTTATGGTATAGTACAGTATGTTATGTTATGGTATAGTACAGTATGTTATGGTATAGTACAGTATGTTATGGTATAGTACAGTATGTTATAGTATAGTACAGTATGTTATGGTATAGAACAGTATGTTATGGTATAGTATGTTATGGTATAGTATGTTATGGTATAGTACAGTATGTTATGGTATAGTACAGTATGTTATGGTATAGTATGTTATGGTATAGTATGTTATGATATAGTACAGTATGTTATGGTATAGTATGTTATGGTATAGTACAGTACGTTATGGTATAGTACAGTACGTTATGGTATAGTACAGTAAGTTATGTTATAGTACAGTATGTTATGGTATAGTATGTTATGGTATAGTATATTAGAGTACGTTATGGTATAGTACAGTACGTTATGGTATAGTACAGTACGTTATGGTATAGTACAGTATGTTATGTTATGGTATATTAGAGTATGTTATGGTATAGTACAGTATGTTATGTTATGGTATAGTATGTTATGGTATAGTATATTAGAGTACGTTATGGTATAGTACAGTACGTTATGGTATAGTACAGTATGTTATGGTATAGTACAGTATGTTATGTTATGGTATAGTATGTTATGGTATAGTATATTAGAGTACGTTATGGTATAGTACAGTACGTTATGGTATAGTACAGTACGTTATGGTATAGTACAGTACGTTATGGTATAGTACAGTACGTTATGGTATAGTACAGTACGTTATGGTATAGTACAGTACGTTATGGTATAGTATGTTATGGTATAGTATGTTATGATATAGTACAGTATGTTATGGTATAGTATAGTATGTTATGGTATAGTATGTTATGATATAGTACAGTATGTTATGGTATAGTGTGTTATGGTATAGTACAGTACGTTATGGTATAGTACAGTACGTTATGGTATAGTATGTTATGGTATAGTATGTTATGATATAGTACAGTATGTTATGGTATAGTACAGTATGTTATGGTATAGTATGTTATGGTATAGTATGTTATGATATAGTACAGTATGTTATGGTATAGTATGTTATGATATAGTACAGTATGTTATGGTATAGTATGTTATGGTATAGTACAGTACATTATGGTATAGTACAGTACGTTATGGTATAGTACAGTACGTTATGGTATAGTACAGTACGTTATGGTATAGTACAGTACGTTATGGTATAGTACAGTACGTTATGGTATAGTATGTTATGGTATAGTATGTTATGATATAGTACAGTATGTTATGGTATAGTATAGTATGTTATGGTATAGTATGTTATGATATAGTACAGTATGTTATGGTATAGTGTGTTATGGTATAGTACAGTACGTTATGGTATAGTACAGTACGTTATGTTATGGTATAGTACAGTATGTTATGTTATGGTATAGTACAGTATGTTATGTTATGGTATAGTATGTTATGATATAGTACAGTATGTTATGGTATAGTACAGTATGTTATGGTATAGTATGTTATGGTATAGTATGTTATGATATAGTACAGTATGTTATGGTATAGTATGTTATGGTATAGTACAGTACATTATGGTATAGTACAGTAAGGTTCTTACTCATTCCTGTGCAGACGGAGTGTCATCTCCTCTCCTTCAGCTGTGATAAGGACCTCTGCCTCAGAGGGGTGCTGCTGGGTAGAAAACCAGAGAAATAGAATAATATCTCTCTAGCATTATATCTAACATTTTATCTAACATTATATCTGACATTATCTCTCTAACATTATCTCTCTAGCGTTATATCTCTCCAGCATTATAACTAACATTATATTTCTCAAAAATTATATTTCTCTAACATTTTATCTCTCTAGCACCATATCTAACATTATATCTAACATAATATCTAACATTATATCTCTCTAGCATTATAACTATCTAGCATTATATCTCTTTAACATTATATCTCTCTAACATTATATCTAACATTATATCTAACATTATATTTCTCTAGCATTATATCTATCTAGCATTATATCTCTTTAACATTATATCTCTCTGACATGATATCTCTCTAGTATATTTCTTTAACATTATATCTCTTTAACATTATATTTCTCTAACATTATATTTCTCTAACATTATATCTCTCTAACATATTTCTCTAGCATTATATCTCTCTAACATTATATCTCTTTAACATTATATCTCTCTAGCATTATATTTCTCTAGCATTATATCTAACATTATATCTCTCTAGCATTATATCTATCTAGCATTATATCTCTTTGACATTATATCTCTCTGACATTATATCTAACATTACATCTCTCTAACATGATATCTCTCTAGCATTATATCTCTTTAACATTATATCTCTCTAACATGATATCTCTCTAACATGATATCTCTCTAACATGATATCTCTCTAACATTATATATCTTAAACATTATGTCTCTCTAACATTATATCTCTCTAACATAATATCTCCCTAGCATTATATCTCTCTAGCATTATATCTAACATTATATCTAACACTATATCTCTCTAACATTATATCTAACATTATATCTCTCTAGCATTTTATATCTAACATTATATCTCTCTAGCATTATTTCTAACATTATATTTCTCTAGCATTATATATATCTAGCATTACATCTCTTTAACATTATATCTCTCTGACATGATATCTCTCTAGTATATTTATTTAACATTATATCTCTCTAACATTATATCTAACATTATATCTCTCTAACATTATATCTCTCTAGCATTATATCTCTTTAACATTATATTTCTCTAACATTATATATCTCTAACATATTTCTCTAGCATTATATCTCTCTAACATTATATCTCTTTAACATTATATCTCTCTAACATTATATCTAACATTATATCACTAACATTATATTTCTCTAGCACTATATCTCTCTAACATTATATCTCTCTAGCATTATATCTCTCTAACTTTATATTTCTCTAACGTTATATTTCTCTAACATTATATCTCTTTACCATTATATCTCTCTACCATTATATCTCTCCAGTATTACAGTGCATTCGGAAAGTATTCAGACCCCTTGACTTTTTCCACACTTTGTTACGTTACAGCCTTATTCTAAAATTGATCAAATTGTTCCCCCCCCCCCCCCCCCCCCCCCCCTCATCAATCTACACAGAATACCACACAATGACAAAGCAAAACAGGTTTTTAGAACATTTTGCAAATGTGTAAAATAACTAAAAAAAACTGAAATATAACATTTACATAAGTATTCAGACCCTTTACTCAGTACTTTGTTCAAGCACCTTGGACAGTGATTACAGCCTTGAATATTCTTGGGTATGACTCTACAAGCTTGGATCACCTGTATTTGGGGAGTTTCTCCCATTCTTCTCTGCAAATCCTCTCAAGCTCGGTCAGGTTGGATGGGGAGCGACGCTGCACAGCTATTTGCAGGTCCCTCCAGAGATGTTCGATCGGGTTCAAGTCCAGGCTCTGGCTGGGCCACTCAAGGACATTCAGAGACTTGTCCTGCAGCCACTCCTGCGTTGTCTTGGCTGTGTGCTTAGGGTCGTTGTCCTGTTGGAAGGTGAACCTTCACCCCAGTCTGAGGTCATGAGCGCTCAGGAGCAGGTTTTCATCAAGGATCTCTCTGTACTTTCCTACGTTAATCTTTCCCTCGATTCCGACTAGTCTCCCAGTCCATGCTGCTGAAAAACAACCCCACATCATGATGCTGCCACCACCATGCTTAACCGTAGGGATGGTGCCAGGTTTTCTCCAGACGTGACGCTTGGCATTCAGGCCAAAGAGTTCATTCTTGGTTTCATCAGACCAGAGAATCTTGTTTCTCAGGGTCTGAGAGTCTTTAGGTGCCTTTTGGCAAACTCCAAGTGGGCGTGTCATGTGCCTTTTACTGAGGAGTGGTTTCCGTCTAGCCACTCTACCATAAAGGCCTGATTGGTGGAGTGCTGCAGA
The DNA here is from genome assembly GCF_964263955.1 of Coregonus lavaretus. NCBI lineage: Eukaryota > Metazoa > Chordata > Actinopteri > Salmoniformes > Salmonidae > Coregonus > Coregonus lavaretus. The sequence continues at coordinate 7,134,549 of NC_140016.1, forward strand.
GATGGTTGTCCTTCTGGAAAGTGCTCCCATCTCCACAGAGGAACTCTGGAGCTTTGTCAGAGTGACCAACGGGTTCTTGGTCACCTCCCTGACCAAGGCCCTTCTCCCCCGATTGCTCAGTTTGGCCGGGCGGCCAGCTCTAGGAAGAGTCTTGGTGGTTCCAAACTTATTTCATTTAAGAATGATGGAGGCCACTGTGTTCTTGGGGACATTCAATGCTGCAGAAATGTTTTGGTACCCTTCCCCAGATCTGTGCCTCAACACAATCCTGTCTCGGAGCTCTACAGACAATTCCTTTGACCTCATGGCTTGGTTTTTGCTCTGACATGCACTGTCAACTGTGGGACCTTATATAGACAGGTGCGTGCCTTTCCAAATCATGTCCAATCAATTGAATTTACCACAGGTGGACTCCAATCAAGTTTTAGAAACATCTCAAGGATGGTCAATGGAAACAGGATGCACCTGAGCTCAATTTTCAAGTCTCATAGCAAAGGGTCTGAATACTTATGTAAATAAGGTATTTCTGTTTTGTTTTTTTATACATTTGCAAACACTTCTAAAATCCTGTTTTCGCTTTTTAATTATGGGGTATTGTGTGTAGATTGATGAAAAAAATACATATTTAATCAATTTTAGAATAAGGCTGTAATGTAACAAAATGTAGAAAAAGTCAAGGGGTCTGAATACTTTCCGAAGGTACTGTATATCTCGCTAGCATTATATCTAACATTATAGCTCTCTAACATGATATCTCTCTAACATGTAACGTGTGAAATGTGTTGTGCTATTTTAGAGGACAACCATGTCTCTCTGAGTTAGTAGGGAATGTCAGTGATAAGATAGGATCTCACCTTCTCTCCATGGATGGACCGCCTGTGTCTTGCAGGCTGCAGCCAGTGTGGATAGGTAATCTCATAGCGCTCTATGTGTTCTATTCGATGGCTGCTCTCCTGAGGGCTCTGTCTCTGCTCCTCTACAGGATTTACAAGCATGTCAATAAAGGGGACAGTAGAAGGTAACAGTTTATTGACAGATTAAAACCAGTGCACTCCATTTTCTTAGACAGGTTTGAATATGATGTCTCCTGATGAAATATAATAAAAAAAAGCTTGTGTAGTCATTGTAAAATCAACTCAAATAAATGTATATTTGTCACATGCTTCATAAAACAACAGGTGTAGACTGACAGCGAAATGCTTACTTACGGGCCCTTCCCAACAATGCAGAGAGAAAGACAATAGAGAAATAATAGAAAAGTAAAACATGTAATAATAAAAGTTATAATAAATACACAATGAGTAACGATAACTTGGATATATATGGGGTACCAGTACAGAGTCGATGTGCAGGGGTACGAGGTACATATGAACATATAACTAGGAATAGAGTGACAGCGTATGTGATGAGTGAAAAAAGTTAGTGCAAAAAGGGTCAATGCAGATAGTCCGGGAAGCTAATTGGTTAAAGGTGCAATATGCAGAAATCTCTCCGCCATTTCCTGGTTGCTAAAATTCTAATAGTTCGCCTAATTTCAGTTTATGTGACAAAGAAAGCAATGTATCGTTTACATAATCATTGTACCATCTAAACCACTGTGAAATATATTTCAATAACCAAATATATTGTATTTTCAGCTGTTTGAAAATGGTGTACAATGCCGGGAAGTAAAAGATGCAAAAACGAACCGGGAAGCATAGACATAGCGCACATAGAACAGATCTACTGCTTCTTAGACCTGCTTTCAACGCAAATGACAGATCTATAACTAACATTTCTATGTGAATTTGGTCAGGTCACCCAAAAAGTTACATAATGCAGCTTTAACTATTTAACTAACTATTTAGCGGTCTTATGGCTTGGGGTAGAAGCTGTTCAGGGTCCTGTTGGTTCCAGACTTGGTGCATCGGTACTGCTTGCCGTGCAGTAGCAGAGAGAACAGTCTATGACTTGGGTGGCTGGAGTCTTTGACCATTTGTAGGGCCTTCCTCTGACACCGCCTGTTATAGAGGTCCTGGATGATGGGGAACACTGATGTACGCACTACCCTCTGTATAGCCTTGCGGTCGGATGCCAAGCAGTTGCCATACCAAGCAATGATGCAGCTGGTCAAGATTGTTCTCGATGGTGCAGCTGTATAACTTTTTGGGGATCTGAGGGCCAATGACAAATCTTTTCGGCCTCCTAAGGTGGAAAAGGCGTTGTCGGGCCTTCTTCACAACTGTGTCGGTATGTGTCGGACATGATAGATTCTTAGTGATGTGGACACCGAGGATCTTGAAGGTCTCGACCTGCTCCACTACAGCCCCATCGATGTGAATGGGGGCGTGCTCGGCCCTCCGTTTCCTGTAGTCCACGATCAGCTCCTTTGTCTTGCTGACGTTGAGGGAGAGGTTGTTGTTCTGTCACCACACTGTCAGGTCTCTGACCTCCTCCCTATAGGCTGTCTCATCATTATCGGTGATCAGGCCTACCACCGTTGTGTCGTCGGCAAACTTAATGGTGGTGTTGGAGCCGTGCGCAGCCACACAGTCGTGGGTGAACAGGGACTACATGAGGGGACTAAGCACGCACCCCTGAGGAGTCCCCGTGTTCATTGTCAGCGTGGCGGATGTGTTGTTGCCTACCCTCACCAACTGGGGGCGGCCCGTCAGGATGTCCAGGATCCAGTTGCAGAGGGAGGTGTTCAGTCCCAGGGTCCTTAGCTTAGTGATGAGTTTGGAGGGCACTATGGTGTTGAATTCTGAGCTGTAGTCAATGAACAGCATTCTCACATAGGTGCTCCTCTTGTCCAGGTGGGAAAGGGCAGTATGGAGTGCAATAGAGATTGTGTCATCTGTGGATCTTTTGGGGCGGTATGTGAATTGGAGTGGGTCCAGGGTGTCTGGGATGATGGTATTGATGTAAGCCATGACCAGACTTTCTAAGCATTTCATTGCTACCGATGTGAGTGCTACGGGGCGATAGTCATTTAGACAGGTTACCTTGGCATTCTTGGACACAGGGACTATGGTGGTCAGCTTGAAACATGTAGATATTACAGACTGGGTCAGGTAGAGGTTTGAAATGTCAGTGAAGACACTTGCCAGCTGGTATGCTCGGAGTACACGTCCTGGTAATCCGTCTGGCCCTGCAGCCTTGTGAATGTTGACCTGTTTAAAGGTCTTACTCACATCGGCTATTGAGAGCATGATCACACAGTCATCCACAGTTGTCTTGGCTGTGTGCTTAGGGTCGTTGTCCTGTTGGAAGGTGAACCTTCACCCCAGTCTGAGTTCATGAGCGCTCTGGAGCAGGTTTTCATCAAGGATCTCTCTGTGCTTACGTTAATCTTTCCCTCGATTCTGACTAGTCTCCCAGTCCCTGCCGCTGAAAAACAACCCCACATCATGATGCTGCCACCACCATGCTTAACCGTAGGGATGGTGCCAGGTTTTCTCCAGATGTGACGCTTGGCATTCAGGCCAAAGAGTTCAATCTTGGTTTCATCAGACTAGAGAATCTTGTTTCTCATGGTCTGAGAGTCCTTTAGGTGCCTTTTGGCAAACTCAAAGCGGGCTGTCATGTGCCTTTTACTGAGGAGTGGCTTCCGTCTAGCCACTCTACCATAAAGGCCTGATTGGTAGAGTGCTGCAGAGATGGTTGTCCTTCTGGAAAGTGCTCCCATCTCCACAGAGGAACTCTGGAGCTTTGTCAAAGTGACCATCGGGTTCTTGGTCACCTCCCTGACCAAGGCCCTTCTCCCCGATTGCTCAGTTTGGCCGGGTGGCCAGCTCTAGGAAGAGTCTTGGTGGTTCCAAACTTATTTCATTTAAGAATGATGGAGGCCACTGTGTTCTTGGGGACATTCAATGCTGCAGAAATGTTTTGGTACCCTTCCCCAGATCTGTGCCGACACAATCCTGTCTCGAAGCAATACGGACATTTCCTTCGACCTCATGGCTTGGTTTTTGCTCTGACATGCACTGTCAACTGTGACATGCACTGTCAACTGTGGGACCTTATATAGACAGTTGTGTGCCTTTCCAAATCATGTCCAATCAATTGAATTTACCACAGGTGGACTCTAATCAAGTTGTAGAAACATCTCAAGGATGATCAATGGAAACAGGATGCACCTGAGCTCAATTTTCGAGTCTCATAGCAAAGGGTCTGAATACTTATGTAAATAAGGTATTTCTGTTTAAAGGTCTTACTCACATCGGCTATTGAGAGCATGATCACACAGTCATCCAGAACAGCTAGTGTTCTCATGCATGGTTCAGTGTTGCTTGCCTCGAAGCGAGCATAGAAGGCATTTAGCTCATCTGGTTGGCTCATGTCACTGGGAAGCTCGCGGCTGGGTTACCCTTCGTAATCCGCGATAATTTGCAAGCCCTGTAATATCCGACGAGCGTCAGAGCCAATGTAGTAGGATTTTTTATCTTAGTCCTGTATTGACACTTTTCCTGTTTGATGGTTCGTCGGAGGGCATAGCAGGATTTCTTATTAGCGTTCAGATTTGTGTCCCGCTCCTTGAAAGACCTTTAGCTCAGTTCGGATGTTGCCTGTAATCCATGGCTTCTGGTTGGGATATGTATGTATGGTTACTGTGGAAACGATGTCGTCGATGAAGTTATTAATGAAGTTGGTGACTGATGCAGTAAACTCCTCAATGCCATCGGATGAATCCCGGAACATATTCCAGTCTGCGCTAGCGAAACAGTCCTGTAGCTTGTCATCCGCTTCATCAGACTACTTCCGTATTGAATGGGTCACTGGTACTTCTTGTTTGAAGTTTTGCTTGTAAGCAGGAATCAGGAGGGTAGACTTATGGTTAGATTTGCCCAATGGACGGCAAGGGGGAGCTTTGTATGTGTTTTCTGTGTGTGGAGTAAAGGTGATCTAGAGTTATTTCATCTCTAATTGCATATGTGACATGCTGGTAGATATTAGTTAAGACGGATTTCAGTTTTCCTGCATTAAAATCACAGGCCACTAGGTACGCCGCCTCTGGATGAAAATGTTCTTGTTTGCTTATGGCCCTATAGAATACCACAGTATGAGTCATGTGTTTTGTGTAGGCTTACCCTGGCTTGACATTTTGATAACCGTGTAAATCTCTCTAGGACAAGGTGACTTATCAATATATTCGGCAGTATTTACCCCACAAAAATTACATTATAATTAGCTGCTAATGTGGCTATTATAAAGAACTACAAATTCCATGATGATATGGACGAGACTGCTGAATCTCTGGATTAACTATCTACTGTTAGCTACATTTAGTAATGAATAAATTGACAACATTTCTTTAAATTGACAATTCTGTGAACTGTCTTGTGCAAGTTTTAAATTGACACAATACCTGTTAGCAAAGGCGTCAGATTGAGATGACGTGCAGGAGCTGGCAGGGATTTGTGGTCTTGCATGATGTCTACTTTGATGCTAATTAGCATTTTCGAATCTGAGAGTAAATAGAGCCTAATATATTGATAAAAGTCACCTAGTCCGAGAGAGATTTACATGGTTATCAAAACGTCACTCCAGGGCAGGGGTGTCAAACTCATTTTAGCTCAGGGGCCACATGGAGGAAAATCTATTCCCAAGTGGGCCGGACCGGAAAAATCATGGTATATATAACTTAAAAACAACTACTTCAGATTGTTTTCTTTGTTTTAATACGATCAACATACAACATAAAGCTGGAGCCTGAGGACAGTGTGTCCAAAATAGTACAAGCACAACATCACTATTAATCATAAAACACGTCAAGTTTATTTGAAAATTCTAAAGAAAAAGAACACACAAACACACAATGCCTCAGTGATTAACAGAACTGTTTCACAGATCACAGAACTATATCAGGGTGTCATTTCTCAGGCAGAAATGTAGATAAAAATAATGAAATCCTGTTCCCCAAACAAGTGCAAGAACCACAGAGTCAAGAATAGGTTAAATATACAAATAAAATAAAATCAGTTAAAAACAATAGCACATCAACATAAAAACATATAAACATAAATCTGAAAGCGTTGCTCAAACTCCCGTAACAGTCCAGTTATTTTATCTTTGAACCGCTTCATGTCTGCCACATGTTGGGTCGCGCACACATTTTTCAGACAGGGGAAGTGAGCTGCATCACCACCGGCAAGTTGCGTCTCCCACAATGACAGCTTCAACTTGAAAGAACGTATGCTGTCATAATACTGCGTGACAACTTTGTTGCGCCCTTGCAGCTGTTTGTTCAAGTTATTCAGGTGCTCTGTAACATCCACCATAAATGCAAGGTCCGGCATCCATTCTGCGGAATGAAATTCTAACACTGGTTTGCCCTTTTCTTCCATGAACTGTTCAATTTCTTCTCGTAAATCAAAGAAACGCCTCAGCACAGCACCTCGGCTTAACCATCTTACCTCAGTGTGGTATGGCAGGCCATAGATGTGGTCTTTCTCTCTGAGAAGGCTGTCAAACTGACGGTGATTCAGGCTTCTGGATCGGATGAAATTAACAGTTTGGATGACCACCTTCATGACGTTATCCATCTTTAATGACTTGCAACACAAAGCCTCCTGGTGCAAAATACAGTGAAAAGTCAAAAAATCACGTCCTCCATTTGCAGATTGCACTTTCTCTCTGAACTTTGTCACAACGCCTGCTTTTTTCCCGATCATTGAGGGCGCACCATCTGTAGCCAGGCTGACAGCGCGGGACCAGTCCACTCCGACCCTGTCCAGCGCGCCGACGAGTGCGGTAAAAATATCAGCTGCTGTCGTTGTATCTGTCATCGGCACCAACTCCACGAACTCCTCGGTGACGGTCAATGTGTCATCAACTCCGCGGATGAAAAAATTGCCAGTTGTGCAACATCTGTAATGTCCGTGCTTTCATCAATTGCAACCGAAAACGCAATAAATGACTTTACTTTTTACTTCAACTGGCTGTCCAAATCCACTGAAAGATCGGAAATCCTGTCTGCAACTGTGTTTCTTGTCAGGCTGATATTTGCAAAAGCCTGCCGCTTTTCAGGGCACACAATCTCCGCTGCCTTCATCATGCATGTTTTTACAAATTCACCCTCACTAAATGGTTTTGAAGCCACTGCGATTTCATTAGCAATGAGGTAGCTAGCTTTCACTGCAGCGTCACTGATGTCTCGGCTGTGAGTAAACACAGACTGCTGTTTCTTCAGACCCGCCAACAGTTCATTCACCTTCTCTCATCTCCGCTGTCCTTGAAAGTTGTCGTATTTGTCGGCATGAAGACTCACATAGTGGCGACGAAGGTTATATTCTTTCAGCACTGCAACATGCTCTGAACACACCAAACATACAGCTTTCCCATTCAATTCCGTGATTAAATAGGATGACCATTTTTCTTGGAACACTCTGCGTCCACTTTTCTCTTTTTTGACAGAGACATATTGGGGCAATGAGGGTGCCAAAGCACATAATGTTAAAAGTAGAAGCCGTAATAAATATCGCGGGCAAAACAAAGTAGCTCATTGGCTGCACGTGCTTGACCTACTTGCTCTGCCCCGGTATAAACAGTTTGCTTGCTTAACACAATTGCTTTTTTTTTTTTTTTTTAATCATCTCGCGGGCCGGATTAAACCCGTTTGCGGGCCTGATCCGGCCCGCGGGCCGTACGTTTGACACCCCTGCTCCAGGGTAAGCCTACACGAAACACAGACCTTATTTTAAGTGTTTCTAAAGTTCCCTATGGGAGAAATTAATGGTGGAAAAACGATTGGAACCATTTCCCTGTTTGACCGCTAGGCTTTATGGGTATTATTCTTTGTGGTCCTCTGTAGCTCAATTGGTAGAGCATGGCGCTGGTAACGCCAGGGTAGTGGGTTCGATCCCCGGGACCACCCATACGTAAAAATGTATGCGCACATGACTGTAAGTCACTTTGGATAAAAGTGTCTGCTAAATGGAATATTATTATTATTATTATTATTATGACACCTCAGCTGTGGGGCTCTATACAGCTAGTTGAGTGTGGTCTTGGTTTGTGGTGGTAAATAGAAATCTATGAAAAATATAGATGAAAACTTGCTTGGTAAATAGTATGGTCTACAGTTTATCATGAGGTAGCCAACAGGAAGTTATGTAGATGACTGAATTTAAAACTAACCTCAGTACATTCTTTGAGAAGTTGTAAAAATAATAGAGGCTGCAATTTATAGAAAACGTGCTTATGTTATGAATGAATAAGAAAATTGATTATTTCAAACATTCACAATAGCCTATACTAAGAAAGACTAAATAAGACTTGAAACACCAGTGAACACATAGCTATGGACTGAATGAACCAACATTATGCACAGTTCAAAATAAATTATCTTGAAATATTTATCAGCCATCCAGAAAAATGAAATGTCCATGCATTAAATTACTGATTAGCTATTGTAATGAATGCACAGACTTACCGGCAGCAGCTACGTGACCAGATACAACAGACCCAACACAACAGATAACGACTATCAAATACAGACTCAGAAGGGAATATACAGAACACAGATTAAAGCGGGTTAACCGTTTTCGTGGACTCATGCTAAAATAAAGGGTTAGAATTTAAACCCGACAATGTAATCGCAAACAAATAAAATGCATATGCAAAGGACAACTAATAACGGCCTGTCGACATATCCTATGAAGCGTAGGCGACAATAGCACTCTATCGCTCTGTCTGCTCGGGACGCTTCCACTGATGTAGAGCGCATCTTTTCTCTGTTTCCAGTTCTTCCTTTCATTTTCAGCCCCTCCCCTTTACCCCTATAGGCCACGCGACATGAGACGCTCCAACGATTTCTGTGAGCCTATCGGTTTTGAAAACGTTAGAAGACTAGATATTGTTTTATGATAGCCATAACACTTATGCGTTAGCCTACAAAAAATAATACATTCTATTCTATTTTTCAAAAAATTCTGCAGTATGTTATTTCTACTAAAGATTAATTCAGTAATACAGCTTAGGCTCTGTCCTAAAGAAACCCTATTTCCTATATAGTGCACTGCAGTGTTGTGTTCGAGACCACCTAAAGCGAGACCGATTCAAGACCAAGACCGGAGGAGGGGGGCGAGACCGAGTCAAGACCGAGACCAGAAAAATGCGAGTCCAATTCAAGACCATGACTGTAATTTTGTCAAATCGTTACCATAATAAGAGTTCAACATTTCCAGTATTTCTGTGTTCATATTTCAGAAGAACATATGGATTATTTAGACATTCAGAATGGTGAAAAAAAATGCATGCGGAAGGCAAATAGAGCCACTCTACACGTTTACTAACTCAAACACAGTGGGGAACAATGAGGGCCTTCTATGCTTTCAGAGAAAGGCTAAGGATTTATAGCAAAATAATAATAATGATATTATTATTTTCAATGATGTTCTGATTTAATCTCTTCAGTTTTAGTTAGAAAAGAAAAGGTTAATGCTGAAGAGAAAAAAACATCCAATCAGAATTTGTCTTTGGTGGTCTCCTGGGAGATAAATCTAGCTAGCTAAATCAGCCATTGGCTAGGCCATCAGAAGCTTGATAGAAGGCATCTGCCATTCAACTGTATTAGGGCAACATTTTGGAGTGACAGTGGAATCAACCGATCACATTGACTTGTAATGGCCAACAGGTTGAAGGCCAACAGGTCACTGTGCAATAGCTAGCAGTAGTTTTCCCACGGTCAAGCTAGCTAACTTTTGTTGTAGGCTAGTTTGCAGCGGCTGCAGGTGTTATCAAAGAGGATGTTGTTTCAAGAATAGCTTTCAACAAGAAGTTAAAATAACTGATGTGTGTGAAACATTGTTGCATTTAAACTTCAGATCACAGGTTACTTTGTGTGCTAAACGTGAAATGTTTTTTGCAATGGGAAGTAACAGTTGTAAATTTTGATTAGAAAAGGCTTAATGGTTGTGTTTTTGTATTCTTATGATTGGGACCTACTGGCTTATTATGTCAGAATGAATGGACTGCTGTCTTTCCATCGGCCCTATGCAGTGGTGTAGTGGTGCCTGGAGAAGTGGGTCCTGTGTTAAGGAAAGGTGCCCTGTGTGAAAAATCCTATGTTTTCCTATAGATTTTTCAGATTTTCCCCCTCAGAATCTCAAAAAATATATAAAACAATTGATGTTCTAATTCCACAACAATGCTTAAACCACATAGGAGACCATTTTTTAGGTCTGGAGAAAATAAAATATTTTTGGAGGGTGTAGTTGCCCTGTAATTCAATTGAGCAAAACAATTGCACTCCCCATAGATACAAATCAGCATTATATCATTCTGTCAGAAAGGCCTACATTGCAGTCAACATTTAATTGTGAAGGTTTTTTGGAAAAGCCTTTAGAAATGTTAATGCAAACAATGACTGGATTGCACATCGCAAATAGCCTCCTAACCAAGACTAAGGACATTTTTAGCAGACGCTCTTGTCCAGATCAACATACAGTTAGTGAGTGCATACATTTTTCATACTGGCCCCCCGTGGGAAACGAACCCACAACCCTGACATTGCAAGCACCATGCTCTACCAACTGAGCTACAGGGGACCACTGTAGAAACTATGAGAATAGAAAGGTTCAGAACTTTTGTGAAACATCACAGCACAGTTGAAAAATATATGGCAGAGATAGATGGGAGGGGTTGAGTGGAGCTGAAGGATGGGACTAAAAACAAACAAAAGATAACTATTATAAAATATACTGTGTCCGTAAAATGTATATAGTATGTATAAGCTGGAAGTAGAAGCCTAAGTGTTGTTGTCCATTAGTTTACTCCAATTAGGGGAGGGGTGGTAGGGTTAGGGAAAAATAATAAAGGAAAATATTAAAAAATATATATTTTATATACACTACCGGTCAAAGGTTTTAGAACACCTACTCATTCAAGGGTTTTTCTTTATTTTGGCTATTTTCTACATTGTAGAATGATAGTGAAGACATCAAAACTATGAAATAACACATATGGAATCATGTAGTAACCAAAAAGTGTTAAAAAAATCAAAATATGTTTTATATTTGAGATTCTTCAAATAGCCACCCTTTGCCTTGATGACAGCTTTGCACACTCTTGGCATTCTCTCAACCAGCTTCACCTGGAATGCTTTTCCAACAGTCTTGATGGAGTTCCCATATATGCTGAGGACTTGTTGGCTGCTTTTCCTTCACTCTGCCGTCCGACTCATCCCAAACCATCTCAATTTGGTTGAGGTCGGGGGATTGTGGAGGCCAGGTCATCTGATGCAGCACTCCATCACTCTCCTTCTTGGTAAAATAGCCCTTACACAGCCTGGAGGTGTGTTGGGTCATTGTCCTGTTGAAACACAAATGATAGTCCCACTAAGCCCAAACCAGATGGGATGGCGTATCGCTGCAGAATGCTGTGGTAGCCATGCTGGGTAAGTGTGCCTTGAATTCTAAATAAATCACAGACAGTGTCACCAGCAAAGCACCCCCACACCATAACACCTCCTCCTCCATGCTTCACAGTGGGAAATACACATACAGAGATCATCCGTTCACCCACACCGTGTCTCACAAAGACACGGTGGTTGGAACCAAAAATCTCAAATTTGGACTCCAGACCAAAGGACAGATTTTCACCGGTCTAATGTCCATTGCTCGTGTTTCTTGGCCCAAGCAAGTCTCTCCTTTGATGTTGAGATGGGTCTGTTACTTGAACTCTGTGAAGCATTTATTTGGGCAGCAATTTCTGAGGCTGGTAACTCTAATGAATTTATCCTCTGCAGCAGAGGTAACTCTGGCTCTTCCATTCCTGTGGCGGTCCTCATGAGAGCCAGTTTCATCATAGCGCTTGATGGTTTTTGCGACTGCACTTGAAGAAACTTTCAAAGTTCTTGAAATGTTCCGTATTGACTGACCTTCATGTCTTAAAGTAATGATGGACTGTCATTTCTCTTTGCTTATTTGAACTGTTCTTGCCATAATATGGACTTGGTCTTTTACCAAATAGGGCTATCTTCGATATAGGGCGTATACCTGCAAGGCCTAGGTCCAAAAGGTTCACACTGCGCAGACATGTCTATAATAGATATAAAGACTGTTACAATTTCAATCTTTCTCCCCTTTACTAATAGTGAGTGCGCAACTTTCCAACAATTTCCCCCACTCTTCCCTACCAGCTAGTCAAGGAAATTCAGAAAAAGTTTGAGGATATTTTTCAGTGAAAGTAAAGGACAGTAATGCTACGAGTAAAGTAGGAATACCAGGTTTCAATAGGCCATAAGGTATTAATGTTTCAAAAAGGAGTGTATATATTTTGCCTGGCTAAGTGCTTTTATCGCTGACTGAATGGAAGCTGATAATTATGCGTGTTTTACTCCACTGGTCTCAGCTGGTCTCGGGAAGAAATTACGAGTCCTCACTGTCCGAGACAGAGTCAAGACTGAGTAAAAATGTACCTGACACCGAGACAAGATCGAGACATTCTATATGTGGTCTGGAGACCGAGTACTACAACACTGGTGCGCTGCTTTTGACCAGGGTCCGTAGGGCTGTGGCAACCAGGGGTGATAGTTATTGTCAGCACAGGTGGTTTCTGGGCAGAGGGGCAGGTGGTGTACAGTACAGCATGCCATGACCATGCTGGGGCTGGCACCATCTCTGGGAAGGGATTGTAGCGGAGGGCAATCTGGTTTATGTAGGCCTACAGTACCAGCATTGTGTATGATGATACTGTACCTGAAAAACGAGGTTCCATCTTATTTTTGCTCTGTCCAACCAAAAGCAATAACATTGATCAGCCACTGTAAGCCAGGGTGTGTTGAACATGTCACACACTGTCAGCTGGAGCTGCTGTGATATTATTAGAAATGGTGATGATGAGTGTGTGTTAATATAAGAAGTGTCTAGTGCGTGTGTTAATATTAGAAGTGTCTAGTGTGTGTGTTAATATTAGAAGTGTCTAGTGTGTGTGTTAATATTAGAAGTGTCTAGTATGTGTGTTAATATTAGAAGTGTCTAGTATGTGTGTTAATATCAGAAGTGTCTAGTATGCAGCGGCAGACAGACCATCCCAGAGTGTCCTATTCTCATCTCTGTCCTCTAAAAGGAACTCTGGCACCAAAACACCAAAGTCATTTATTGGACATCTGTTGATTTCCATGGGACATCAAACCTGCTGGGACATATCAAACCTCAAGGAGACACAGGATGAAACATTAAATTTTCAAAGACTACAGAATTGTCCTTTGTGAATTTAAATGGTGAGATTTGATATTCAGCTCACACCCACAAGGAAGCTTAAGACCAAAAACAGATGGAAATATATATATAGAGAGAAACAGAGAGAGAGATGACCAGACAGATGGGACAAGCAGATCTCTCTGTGGTTAACTGGCACATGCCCACACGCCCAACAGTAAGCCTACTAGTTTATTAGGATGATATAATATGCCAGCATCACTGCCGGCAAAACATAATCAAGTCGCTCTGGATAAGAGCGTCTGCTAAATGACTAAAATGTAAATGTAAATAATCAACAGTACTCTCTTGGTTTAATGGTTCCAGACATAAAAAGACAGACCGTATTTAATCACAGTAAAATATTTGAATACAGTACATGAGCAAAGAGCATGATGGTGTTTTGAGTTATGAAAGACCTTGTTTTACTGCCACCGCCAACAGTTTGTTCCAATCAAGAGTTAGTGATTAACAGTATCTGTCCATACAGAGTCCATAACAGCTCTCAACCCTCTCCATCCCACAGCAGGAGCATTTGGGAGTACGACGAACTCAACGTTATCCACAGAGGGCCAGTGTCTGTGCTGTTTTCTGCTCCACTAGGAAAAGTTCTGTTTCCCCGTCAGCTTAGCAGTTGTCGTCTTCTAGAATGTTGGGGTGTTCCTCCCAGAACTGGTCCCCTATGACGTCACAGTGGTGGGCACTGACACGCCTCCTGGTGCGTGTTACTAGCACCTCCTCCTCCGCCTCGTTGGGGAGCTTCACACTCTTGGTCACTGTTTCTTCCAGCTGGGACAGAGGGAAGGGGGTAGAGAGTTTGAGAGAGAGAGAAGCAAAGGATGGGGTTAACCATCATAATAAATAAGAATAATTAGGTGGGTGCTTACATTTGTCCTATTTCACACATGTAATATCCACCTGAGTTGGATTTTTTTATTCTTTTTTCCCATATCCCACTCCCCCAGACACCCTTGGAGAGGGGGGTCACGGCCAGGGATCAGCCATTATTGATGGTGACCCAGGAGCAATTAGGGTTAAGTGCCTTGCTCAAGGGCACATCGACAGATTTTTCAGCTAGTCATCTTGGGGATTCGAACCAGCAACATTTTGGTTACTGCCCCAAAGCTCTTAACCGCTACGCTACTTACCGCCCTCACACACAAGCCTGGAAGTATTTATATGAATGTATATGAAATGGCATCCAATTCTCTATATAGTGCACTACTTCTGACAAGAGGCTATATATAAGGAATAGGGTGCATTAAAGACAACCTGAGAACTCACCTTCTCCCAGATGAGGGCAGTTCCTTTCCTGTGGACCAGAGGCTCCTTGTTGTAATTGATATCAAACTCAGAAAACATGATCTCATTCTTATCTGATGCCAAAGTTCCCTGGGAGAGAGAGAGCGAGCGAGAGAGAGAGAGAGACATACATCACAGAGATTTGATTAAGTACAGTGCATTCGGAAAGTATTCAGACCCCTTGACTTTTTCCACATTTTGTTACGTTACAGCCTTATTCTAAAATGGATTAAATAAAAAAAATGTCCTCATCAATCCACACACAATACCCCATAATGACAAAGCGAAAACAGGTTTTTAAAAAACAGAAATACCTTATTTACATAAGTATTCAGACCCTTTGCTATGAGACTCGAAATTTAGCTCAGGTACATCCTGTTTCCATTGATCATCCTTGAGATGTTTCTACAACTTGATTGGAGTCCACCTGTGGTAAATTCAATTGATTGGACATGTTTTGGAAAGGCACACACCTTTCTATATAAGGTCCCACAGTTGACAGTGCATGTCAGAGCAAAACCAAGCCATGAGGTTGAAGGAATTGTCCATAGAGCTCTGAGACAGGATTGTGTCGAGGCACAGATCTGGGGAAGGGTACCAAAAAATGTCCGCAGCATTGAAGGTCCCCAAGAACACAGTGACCGCTATCATTCTTAAATGGAAGAAGTTTGGAACCACCAAGACTCTTCCTAGAGCTGGCCGCCCGGCCAAACTGAGCAATTGGGGAGAAGGGCCTTGGTCAGGGAGGTGACCAAGAACCCGATGGTCACTCTGACAGAGCTCTGGAGTTTCTCTGTGGAGATGGGAGAACCTTCTAGAAGGACAACCCTCTCTGCAGCACTCCACCAATCAGGCCTTTATGGTAGAGTGGCCAGATGGAAACCACTCCTCAGTAAAAGGCACATGACAGCCTGCTTGGAGTTTGCCAAAAGGCACCTAAAGGACTCTCAGACCATGAGAAACAAGATTCTCTGGTCTGATGAAACCAAGATTGAACTCTTTGGCCTGAATGCCAAGCGTCACATCTGGAGGAAACCTGACACCATCCCTACGGTGAAGCATGGTGGTGGCAGCATCATGCTGTGGGGATGTTTTTCAGCGGCAGGGACTGGGAGACTAGTCAGGATCGCGGGAAAGATGAACGTAGCAAAGTACAGAGAGATCCTTGATGAAAACCTGCTCCAGAGCGCTCATGGCGTCAGACTGGGGAAAAGGTTCACCTTCCAACAGGACAATGACCCTAAGCACACACCAAGACAATGCAAGAGTGGCTTTGGGACAAGTCTCTGAATGTTCTTGAGTGGCCCAGCCAGAGCCCGGACTTGAACATGATTGAATATCTCTGGATAGACCTGAAAATAGCTGTGCAGCGACGCTCCCCATCCAACCTGACAGAGCTTGAGAGTATCTGCAGAGAAGAATGGGAGAAACTCCCCAAATACAGGTGTGCCAAGCTTGTAGCATCATACCCAAGAAGACTTGAGGCTGTAATCACTGCCAAAGGTGCTTCAACAAAGTACTGAGTAAATGGTCTGAATACCTATGTAAATGTGATTTTTCCGTTTTTATTTTTTTTAATGTGCGAAAATGTCTAAAAACCTGTTTTTGCTTTGTCATTGTGGGGTATTTTGTGTAGATTGATGAGGGGGAAAAACTATTTAATCAATTTTAGAATAAGGCTGTAACGTAACAAAATGTGGAAAAAGTCAAGGGGTCTGAATACTTTCCGAATGCACTGTATCTAAAGGTCTTGGTCAAATAAATATGGAAAGGTCTACTGAGGTAGTTTTCAGTGAAAGTAAACAACATGATGTAGTCATCCATTCTAAAGCTATTATCATAATAATTAGAGTTATGACTAACAAGCAGATGCCCCTTAGAAAATTCCACACCTCAAAAACAGCAGATATTTTAAGACTGTGACACACCCCCACACCTGTAATTACCGTATTGGTCCGAATATAAGACGGCCTTTTTTCCCCTCGAAATAGGTCCAAAAAAGTCGGGTCGTCTTATATTCGGGGTCTAATATTCAGAGCGCAGTTTCTCTTCTTCGGCGCTCCCTTTAAATGTCAATACACATTCGCGGGCACAGATGGCGCCAAAAATTCGTTCCGGACGGAGGGAAGAGGCGTCCTTAACAACCAGCCCGTTACCGGTGTTTAAAGATGGAAAGACAGGCTGACCATTTAGAGACAAGTGGCTCAAAAGTGGGCCAGGTCAATAAACAACAGCGGAGGAGCTATGATGCCAATTTCAAAATAATGGTTGTCAATAAGGCAGAGTCATCTAACAACTGCCAAGCTGCCAAGACATTCGGGGTCACTGAGTGTAATGTAAGAAGATGGCGAGCAGAAAAACAACGTCTAAAAGATGCTAACAGTCAGCGAAAATCCTTCCGTGGTCCTCAAAGTGGTCGTTTCATTGAGGTTGACCGGAGGGTTTTTGAATATGTCAGGGAAAAAAGAAGTGAGGGAATGCCCATTACCAGAGCTGTCATCCAGGTTAAGGCCCTGGAAATCGCCAGAGAGCTCAACATCACTGGATTTAAAGCCAGCCTCGGCTGGTGTCGTAGGATGATGCGGCGTAATGGACTGTCACTTAGACGGAGAACGAGTTTGGCCCAACGCCTGCCGTCAGACTTCGGAGAGAAGCTGCTTTCGTTTCAGCGCTTTGTTATCAACCTGAGGAAGAAGCACTCCTACCCGCTGGATCAGATCGGCAATGCTGATCAGACACCCGTTTATTTCGACATGCCAACATCGGTGACTGTCAATAGAAAGGGAGAAAAGTCTGTGTTGGTGAAATCAACGGGCAACGAGAAGAGCCGCGTCACTGTCATGTTGACATGTCTCGCTGGTGGCAGCAAACTCCCCCCGTATGTCATTCTTAAGCGTAAGACTGTGCCAAAGGACCCAATGCCAGCTGGCATTATTGTGCGCGCCCAGGAGAAGGGCTGGATGGAGTCGGGGCTTGTAGTGGACTGGCTAAAGGTTGTGTGGGGCGCACGCTACGGGGGACTGAGGAAGAGGAGGAACATGCTCGTTCTGGATGCGTTCCGCGGACATCTGACTGAGCCCGTGAAAAGTCAGGTGCGAGCAATGAACGGGGATCTTGTGATCATACCAGGGGGAATGACAAGCCAGCTACAGGTGTTGGACGTAGTTGTGAACAAGCCTTTCAAGGATAACCTGCGAAAAAAATACACAGAGTGGCTCCTGTCTGGCAACCACGCACTCACACCGACCGGGAAAATACAGAAGCCGTCAGTCCGTCTACTGTGTGAATGGATCCTGCATGCATGGGATGCTATTCCCTCACAGAGCATCATCGATGGCTTTAAAAAATGTTGCATCTCAAATGCATTGGACGGCAGCGAGGACGACGTGCTTTGGGAGGAGCCGGTGGAAGCGGAGCAGCTGGGGAGCGATGACAGCGAGAGCGAACACAGCGGGGCAGAGGACGTGTGTGAGGGATAGAGAGACATCGGAGGAGAAGTTTGGCGAATTTTTGTTAAGTTTAGTTAAATGTGTGGCCTGTATTTTCTCTGTTATTTAAAAATGTTGCTTTATTATTGCTTGATATTAATTTTGAATCATACTGTACATAGTTTGCCTTTGTGTTTAATTCACTGTGTTTTTAATATTGTTATTTTAAAATAAAATGAAGTTCTTTGTTCGGCAAATCTAGTCTGCAAATCTGTTTTTCTAAATGTTTGTGTTGAAAAACGGGGGGTCGTCTTATAATCAGGGTCGTCTTATATTCGGACCAATACGGTACGCTAATCTGACTGGAGTAAGTCTCACCTTTAGCCTGTCCTCTGCCTGTGTAGTGGTGAGTCCACCTTTCTGCACCAACGTCCAAAACACTGTGTTATACAGGTTGTTGACGTGACCTGGAGAGCACACACACACGATTACGAAAGGGATCCAGAAATGTGGAAGAAAACTGATTGTAATCAAAGCATACGCACACAGGACAATGTATTTGGGGATAGGAGTGTGTGTGTGTGTGTGTACTTACAGTCAGCCTGCCTCCAGCTGATGTAGTCTCGGAGGTTGCGGTTGCTAGGATACAGAACCACCCGCCCGTCAAACCCCGGGGGGTAGAGGAGGGGCTGGTCTCCGAAGTAGTCCCTCCAGTAGAACACATAGGAAGAGGAGAACTGGGACGCTACATGGGTCATCAGCTTACTGTAGGGGGAGGAGGGGGAGAAGAGGGGGAATGGAGGAGGGCAGGTAGAGGAGAGGGAGAAGAGAGGGAGGAGATGAGAAAAGTAAGGGGGTAATGCAATAATCTCAAATGCAATAAACATTTATTGTGAGTGTCTGTGTGGCGGTGTGTGTGTGTGTCTCTGTACATGTGTGTTATTACCTGGCTCTTCTCTTGAACCAGTTGGAGGTCCTCTTGAAGACGAAGCTGAACTCGTCACTCTGTCCGTATGAGATGATGATGTCATCCAGGTCCTCCATGACAGACCTGGCGCTGCGCGTCATCAGACCCAGAGCTCTGTCGTCGTTGGGCTTCAGGAAGTTGTGCTGCTCTGCAAACCTACAGCAACACAGGGTCAGTCGGTCAGTCAGTTGGTGGGTGGGTCGGTCAGTTAGTCAGTGGGTCAGTCAGTCAGTGGGTCAGTCAGTCAGTGGGTTAGTCGGTCAGTGGGTCAGTCAGTCGGTCAGTGGGTCAGTCAGTCAGTCAGTGGGTCAGTCAGTCAGTCAGTCAGTCAGTCAGTGAGTGGGTCAGTCAGTCAGTGGGTCAGTCAGTCAGTGGGTTAGTCGGTCAGTGGGTCAGTCAGTCGGTCAGTGGGTCAGTCAGTCAGTCAGTGGGTCAGTCAGTCAGTCAGTCAGTGGGTCAGTCAGTCAGTCAGTCAGTGGGTCAGTCAGTCAGTCAGTCAGTCGGTCAGTCAGTGGGTCAGTCAGTCAGTCACTCAGTCAGTCAGTGGGTCAGTCAGTCAGTGGGTCTATCAGTCAGTGGGTCAGTCAGTCAGTGGGTCAGTCAGTGGGTCAGTCAGTCAGTGGGTCAGCCAGTCAGTCAGTGGGTTGGTCAGTCAGTCGGTCAGTGAGTGGGTCAGTCAGTCAGTCAGTCAGTCAGTCAGTCAGTCAGTGGGTCAGTCATTCAGTCAGTCAGTGGGTCAGTCAGTCAGTCAGTCAGTCACTCAGTCAGTGGGTCAGTCAGTCAGTCGGTCAGTGGGTCAGTCATTCAGTCAGTCAGTGGGTCAGTCAGTGGGTCGGTCAGTCAGTCAGTCAGTGGGTCATTCAGTGGGTCGGTCAGTCAGTCAGTCAGTCAGTGGGTCAGTCAGTCAGTGGGTCGGTCAGTCAGTCAGTCAGTGGGTCGGTCAGTCAGTCAGTCAGTGGGTCAGTCAGTCAGTCAGTCAGTCAGTCAGTCAGTGAGTGGGTCAGTCAGTCAGTGGGTCAGTCAGTCAGTGGGTTAGTCGGTCAGTGGGTCAGTCAGTCGGTCAGTGGGTCAGTCAGTCAGTCAGTGGGTCAGTCAGTCAGTCAGTCAGTCAGTGGGTCAGTCAGTCAGTCAGTGGGTCAGTCAGTGGGTCAGTCAGTCAGTTGGTCAGTCAGTGAGTCAGTGGGTCAGTCATTCAGTGGGTCAGTCAGTCAGTCACTCAGTCAGTCAGTGGGTCAGTCAGTCAGTGGGTCTATCAGTCAGTGGGTCAGTCAGTCAGTGGGTCAGTCAGTGGGTCAGTCAGTGGGTCAGTCAGTCAGTGGGTCAGTCAGTCAGTGGGTCAGCCAGTCAGTCAGTGGGTTGGTCAGTCAGTCGGTCAGTGAGTGGGTCAGTCAGTCAGTCAGTCAGTCAGTCAGTCAGTGGGTCAGTCATTCAGTCAGTCAGTGGGTCAGTCAGTCAGTCAGTCAGTCACTCAGTCAGTGGGTCAGTCAGTCAGTCGGTCAGTGGGTCAGTCATTCAGTCAGTCAGTGGGTCAGTCAGTGGGTCGGTCAGTCAGTCAGTCAGTGGGTCATTCAGTGGGTCGGTCAGTCAGTCAGTCAGTCAGTGGGTCAGTCAGTCAGTGGGTCGGTCAGTCAGTCAGTCAGTGGGTCGGTCAGTCAGTCAGTCAGTGGGTCAGTCAGTCAGTGGGTCGGTCAGTCAGTGGATCAGTCAGTCAGTGGGTCAGTCAGTCAGTGGGTCGGTCAGTCAGTGGGTCGGTCAGTCAGTCAGTCAGTGGGTCAGTCAGTCAGTGGGTCAGTCAGTCAGTGGGTCAGTCAGTCAGTGGGTCAGTCAGTCAGTCAGTCAGTGGGTCAGTCAGTCAGTGGGTCGGTCAGTCAGTCAGTCAGTGGGTCGGTCAGTCAGTCAGTCAGTGGGTCAGTCAGTCAGTCAGTCAGTGGGTCAGTCAGTCAGTGGGTCAGTCAGTCAGTCAGTCAGTGGGTCAGTCAGTCAGTGGGTCAGTCAGTCAGTCAGTGGGTCAGTCAGTCAGTCAGTCAGTGGGTCAGTCAGTGGGTCGGTCAGTCAGTCAGTGGGTCAGTCAGTCAGTGGGTCGGTCAGTCAGTCAGTCAGTCAGTGGGTCAGTCAGTCAGTGGGTCGGTCAGTCAGTGGATCAGTCAGTCAGTGGGTCAGTCAGTCAGTGGGTCGGTCAGTCAGTCAGTCAGTCAGTCAGTGGGTCAGTCAGTCAGTCGGTCAGTGGATCAGTCAGTCAGTCAGTCAGTGGGTCAGTCAGTCAGTGGGTCGGTCAGTCAGTCAGTCAGTCAGTCAGTGGGTCAGTCAGTCAGTGGGTCAGTCAGTCAGTGGGTCAGTCAGTCAGTCAGTCAGTCAGTCAGTGGGTCAGTCAGTCAGTGGGTCAGTCAGTCAGTGGGTCAGTCAGTCAGTGGGTCGGTCAGTCAGTCAGTCAGTGGGTCAGTCAGTCAGTGGGTCAGTCAGTCAGTGGGTCAGTCAGTCAGTCAGTCAGTCAGTCAGTGGGTCAGTCAGTCAGTGGGTCGGTCAGTCAGTCAGTCAGTGGGTCAGTCAGTCAGTGGATCAGTTAGTCAGTGGGTCAGTCAGTCAGTCAGTGGGTCGAGCTACAGTTACTAACACTAGTGGTAATTTGTCACCCGGCTTCTCATTCAGTTCCTCCAGTCCACTTCAAGGGAGCATCTCAATAATACAATGCCTCCTTCCCTTCCTTCCTTCTTGGTCACTAAGCAATTGACTGTGAAATGCTACAGGAACTCCCTTGTATGGTAACGATTTTCTCCACATATTCAGTCTGCACAGATCATTCAGTGCTGAAGAGAGGAGAGGATGCCACTGCATATACACCCCCAGCTATTCTCTGGAGATACTTACTTGTGGAAGTTCCTCCCATCCAACCGCACCACGATGTAACAGTTTTTCAGACAGGTGTCGTCTGCCTCGAAGTTACGGACGTACTCGAACTTGCTCTTGGCCATTCTGGCGCTGCTGGTGAAAACCCTGGCTACTGGTCGGAGGATGCACGTTTTGAAGCCTCCTGGTAATCTACACGGCACTGGACCAAACATGAGGGTTCTGTGAGAAAGGACAGAGCAGATCAAATTGCAGTAGGTTCTGTGGGAGAAGAACAAGTAGCACAAGGTTGGCTGTGGTCTTCGTGTCTGAAATTCTGCTTTCTTAATATTAGACTCTGAGCATTTCTTATTATTCTGTATGTAAATCAGTCACTCCATTTACTATGATGTTAAGTTTTGTATGGTATTTATTAATTTGTGGATGTCCATCATCCATTTCGTATGATGTTACACATTACAATTCGTATGATATGTTACAAATTGCAATTCATACAATATGCTACGAATTTGCAAAAGATACAATATGTTACGAATATGCAAAATATATATGTTACAAATTCCAATTTGTTGTGGCTAACATTAGCTAGGAGGCTAACGTTATCTAGCTGGCTAACATTAGCAAGACTAGGGGTTAAAGGGTTAGCTAACATGCTAAGTAGTTAAAAGTAGTAGGTAGGTGTAAAGTTGCTAATTAGCTAAAATGATCCATTATGAGATTCGAACGCGGAATATTTTGGTTGCCACCCATCCACCCCGACCAACCAACCTCCTTTCGTTTTTGCCTTAAGTAGGTTTCTGTCTTATGTAACCATACCAAACCTAACATATCATATTAAATTGATCATCCCTGATTTACATTTACTATAATATGTTTAGTCTATGAGACCAGGCTGACAGGCTAACTAGCTTAGCTACTTACAAATGGTTGGCATCATCTTCGGTTCATGATGAATACTTCCTTAAAACAATGCTATAACTTAGTTTACTTTAGTTGAACCAATGTATGTGATGCTATTGTCGAGGCAATGCTTTAAGTTTGTATTTTTATTTTATTGTGAGAACGTAGCTGGCAAAGGACAGCACACACGTTATTTTCACCAGTGGTTGTAACACAGGCCGTCCACCAAATAGGTCCTACTAGAAGAAATACTACGTATTTCAGTTCCGGGATAGAATCTAATCTAGAATCTCACCTGCGATCTCACAAAAAATAAAAATAAATAAAACCCAACAACAACTAACGAACAGAAATTGTTTTTGTTGTAGTTGTTGATTGTCTTTTAGTTGGGTTCCTGGACATAATTCCCTTTAAAAAACAATAAAAACAAAGATTACAGACAACTAATATGTAATTTTGTTGCACCTGCCTCAAATCTGCTGCATGGTACTTCATCGCCCTCTCCTGGTGAAAATCGAGAAATGCAGCGGAAGAAGACTAAGTTTCCCATGATTCTTAGCGTCGTGTATGTCTGAGGTTGTTTCAAACATGGAGGAGAGGGAAAGAAGAGGAGATAAACAACAAAAATGTCCAGAATCAGAAAAGAACGAGAGAGAATCAACAAGTGCATGTGCTTCAGATGCAACCGAACATACGGCAGCAGAAGAAGATGATATCGTGGCAAAGTTGGACGTCACCTCCGATAAATTTGATCCACTCCTGGCGCTCTATTCCCCTACAGTGCCTCTTCCATACCCTAACGTGAAGTGCTTCAACAATATAGCCGAGTATGAGAGCTTTCTGAAGGGGGGCCGGGGCCGCGCCAAGCCGGAGAACGTGGAGAAAAAACTGAGGAAAGCCAGGAAAGGTTTAGCGGATCCGGAGAGGATAGAGAAACTGAAGAGGATGATGGTGAACAACCCGACAGAGGGAGACGGTGGAGAAGAGGGGACCAGCAGCACTGCCCGGCGTTGTAGAATGCAGAAGGCTGCCAAGAATGTCCTGACCAGGATGCCTCGTATGTCGTTAATTATTTCTAGCTATTGTAGTCCTGCTTTGAATCATTTCGTTTTTGGTGGTGGTGTGGTGTCAGATCAAAACATGACCTCTTTCATTCATACTTTACTTATATGACCATTGTCTCATATTGCCACATATATATGCTAATTAAAACTTCATTGATATGTGGGGCATTATTGATGTCAAACTTGTGATTGACAGCCAGGTGAATTCTATTTCATGTCTACTTCCTGTTTATACAGTCCATACAGGAAGTCCTCTGGGGGAGCTGCACCGCTGCGTGGAGGAGAGGATCAGGGTGAAAGTTCACATCAGAACCTTTAAGGGGCTCCGTGGAGTGTGTTCTGGCTTCATAGTGGCCTTCGACAAGTTCTGGAACATGGTGAGAGCTCACCCCCTTCCCTCACCCCTACCCTCCTTCCATCCCCTTCCCTCGCACTTACCCATGCCCTCCACTGCCTCTCGACAGACTAGACTGTAGTTTGATGCACATAACCTTACACATCGCTGTCCTCTCTCTCACCCTCTATTCCCTCTCCTCTCTCGCTCCCTGCCAGGCGATGGTAGATGTAGATGAAACCTACAGGGAACCTCTGCTGGGTGAAGCTCTCTACCACGAGAAGGCCCTCACTGTCACACGGGTAGGTCTGGCTGCCACCGAAGGGCTCTGATCCTCTAGCCTAGTGGTGCATTCCAGAGAATAGGGTGGTGTTTTGGATGCAGACTATGACATATCCAGATCATGTGCCACTCACTAAAAAAGGTACAGCCATTATCATTCTCTGCAATCAAAAACAAACTCATTAGCTATCTTTTAACCTGTTTGTCCCCCCTCTCCTTCCGTAGCTCTTTGACAAGCTGAAAGTCCAGGAGAGTGCGGCGCTGAGAGAATGTGAGGAGAAGAAGAAGCAGATAGACAAGAGGAAAGCTGAACCCCTCCAGCCCCCACCTGTGACCCAGACCCTCCAGACTCAAACCAGAGACAACAGACGAGGGGACCCCAGAAGGAGAGGGGACCCTAGGGCAGTGGATCCCCGACTTGCGAGGGCCACAGTGGGGCCCCCAGTGGCTGATGACGCCGGAGCCCCAGGGGCCACAGGTAAGACCCAGGGGTCAGATGTTAAAGGTCAGGAGTCAGGGACCGAGGGGCCCCAGAGAAGAGGTTCCCAGAAGAAAGAAGTGCCCCAGCCCTACGGGAAGGTACACACACGCCACGTCAACCAGCTCTTCATACGGGGAGAGAACGTGCTTCTAGTCAACCTACAACCACTCTGAACCTATTGTGTATTTTAGCCAGCAGGCGTGGCAACCTAGCATGGAACGGGAAGGCAGTCTGTTCCTGCTCTCTTGCCAACTCCTAATGGAGTTTCCATGCCAAACATAAGCAGAAGCAGACAGACTGGCACCCGGGCTAGTGGCAACCCTCCAGGAAAGTTACTTGACCTGAAGATCCAACACGCTGAAGCTTTACCAAGACTGACCTACTACAGTATCTACACTGGGTTAGACCAACTAGTAGTGAACCATGAAGTCTCCCTGCTACTGTATATCATATTGATATGTGTTCTCTGCTTTACGCAGACAGAAATGAATTAGAAATAAAACATGAATTACCAAGCTCTCTTCCCTTGTCTGTCCTTTCTCATCTGGTCTTTGCCTCTGGGTCATATGAAATATGAAGCACAGTATTGAAATGCAGGCATGGAGTGCACCACTGTAAATAACCACCAGAGGGCAGTATACTCATTCTAAGACACCTCACTGAGTCATTTGAAATGAAAAAACGATGATGTATGTAAATAATTAATATGACAGAACTGTAAAGAGAAATGGGAATTTCTCTACTTTAATTTCAATTTATCCTGATCCAGTGAGGATCAAAATAATGTAAGAATATAAAAGTAGCCTAACCCAATAAATGTTGTTACATTTTTCTTTATAAATATGCAGATTATAATCTCAAACACAACTGCATCAATGCAGAAAACCCATATAAATGTCATCCATGCTATGCCTGGCCTGCCAACTTCCAACTCCAGATAACATATGAGGCATATTGCCACTGAAAAGAGGAAAGCCTACTATTTGTCCCATTATCTTGCTTTTCTCTCGTCAGCTAGAGCAGAAACGGCAGCGTGGTCTGGTCTCAGAAGACCACATATGTGTGTTATGAATAATGGAGATGGGGAAGCTTGAGATTGCAGACGGCAATAAGCAGCAACTCTTATTTGTCTAGACATTTCGGATTGTGTTTTATTCTTTAATGGCCACATTAGACAGAGAAAGCATGATTTAACTGCATGTCATTGGTTTTGTGTCGCTGCTGCTTTCGGTCTTTAAACTAGAGAGCGGTTACTGAAGGACAATAAACCTTCATTTCCACATTTTCCATAATATCTTGGAGCTGTTGCACAGTATCTGTTAATTGATCAAACATTGTCTGAGACAAGCCATTGTCCTACAGTACCTGGGTTTACTTACTCTCTGTATACCTCCGAATCTGATCTATTCATTCCCAAGCCAAGGTCCTTCACATGCTTGCATCCCGATGCACTGGCCAGATGGCTGTGTGTCTGTAGGGCTGCACTGTGTGTGTGGGTTTCAGCAGGTTCCTCTACTCCAATAAAGTATTAACTAAGTTGGTCTTTTAAGTGAAATAAACACACTTCATTAGCAAACTGTAATCAACGGTTTTTTAATGCTCTAGATAAAAAGGATCACAATGGGACAAATCAAATCAAACAAAAATAAACTGTTTTCTTAAGGCTCCTTTCGTTGGTGATGCGTCGCTTTTTCCTTTTTATACATTTGCATAAACTAGTGTTTTTATTTCTGTAACAATCCCACATTACAGAAGATCTCAGAACAATTGTAATAAGTAGAAGAAAAAAAATACCAGCGAAAGAATAAACACAACCCCCTAAGGATATCATCTCTTAGAAAAAACAAACAAGAGGCGCTACATTTTGGTCATTTCGAACAGATAATGCCTCAGCTCAGACAGAAGGCTACTGTGTGTGTGTGTGTGTATATCTGTGCAGGGTTGGGGTCAATTCCAATTCAATTTCAGTCAATTTAGAAAGTAAACCAAATTCAACATTTTACTCATTGAAAATCACTTCCAGAATTGAAATGGATTTGACCCTAACTCCTGGAAGAGGACATAGCTCTGAGACAAAGGAGTCTAGTGTACATGTGAGGTACTCACTGACCTAGTAGAGATGGTCGTCCTGACTTCAACATGTACACACAGTGTGCATCCCAAATGGCACCCATTTCCTATATAGTGCACTACTTTTGACTAGAGTCCTATGGGCCCTGGTCAAAAGCAGTGCACTATAAAGTGAATAGGGTGCAATATGGGATGCTACCCCAAAAAAAATACAAAATTGAGAAATCCTCTCCTAGACCTGGACTGTCTGAGAAACCTCTCCTTCAGAGATACACTCCGGGGTGAAGTTTCCCCCAAGTACACATCTAAGGATCAGCTTCCCCTCCCCCAATCCCAACCATTAGTGGAGGGAAATGCAAAACTGCCCCAAGATCAGCGTCTAGGGGCCACGTCCCCCTACTCCCAGAGGCTCCCAGGGGCCAGAGGGAGCGGTAAGAACCACACATGCATACTGTGCTGTAGACTCCTAACAGTAACTGTCATGAACACTATAGTTGTATCGTCTCCGTCTGTCTCCTGTAAGTTATAATGAAGGAAAAAGGCCTCTGTCTTACAGGCACGATGTGCAGTACTTAAAGAACACAACCCACCATGAGGTTGCTCCTAGATCTACTGATTATCTTGTTTGGATGAAAGGAAAAATAGTATATTTCTTTAAAAAATATATACCCATAAGAAAGGCCACAAAGGAGATCACAACAGCTTCTTCATTTAACAGCTTTCAATCATTTCTCATTCATTCACGTATTAAATCCATCGATCAATATACAATTGATTGATTTGTTAAATCTAATATTGAACAGAAATTCCACATATGGAGTGTGGAACGCTGTTATATAAAGTAAGTATTAAAGGCCGACCCCCATGGCAATGTAGCTTGCCATAGCAACATCTTAATTGACATCTGATTCCGTCCAATCGACACACACCTCATCATATCATAATCATGTACTCAATAACTTATTTGTCTGTCACACCAAAGTCATATTTACAGTTGTAGAGAAGGGACAGGTCGAGGTAACCTGGCACTAAAAGAGATGGATGGGGAGTTATTGGGGTGGGATTATCATATAAAACTATTTTTGCTACTCTGGACATTTAATTGGTTAAGTAAAGCAAATCCCCCAGTGACATTCGCTTGAAGATTCATATAGACAATTCCATGGTAACAGAATTATGCTTTAAAATGTAATTCAAACAAAAAACAATTATTGCAAAGTTAAACAAACCATACAAGTTTAAAAGTCGTCCTTGTGCAGATAATTGTATGGGTTGTTTAACTTTGCAATCGTTGGTTTTTGTTTGGCATACATTTTAAAGTGAAAAATCTGAGTTTCAGCATCATTCTGTTACAGTGTTTTTCGCTCTCTCACACTCTCTCCCTTAGTTGTTCTCCCTCTCCGATTCAAAC
Organism: Coregonus lavaretus; assembly: GCF_964263955.1. NCBI lineage: Eukaryota > Metazoa > Chordata > Actinopteri > Salmoniformes > Salmonidae > Coregonus > Coregonus lavaretus. Next base: position 7,162,813 of record NC_140016.1, read on the forward strand.
CCGAACAGCACACAACCATTACTGTACTGAATACCCTCTAAAAAAGGTACTTGATTGCAAGTTCCAACTGACTAAAACATACATACATTCATGTATATTCATATCTCTAAACGTCACTTAAAAAAGGAAAGAAACAGGAAATGGAGGGGTGGCAGTCAGTATTTGATATTTGACAACATTCAAGTACTCTTTGTTTGCAGCTCTTTACAATCCTTCAAGGACAGGCGGTTGGATAGAGAGTAAAATAGAAACAGCCCTCTCTTTCACTTCACCTCCTCTTCCCTCACTTCCTGAAGTTGCCGAAATCCGCGAAGGCATCCAATCCTGGCTTGGGCTGCTGCTGTACCATGCCAGAGCCCATAGACATGGCTGGCATCCCCACTCCCATAGCACCAGGCATGCCCATCCCCATGGTCATGTTAGCCTGGGGCATGGCGCCCATGTTCATGCCCATTCCCATCATGCCCTGACTGGGGGCCATGCCCATGCCCATGCCAGCACCGGGGTGCATCATGGGAGTTGTAGGCGTTCTGATGGGGGCGAGGCCCATGCCGGCGAATCCCTGGGAGAGCATGTTGACGGGTGGGAGGGGCTGGCTTCCTAGAAGACAGAAACAGGAAGAAGTGGAGTCAGAGGACAGCATGACATCACACACATGTTCACACACTCCCCTCACACACTCCATACTGAACAAGTAGGGCCAAGCATCCTACTATTACATACTGAACAAGTAGGGCCAAGCATCCTACTATTCCATACTGAACAAGTAGACCCAAGCATCCTACTATTCCATACTGAACAAGTAGTCCCAAGCATCCTACTATTCCATACTGAACAAGTAGTCCCAAGCATCCTACTATTACATACTGAACAAGTAGTCCCAAGCATCCTACTATTCCATACTGAACAAGTAGTCCCAAGCATCCTACTATTCCATACTGAACAAGTAGTCCCAAGCATCCTACTATTACATACTGAACAAGTAGTCCCAAGCATCCTACTATTCCATACTGAACAAGTAGTCCCAAGCATCCTACTCTTCCATTCTGACTGAAACTAAAGCCTTTTGAATCATCTTGTGACCATCCTGATAAAAAGGAAGAAGTCCCACCCGCTGGGGATCTTGGATACTCCACGAACAATTGAATGGATTTCAAACCAACATTTTGTTCAACAGACATTCAGCAGCGTTTTCAACACCCTCCAGATAAACACAGTACTATTTCTATCCCAGTCTAAACTACAACCCAGTACTCACCTTGGAGTGTGTTGAGGGTGGGCTGGGCAGGTTTGGGGGGCTGCATGCCGGGTGCCAGGAAGTCCAGACTGATGTTGACCGAAGAGTCAGACCAGGTGGAGGGGATCGCTGACCCCATGGAACCCTGGGTACCCAGCATGACTTGCTGCTGCTGCTGGGGCTGCAACGGACCACCCATCACCTGGAAGGGCTGAGGGAGGTAGGTAGAGGTAGAGAGAGAGAGAGAGAGAGCGACAGACAATAGATAGTAATGTTAAGGTGACCTATATAATGGTGACATATGAAGGGTGAACTGCTGTCTTTAAAGTAATCTACATAAAAACACATATCATCTTATCTAACCAGAATGAACAGGATAGGAAGGGGCAGGTTTGATTCATCTGCAAAACTAAGCTTGTCTTTTTTAAGTAGGTCAGGTTTTTGACATGCAAATATCTATGCAAACACAACCTCGTATTAGATTGAATGGTTTTCTGACTCAAACTGATTCCTTCTCACTGTGTGTGTGTGTGTGTGTGTGTGTTTGCGTTTGTCCCTAGGGAAGGAGGAGCATCTGCAAACCTTGGCTCTCTGCCGTTGCTCTGTCGTGTCTGTCGTGTGTGTTCCTCTAAACCACTGACAGTTACTGTCACTCCTCTCATTAACAGTGCATCAGGCACAATAAGGACAATTTACCATGTGAATACATTTACTGTGTGCACCATGTCTGTCCTGTATTCTTACCAGTGATCTGGACTGTGGCATGGTGCTGCTGATGGTCTGTGTGCTGGTCATATTGAAGGTGAGGCTCTGAGAGGCAGAGAGAGACTGGGTCGGGACCGGACCCATCAGGTCAAACAGGTCAGCTGAGGCTGGAGCCGGGGCCGAGGCAGAGCTGGCCGACAGAGCCCCAAACAGGTCAGTGTTGCTGGGGGCCAGAGGCTGGGCGAAGGGGGTGGGGACGGGGGCCTGGCCGTCAGGGAAAGCATTCCAGTCCCCAAAGTCACTGGAGGCTGGAGAGAAGGAGAGTAGAGGGGAGAGGAAAAGGGTTCTAGTGGATAAACTAGACTATAAAGAACTATGGACTTCAATATGTCAGGACATCTCTTTACCTGCCTCTCCCTCCCTCGCTCTCTCTGTCATATCTAACACTCTCTGTCATATCTAACAGGAGTTGAGATGTGTCTGTTCCTGTTGGCCAGACATCCTCCCCTCCATCTCTCGGAATATTCTAGTGCTTTCTAAACTCACCAGGTACTGTAGAGAGGCCGACAGAGGCAGCAGGTGAGGAAAAGTCAGCAAATCCTCCTATCAGGTCTGGAAAGAGACATACAAATCAAATGTGATTGGTCACATACACATATTTAGCAGATGTCATTGCGGGTGTAGCGAAATGCTTGTGTTCCTAGCTCCAACAGTGCAGTAGTATCTAACAATTCACAATATACACAAATCTAAAAGTAAAAGAATGGAATTTAGAAATAAAAATATTAGGATGAGCAATGTCAGAGTGGCATTGACTAAAATACAATAGTATAGAATACAGTATATACATATGAGATGAGTAAAACAGTATGTAAACATTATTAAAGGGACCAAGTGACCATACAAAACTTAATGATTGAAATGTGACAGTTCCCAGAGACCTGCCCAGGCCCAGAGACCTGCCCAGGCCCAGACCCAGAAACCTGCCCAGACCCAGAGACCTGCCCAGAGACCTGCCCAGAGACCTACCCAGAGACCTACCCAGGCCCAGAGACCTACCCAGAGACCTGCCCAGAGACCTGCCCAGACCCAGAGACCTGCCCAGAGACCTGCCCAGAGACCTACCCAGAGACCTACCCAGAGACCTACCCAGGCCCAGAGACCTACCCAGAGACCTGCCCAGAGACCTGCCCAGACCCAGAGACCTACCCAGGCCCAGAGACCTACCCAGAGACCTAACCAGGCCCAGAGACCTACCCAGGCTCAGAGACCTACCCAGAGACCTAACCAGGCCCAGAGACCTACCCAGGCCCAGAGACCTACCCAGGCCCAGAGACCCACCCAGGCCCAGAGACCCACCCAGGCCCAGAGACCCGCCCAGGCCCAGAGACCTACCCAGGCCCAGAGACCTACCCAGGCCCAGAGACCTACCCAGGCCCAGAGACCTGCCCAGACCCAGAGACCTGCCCAGGCCCAGAGACCTGCCCAGGCCCAGAGACCAGCTGACAGAGAGGCCAGATGTGATGCTCAAGTAAGGGAAAAGTATCCCATAGAATTATAGCTTATCAAACATCTGCTGAGCTCTTCCTTTCCAGGGACTGCTACTGCAGGGACATCTGGTTCTACACTACCTCCCCCTAACCCTCCATGATGTCCTGTAACTACACTACCTCCCCCTAACCCTCCATGATGTCCTGTAACTACACTACCTCCCCCTAACCCTCCATGATGTCCTGTAACTACACTACCTCCCCCTAACCCTCCATGATGTCCTGTAACTACACTACCTCCCCCTAACCCTCCATGATGTCCTGTAACTACACTACCTCCCCCTAACCCTCCATGATGTCCTGTAACTACACTACCTCCCCCTAACCCTCCATGATGTCCTGTAACTACACTACCTCCCCCTAACCCTCCATGATGTCCTGTAACTACACTACCTCCCCCTAACCCCCCATGATGTCCTGTAACTACACTACCTCCCCCTAACCCTCCATGATGTCCTGTAACTACACTACCTCCCCCTAACCCTCCATGATGTCCTGTAACTACACTACCTCCCCCTAACCCTCCATGATGTCCTGTAACTACACTACCTCCCCCTAACCCCCCATGATGTCCTGTAACTACACTACCTCCCCCTAACCCCCCATGATGTCCTGTAACTACACTACCTCCCCCTAACCCCCCATGATGTCCTGTAACTACACTACCTCCCCCTAACCCCCCATGATGTCCTGTAACTACACTACCTCCCCCTAACCCCCCATGATGTCCTGTAACTACACTACCTCCCCCTAACCCCCCATGATGTCCTGTAACTACACTACCTCCCCCTAACCCTCCATGATGTCCTGTAACTACACTACCTCCCCCTAACCCCCATGATGTCCTGTAACTACACTACCTCCCCCTAACCCTCCATGATGTCCTGTAACTACACTACCTCCCCCTAACCCTCCATGATGTCCTGTAACTACACTACCTCCCCCTAACCCTCCATGATGTCCTGTAACTACACTACCTCCCCCTAACCCCCCATGATGTCCTGTAACTACACTACCTCCCCCTAACCCTCCATGATGTCCTGTAACTACACTACCTCCCCCTAACCCTCCGTGATGTCCTGTAACTACACTACCTCCCCCTAACCCTCCATGATGTCCTGTAACTACACTACCTCCCCCTAACCCTCCATGATGTCCTGTAACTACACTACCTCCCCCTAACCCTCCATGATGTCCTGTAACTACACTACCTCCCCCTAACCCTCCATGATGTCCTGTAACTACACTACCTCCCCCTAACCCCCCATGATGTCCTGTAACTACACTACCTCCCCCTAACCCTCCATGATGTCCTGTAACTACACTACCTCCCCCTAACCCTCCATGATGTCCTGTAACTACACTACCTCCCCCTAACCCTCCATGATGTCCTGTAACTACACTACCTCCCCCTAACCCTCCATGATGTCCTGTAACTACACTACCTCCCCCTAACCCTCCATGATGTCCTGTAACTACACTACCTCCCCCTAACCCTCCATGATGTCCTGTAACTACACTACCTCCCCCTAACCCTCCATGATGTCCTGTAACTACACTACCTCCCCCTAACCCTCCATGATGTCCTGTAACTACACTACCTCCCCCTAACCCTCCATGATGTCCTCTCAGTGTGTGTAGTTACCGGTGGCTGCTGCAGGCTGGCTGGGTCCTGAATCGACCATCAATAGGTCAGCTAGACCACTGCTGGAGGGCTGGGGTGCTGCTGCGGACGGAGTCTGGAACGGAGAGAAGGAGAGGAGAGATGAGAGGAGAGACACTGCACTGTCCGCTGTTACCACCAGATGGCAGCAATAAGCTAGAGAGGACCAGCATGGACTGAATGCGCACGGGCACACACCTGTTTGGCGGAGGTATCGGGGCTCTTGTCTCCTGTGTAGTGGGCCGCGGCTCCCAGGGACACAGTTTTGGACGGAACCCCGCCTCTCTTCCTGGTTGCTGTGGTTTCTGTTGCCTGGACGATCTGGACGCTCTTGGTAGTCACGGTTTCCTCCTCGTCTTTGAACACTGACCTCCCAGACTGGCCGTTCCGCGACGGGCGACCTCGCTCCTCCTCGTTGTCACTACGGAGACCAGAGAGGACGCAAACCGGATGAAAAAGAGGACATTTTCTTTTGGGGATAATTCAATTAAAATATTGTGTGACTAAAGTATGACAGAACATCAGGTTGTTGACATACTGTAATATGATGAGGACAGAGGGTAGCTCTAACATACTGTAATTTGATATGATGAGGACAGAGGGTAGCTCTAACATACTGTAATTTGATATGATGAGGACAGAGGGTAGCTCTAACATACTGTAATATGATATGAGGACAGAGGGTAGCTCTAACATACTGTAATTTGATATGATGAGGACAGAGGGTAGCTCTAACATACTGTAATATGATATGAGGACAGAGGGTAGCTCTAACATACTGTAATATGATGAGGACAGAGGATAGCTCTAACATACTGTAATATGATGAGGACAGAGGGTGGCTCTAACATACTGTAATATGATATGATAAGGACAGAGGGTAGCTCTAACATACTGTAATATGATATGATGAGGACAGAGGGTAGCTCTAACATACTGTAATATGATATGATGAGGACAGAGGGTAGCTCTAACATACTGTAATATGATATGATGAGGACAGAGGGTAGCTCTAACATACTGTAATTTGATATGATGAGGACAGAGGGTAGCTCTAACATACTGTAATTTGATATGATGAGGACAGAGGGTAGCTCTAACATACTGTAATATGATATGAGGACAGAGGGTAGCTCTAACATACTGTAATATGATGAGGACAGAGGGTGGCTCTAACATACTGTAATATGATATGATGAGGACAGAGGGTAGCTCTAACATACTGTAATATGATATGATGAGGACAGAGGGTAGCTCTAACATACTGTAATATGATATGATGAGGACAGAGGGTAGCTCTAACATACTGTAATATGATATGATGACAGAGGGTAGCTCTAACATACCGTAATATGATGAGGACAGAGGGTACATCTAACATACTGTAATATGATGAGGACAGAGGATAGCTCTAAAATACTGTAATATGATATGAGGAGGACAGAGGATAGCTCTAACATACTGTAATATGATATGATGAGGACAGAGGGTAGCTCTAACATACTGTAATATGATATGATGAGGACAGAGGGTAGTTCTAACATACTGTAATATGATATGATGAGGACAGAGGGTAGCTCTAACATACCATAATATGATATGAGGACAGAGGGTAGCTCTAAAATACTGTAATATGATATGATGAGGACAGAGGGTAGCTCTAACATACTGTAATATGATATGATGAGGACAGAGGGTAGCTCTAACAAACCATAATATGATATGATGAGGACAGAGGGTAGCTCTAACATACTGTAATATGATATGAGGACAGAGGGTAGCTCTAACATACTGTAATATGATATGATGAGGACAGAGGGTAGCTCTAACATACTGTAATATGATGAGGACAGAGGGTAGCTCTAACATACTGTAATATGATATGATGAGGACAGAGTGTAGCTCTAACATACTGTAATATGATATGATGAGGACAGAGGGTAGCTCTAACATACTGTAATATGATATGATGAGGACAGACGGTAGCTCTAACATACCGTAATATGATATGATGAGGACAGAGGGTAGCTCTAACATACCATAATATGAGGACAGAGGGTAGCTCTAACATACTGTAACATGATATGAGGACAGAAGGTAGCTCTAACATACTGTAATATGATATGATGAGGACAGAGGGTAGCTCTAACATACTGTAATATGATATGATGAGGACAGAGGATAGCTAATATAATAATAATATGCCATTTAGCAGACGCTTTTATCCAAAGCGACTTACAGTCATGCGTGCATACATTCTTTTGTGTACGGGTGGTCCCGGGGATCGAACCCACTACCTTGGCGTTACAAGCGCCGTGCTCTACCACCTGAGCTACAGAGGACCACTCTAACATACTGTAATATGATGAGGACAGAGGGTAGGTCTAACATACCGTAATCTGATATGAGGACAGAGGGTAGCTCTAAAATACTGTAATATGATATGAGGAGGACAGAGGGGAGCTCTAACATACTGTAATATGATATGATGAGGACAGGAGGTAGCTATAACATACCGTAATATGATAGGATGAGGACAGAGGGTAGCTCTAACATACCGTAATATGATATGAGGACAGAGGGTAGCTCTAACATACTGCAATATGATGAGGACAGAGGATAGCTCTAACAAACTGTAATATGATATGATGAGGACAGAAGATAGCCCTACCATACTGTAATATGATATGATGAGGACAGAGGGTAGCTCTAACATACCGTAATATGATATGAGGACAGAGGGTAGCTCTAACATACTGTAATATGATATGATGAGGACAGAGGATAGCTCTAACATACTGTAATATGATATGATGAGGACAGAGGGTAGCTCTAACATACTGTAATATGATATGATGAGGACAGACGGTAGCTCTAACATACTGTAATATGGTATGATGAGGACAGAGGGTAGCTCTAACATACCATAATATGATATGAGGACAGAGGGTAGCTCTAAAATACTGTAATATGATATTATGAGGACAGAGGGTAGCTCTAACATACTGTAATATGATATGATGAGGAAAGGATGTAGCTCTAACATACTGTAATATGATAAGATGAGGATAGCTCTAACATACTGTAATATGATATGATGAGGACAGAGGGTAGCTCTAACATACTGTAATATGATATGATGAGGACAGAGGGTAGCTCTAACATACTGTAATATGATATGATGAGGACAGAGGGTAGCTCTAACATACTGTAATATGATATGATGAGGATAGAGGATAGCTCTAACATACTGTAATATGATATGATGAGGACAGAGGGTAGCTCTAACATACCGTAATATGATATGAGGACAGAGGGTAGCTCTAAAATACTGTAATATGATATGATGAGGACAGAGGGTAGGTCTAACATACCGTAATATGATATGAGGACAGAGGGTAGCTCTAAAATACTGTAATATGATATGATGAGGACAGAGGGTAGGTCTAACATACCGTAATATGATATGAGGACAGAGGGTAGCTCTAAAATACTGTAATATGATATGAGGAGGACAGAGGGGAGCTCTAACATACTGTAATATGATATGATGAGGACAGAGGGTATCTCTAACATACCGTAATATAATATGAGGACAGAGGGTAGCTCTAACATACTGTAATATGATATGAGGACAGAAGGTAGCTCTAACATACTGTAATATGATATGATGAGGACAGAGGATAGCTCTAACATACTGTAATATGATGAGGACAGAGGGTAGGTCTAACATACCGTAATCTGATATGAGGACAGAGGGTAGCTCTAACAAACTGTAATTTGATATGATGAGGACAGAGGATAGCCCTACCATACAGTAATATAATATGAGGACAGAGGGTAGCTCTAACATACTGTAATATGATATGAGGACAGAAGGTAGCTCTAACATACTGTAATATGATATGATGAGGACAGAGGATAGCTCTAACATACTGTAATATGATATGATGAGGACAGGAGGTAGCTATAACATACCGTAATATGATAGGATGAGGACAGAGGGTAGCTCTAACATACCGTAATATGATATGAGGACAGAGGGTAGCTCTAACATACTGCAATATGATGAGGACAGAGGATAGCTCTAACAAACTGTAATATGATATGATGAGGACAGAAGATAGCCCTACCATACTGTAATATGATATGATGAGGACAGAGGGTAGCTCTAACATACCGTAATATGATATGAGGACAAAGGGTAGCTCTAACATACTGTAATATGATATGATGAGGACAGAGGATAGCTCTAACATACTGTAATATGATATGATGAGGACAGAGGGTAGCTCTAACATACTGTAATATGATAAGGACAGAGGGTAGCTCTAACATACTGTAATATGATATGATGAGGACAGAGTGTAGCTCTAACATACTGTAATATGATATGATGAGGACAGAGGGTAGCTCTAACATACTGTAATATGATATGATGAGGACAGACGGTAGCTCTAACATACCGTAATATGATATGATGAGGACAGAGGGTAGCTCTAACATACCATAATATGAGGACAGAGGGTAGCTCTAACATACTGTAACATGATATGAGGACAGAAGGTAGCTCTAACATACTGTAATATGATATGATGAGGACAGAGGGTAGCTCTAACATACTGTAATATGATATGATGAGGACAGAGGATAGCTAATATAATAATAATATGCCATTTAGCAGACGCTTTTATCCAAAGCGACTTACAGTCATGCGTGCATACATTCTTTTGTGTACAGGTGGTCCCGGGGATCGAACCCACTACCTTGGCGTTACAAGCGCCGTGCTCTACCACCTGAGCTACAGAGGACCACTCTAACATACTGTAATATGATGAGGACAGAGGGTAGGTCTAACATACCGTAATCTGATATGAGGACAGAGGGTAGCTCTAAAATACTGTAATATGATATGAGGAGGACAGAGGGGAGCTCTAACATACTGTAATATGATATGATGAGGACAGGAGGTAGCTATAACATACCGTAATATGATAGGATGAGGACAGAGGGTAGCTCTAACATACCGTAATATGATATGAGGACAGAGGGTAGCTCTAACATACTGCAATATGATGAGGACAGAGGATAGCTCTAACAAACTGTAATATGATATGATGAGGACAGAAGATAGCCCTACCATACTGTAATATGATATGATGAGGACAGAGGGTAGCTCTAACATACCGTAATATGATATGAGGACAGAGGGTAGCTCTAACATACTGTAATATGATATGATGAGGACAGAGGATAGCTCTAACATACTGTAATATGATATGATGAGGACAGAGGGTAGCTCTAACATACTGTAATATGATATGATGAGGACAGACGGTAGCTCTAACATACTGTAATATGGTATGATGAGGACAGAGGGTAGCTCTAACATACCATAATATGATATGAGGACAGAGGGTAGCTCTAAAATACTGTAATATGATATTATGAGGACAGAGGGTAGCTCTAACATACTGTAATATGATATGATGAGGAAAGGATGTAGCTCTAACATACTGTAATATGATAAGATGAGGATAGCTCTAACATACTGTAATATGATATGATGAGGACAGAGGGTAGCTCTAACATACTGTAATATGATATGATGAGGACAGAGGGTAGCTCTAACATACTGTAATATGATATGATGAGGACAGAGGGTAGCTCTAACATACTGTAATATGATATGATGAGGATAGAGGATAGCTCTAACATACTGTAATATGATATGATGAGGACAGAGGGTAGCTCTAACATACCGTAATATGATATGAGGACAGAGGGTAGCTCTAAAATACTGTAATATGATATGATGAGGACAGAGGGTAGGTCTAACATACCGTAATATGATATGAGGACAGAGGGTAGCTCTAAAATACTGTAATATGATATGATGAGGACAGAGGGTAGGTCTAACATACCGTAATATGATATGAGGACAGAGGGTAGCTCTAAAATACTGTAATATGATATGAGGAGGACAGAGGGGAGCTCTAACATACTGTAATATGATATGATGAGGACAGAGGGTATCTCTAACATACCGTAATATAATATGAGGACAGAGGGTAGCTCTAACATACTGTAATATGATATGAGGACAGAAGGTAGCTCTAACATACTGTAATATGATATGATGAGGACAGAGGATAGCTCTAACATACTGTAATATGATGAGGACAGAGGGTAGGTCTAACATACCGTAATCTGATATGAGGACAGAGGGTAGCTCTAACAAACTGTAATTTGATATGATGAGGACAGAGGATAGCCCTACCATACAGTAATATAATATGAGGACAGAGGGTAGCTCTAACATACTGTAATATGATATGAGGACAGAAGGTAGCTCTAACATACTGTAATATGATATGATGAGGACAGAGGATAGCTCTAACATACTGTAATATGATATGATGAGGACAGGAGGTAGCTATAACATACCGTAATATGATAGGATGAGGACAGAGGGTAGCTCTAACATACCGTAATATGATATGAGGACAGAGGGTAGCTCTAACATACTGCAATATGATGAGGACAGAGGATAGCTCTAACAAACTGTAATATGATATGATGAGGACAGAAGATAGCCCTACCATACTGTAATATGATATGATGAGGACAGAGGGTAGCTCTAACATACTGTAATATGATATGATGAGGACAGAGGATAGCTCTAACATACTGTAATATGATATGATGAGGACAGAGGGTAGCTCTAACATACTGTAATATGGTATGATGAGGACAGAGGGTAGCTCTAACATACCATAATATGATATGAGGACAGAGGGTAGCTCTAAAATACTGTAATATGATATTATGAGGACAGAGGGTAGCTCTAACATACTGTAATATGATATGATGAGGAAAGGATGTAGCTCTAACATACTGTAATATGATAAGATGAGGATATCTCTAACATACTGTAATATGATATGATGAGGACAGAGGGTAGCTCTAACATACTGTAATATGATATGATGAGGACAGAGGGTAGCTCTAACATACTGTAATATGATATGATGAGGACAGAGGGTAGCTCTAACATACTGTAATATGATATGATGAGGATAGAGGATAGCTCTAACATACTGTAATATGATATGATGAGGACAGAGGGTAGCTCTAACATACCGTAATATGATATGAGGACAGAGGGTAGCTCTAAAATACTGTAATATGATATGATGAGGACAGAGGGTAGGTCTAACATACCGTAATATGATATGAGGACAGAGGGTAGCTCTAAAATACTGTAATATGATATGATGAGGACAGAGGGTAGGTCTAACATACCGTAATATGATATGAGGACAGAGGGTAGCTCTAAAATACTGTAATATGATATGAGGAGGACAGAGGGGAGCTCTAACATACTGTAATATGATATGATGAGGACAGAGGGTATCTCTAACATACCGTAATATAATATGAGGACAGAGGGTAGCTCTAACATACTGTAATATGATATGAGGACAGAAGGTAGCTCTAACATACTGTAATATGATATGATGAGGACAGAGGATAGCTCTAACATACTGTAATATGATGAGGACAGAGGGTAGGTCTAACATACCGTAATCTGATATGAGGACAGAGGGTAGCTCTAAAATACTGTAATATGATATGAGGAGGACAGAGGGTAGCTCTAACATACTGTAATATGATGATGACAGAGGGGAGCTCTAACATACTGTAATATGATATGATGAGGACAGGAGGTAGCTCTAACATACCGTAATATGATAGGATGAGGACAGAGGGTAGCTCTAACATACCGTAATATGATATGAGGACAGAGCGTAGCTCTAACATACTGTAATATGATGAGGACAGAGGATAGCTCTAACAAACTGTAATTTGATATGATGAGGACAGAGGATAGCCCTACCATACAGTAATATGATATGAGGACAGAGGGTAGCTCTAACATACTGTAATATGATGAGGACAGAGGATAGCTCTAACAAACTGTAATTTGATATGATGAGGACAGAGGATAGCCCTACCATACTGTAATATGATATGATGAGGACAGAGGGTAGCTCTAACATACCGTAATATGATATGAGGACAGAGGGTAGCTCTAACATACTGTAATATGATATGATGAGGACAGAGGATAGCTCTAACATACTGTAATATGATATGATGAGGACAGAGGGTAGCTCTAACATACTGTAATATGATATGATGAGGACAGACGGTAGCTCTAACATACTGTAATATGGTATGATGAGGACAGAGGGTAGCTCTAACATACCATAATATGATATGAGGACAGAGGGTAGCTCTAACATACTGTAATATGATATTATGAGGACAGAGGGTAGCTCTAACATACTGTAATATGATATGATGAGGAAAGGATGTAGCTCTAACATACTGTAATATGATAAGATGAGGATAGCTCTAACATACTGTAATATGATATGATGAGGACAGAGGGTAGCTCTAACATACTGTAATATGATATGATGAGGACAGAGGGTAGCTCTAACATACTGTAATATGATATGATGAGGACAGAGGGTAGCTCTAACATACTGTAATATGATATGATGAGGATAGAGGATAGCTCTAACATACTGTAATATGATATGATGAGGACAGAGGGTAGCTCTAACATACCGTAATATGATATGAGGACAGAGGGTAGCTCTAAAATACTGTAATATGATATGATGAGGACAGAGGGTAGGTCTAACATACCGTAATATGATATGAGGACAGAGGGTAGCTCTAAAATACTGTAATATGATATGATGAGGACAGAGGGTAGGTCTAACATACCGTAATATGATATGAGGACAGAGGGTAGCTCTAAAATACTGTAATATGATATGAGGAGGACAGAGGGGAGCTCTAACATACTGTAATATGATATGATGAGGACAGAGGGTATCTCTAACATACCGTAATATAATATGAGGACAGAGGGTAGCTCTAACATACTGTAATATGATATGAGGACAGAAGGTAGCTCTAACATACTGTAATATGATATGATGAGGACAGAGGATAGCTCTAACATACTGTAATATGATGAGGACAGAGGGTAGGTCTAACATACCGTAATCTGATATGAGGACAGAGGGTAGCTCTAACAAACTGTAATTTGATATGATGAGGACAGAGGATAGCCCTACCATACAGTAATATAATATGAGGACAGAGGGTAGCTCTAACATACTGTAATATGATATGAGGACAGAAGGTAGCTCTAACATACTGTAATATGATATGATGAGGACAGAGGATAGCTCTAACATACTGTAATATGATGAGGACAGAGGGTAGGTCTAACATACCGTAATCTGATATGAGGACAGAGGGTAGCTCTAACAAACTGTAATTTGATATGATGAGGACAGAGGATAGCCCTACCATACAGTAATATGATATGAGGACAGAGGGTAGCTCTAACATACTGTAATATGATGAGGACAGAGGATAGCTCTAACAAACTGTAATATGATATGATGAGGACAGAAGATAGCCCTACCATACTGTAATATGATATGATGAGGACAGAGGGTAGCTCTAACATACCGTAATATGATATGAGGACAGAGGGTAGCTCTAACATACTGTAATATGATATGATGAGGACAGAGGGTAGCTCTAACATACTGTAATATGATATGATGAGGACAGAGGGTAGCTCTAAATACTGTAATATGATGAGGACAGAGGGTAGCTCTAACATACTGTAATATGATATGATGAGGACAGAGGGTAGCTCTAACATACTGTAATATGATATGATGAGGACAGGAGGTAGCTCTAACATACCGTAATATGATAGGATGAGGACAGAGGGTAGCTCTAACATACCGTAATATGATATGAGGACAGAGGGTAGCTCTAACATACTGTAATATGATGAGGACAGAGGATAGCTCTAACAAACTGTAATATGATATGATGAGGACAGAGGATAGCCCTACCATACTGTAATATGATATGATGAGGACAGAGGGTAGCTTTAACATAAAGTAATATGATATGATGAGGACAGAGGATAGCCCTACCATACTGTAATATGATATGATGAGGACAGAGGGTAGCTCTAACATACTGTAATATTATATGATAACAGCGCCGGAGAAGATGGCTGCCGTTTTACAGCCCTCTAACCAATTGTACTATTATGTGTGTTTTTCCGCGTTATTTGTAATTTATTTTGTACATAATGTTTCTGCCATTGTCTCTTATAACCAAAAAGAGCTTCTGGATATCAGGACAGCGATTACTCACCTCGTATTGGACGAAGATTTTTTCTTCAACGAGGCGGCCGCGAAGGATATCATACAGACACCCGACAAGGCCCAAATCCCCGTCATTCGCGTGAGGAAGAGACAGAGATATCGTGGACGTAGATCGGGGTGCCTTGTAAGGATCCGACGGCGAGCGAGTAAACTGCCTCTTCCATCAATCCTATTAGCCAACGTTCAATCATTTGAAAATAAATTGGATGATTTAAGACTACGGTTATCCTACCAACGGGACATTAAAAACTGTATTATCTTATGTTTCACCGAGTCGTGGCTGAACGACGACATTGATAACATACAGCTAGCGGGCTATAGACTACATCGGCAGGATAGAACGGCTGACTCCAGTAAGACAAGGGGTGGCGGTCTGTGTATATTTGTAAACAACAGCTGGTGCACAAAATCAAATACTAAGGAAGTCTCGAGGTTTTGCTCGCCTGAGGTAGAGTATCTTATGATAAGCTGAGACCACACTATTTACCAAGAGAGTTTTCATCTATATTTTTCATAGCTGTCTATTTACCACCACAAACCAATGCTGGCATTAAGATTGCACTGAATGAGTTGTACAAGGCCATAAATCAACAGGAAAACGCTCATCCAGATGCAGCGCTCCTAGTGGCCGGGGACTTTAATGCAGGGAAACTTAAATCCGTTCTACCTAATTTCTACCAGCATGTTAAATGTGCAACCAGAGGAAAAAAAACTCTAGACCACCTTTACTCCACACACAGAGACGCATACAAAGCTCTCCCTCGCCCTCCATTTGGCAAATCTGACCATAACTCTATCCTCCTGATTCCTGCTTATAAGCAAAAACTAAAGCAGGAAGCACCAGTGACTCGGTTAATAAAAAAGTGGTCAGATGACGCAGATGCTAAGCTACAGGACTGTTTTGCTAGCACAGACTGGAACATGTTCCGGGATTCTTCAGACAGCATTGAGGAGTACACCACATCAGTCACTGGCTTCATCAATAAGTGCATCAATGATGTCGTCCCCACAGTGACCGTACGTACATACCCCAACCAGAAGCCATGGATTACAGGAAACATCCGCACTGAGCTAAAGGGTAGAGCTGCCGCTTTCAAGGAACGGGACTCTAACCCGGACGCTTATAAGAAATCCCGCTATGCCCTCCGACGAACCATCAAACAGGCAAAGAGTCAATACAGGACTAAGATTGAATCGTACTACACTGGCTCTGACGCTCGTCGGATGTGGCAGGGCTTGAAAACTATTACAGACTACAAAGGGAAGCACAGCCGTGAGCTGCCCAGTGACAAGCCTACCAGACGAGCTAAACCACTTCTATGCTCGCTTCGAGGCAAGCAACACTGAAGCATGCATGAGAGCACCAGCTGTTCCGGATGACTATGTGATCACGCTCTCCGTAGCCGATGTGAGTAAGACTTTTAAGCAGGTCAACATTCACAAGGCCGCAGGGCCAGACGGATTACCAGGACGTGTACTCCGAGCATGTGCTGACCAACTGGCAAGTGTCTTCACTGACATTTTCAACATGTCCCTGACTGAGTCTGTAATACCAACATGTTTCAAGCAGACCACCATAGTCCCCGTGCCCAAGGACTCTAAGATAACCTGCCTAAATGACTACCGACCCGTAGCACTGACGTCTGTAGCCATGAAGTGCTTTGAAAGGCTGGTCATGGCTCACATCAACAGCATTATCCCAGAAACCCTAGACCCACTCCAATTTGCATACCGCCCCAACAGATCCACAGATGATGCAATCTCTATTGCACTCCACACTGCCCTTTCCCACCTGGACAAGAGGAACACCTACATGAGAATGCTATTCATTGACTACAGCTCAGCATTCAACACCATAGTGCCCTCTAAGCTCATCACTAAGCTAAGGATCCTGGGACTAAACACCTCCAACTGCAACTGGATCCTGGACTTCCTGACGGGCTGCCCCCAGGTGGTAAGGGTAGGTAACAACACATCTGCCACACTGATCCTCAACACGGGGACCCCTCAGGGGTGCGTGCTCAGTCCCCTCCTGTACTCTCTGTTCACCCATGACTGCATGGCCAGGCACGACTCCAACACCATCATTAAGTTTGCCGACGACACAACAGTGGTAGGCCTGATCACCGACAACGATGAGACAGCCTATAGGGAGGTCAGAGACCTGGCCGTGTGGTGCCAAGACAACAACCTCTCCCTCAACGTGACCAAGACGAAGGAGATGATTGTGCACTACAGGAAAAAAAAAGAGGACTGAGCATGCCCCCATTCTCATCGACGGGGCTGTAGTGGAACAGGTTGAGAGCTTCAAGTTCCTTGGTGTCCACATCACCAACGAACTATCATGGTCCAAACACACCAAGACAGTCGTGAAGAGGGCACGACATAGCCTATTCCCCCTCAGGAGACTGAAAAGATGTGGCATGGGTCCTCAGATCCTCAAAAAATTCTACAGCTGCACCATCGAGAGCATCCTGACTGGTTGCATCACCGCCTGGTATGGCAACTGCTTGGCCTCCGACCGCAAGGCACTACAGAGGGTAGTGCGTACGGCCCAGTACATCACTGGGGCCAAGCTTCCTGCCATCCAGGACCTCTATACCAGGCGGTGTCAGAGGAAGGCCCTCAAAATTGTAAAAGACTCCAGCCACCCTAGTCATAGACTGTTCTCTCTGCTACCGCACGGCAAGCGGTACCGGAGTGCCAAGTCTAGGTCCAAAAGACTTCTCAACAGCTTCTACACCCAAGCCATAAGACTCCTGAACAGCTAATCATGGCTACCCGGACTATTTGCACTGCCCCCCCACCCCCATCCTTTTTACGCTGCTGCTACTCTGTTAATTATTTATGCATAGTCACTTTAACTCTACCCACATGTACATATTACCTCAACTAGCCGGTGCCCCCGCACATTGACTCTGCAACGGTACCCCCCTGTATATATAGCCTCCCTACTGTTATTTTATTTTACTTCTGCTCTTTTTTTTCTCAAAACTTTTTTTTGTTGTTGTTTTATTTTTACTTTTTTGTTAAAAATAAATGCACTGTTGGTTAAGGGCTGTAAGTAAGCATTTCACTGTGATGTCTGCACCTGTTGTATTCGGCGCATGTGACCAATAAAATTTGATTTGATTTGATGAGGACAGAGGGTAGCTCTAACATACTGTAATATGATATGATGAGGACAGAGGGTAGCTCTAACATACTGTAATATGATATGATGAGGACAGAGGGTAGCTCTAACATACTGTAATATGATATGATGAGGACAGAGGGTAGCTCTAACATACTGTAATATGATGAGGACAGAGGGTAGCTCTAACATACTGTAATATGATATGAGGAGGACAGAGGGGAGCTATAACATACTGTAATATGATATGATGAGGACAGGAGGTAGCTCTAACATACCGTAATATGATAGGATGAGGACAGAGGGTAGCTCTAACATAATGTAATATGATATGAGGACAGAGGGTAGCTCTAACATACTGTAATATGATGAGGACAGAGGATAGCTCTAATATACTGTAATATGATATGATGAGGACAGAGGGTAGCTCTAACATACCGTAATATGATATGAGGAGGACAGAGGGTAGCTCTAACATACTGTAATATGATGAGGACAGAGGGGAGCTCTAACATACTGTAATATGATATGATGAGGACAGGAGGTAGCTCTAACATACCGTAATATGATAGGATGAGGACAGAGGGTAGCTCTAACATACCGTAATATGATATGAAGACAGAGCGTAGCTCTAACATACTGTAAGATGATGAGGACAGAGGGTAGCTCTAAAATACTGTAATATGATATGATGAGGACAGAGGGTAGCTCTAAAATACTGTAATATGATATGATGAGGACAGAGGGTAGCTCTAACATACTGTAATATGATGAGGACAGAGGGTAGCTCTAACATACTGTAATATGATATGATGAGGACAGAGGGTAGCTCTAACATACTGTAATATGATATGATGAGGACAGAGGGTAGCTCTAACATACTGTAATATGATATGAGGACAGAGGGTAGCTCTAACATACTGTAATATGATACGAGGACAGAGGGTAGCTCTAAAATACTGTAATATGATATGATGAGGACAGAGGGTAGCTCTAACATACTGTAATATGATGAGGACAGAGGGTAGCTCTAACATACTGTAATATGATATGATGAGGACAGAGGGTAGCTCTAACATACTGTAATATGATGAGGACAGAGGGTAGCTCTAACATACTGTAATATGATATGAGGACAGAGGGTAGCTCTAACATACTGTAATATGATATGAAGACAGAGGGTAGCTCTAAAATACTGTAATATGATGAGGACAGAGAGTAGCTCTAACATACTGTAATATGATGAGGACAGAGGGTAGCTCTAACATACTGTAATATGATGAGGACAGGAGGTAGCTCTAACATACTGTAATATGATAGGATGAGGACAGAGGGTATCTCTAACATACTGTAATATGATATGATGAGGACAGAGGATAGCTCTAACATACTGTAATATGATATGATGAGGACAGAGGGTAGCTCTAATATACTGTAATATGATATGATGAGGACAGAGGGTAGCTCTAACATACTGTAATATGATATGATGAGGACAGAGGGTAGCTCTAACATACTGTAATATGATATGATGAGGACAGAGGGTAGCTCTAACATACTGTAATATGATATGAGGACAGAGGGTAGCTCTAACATACTGTAATATGATATGAGGACAGACGGTAGCTCTAACATACTGTAATATGATATGGACAGAGGGTAACTCTAACATACTGTAATATGATATGATGAGGACAGAGGGTAGCTCTAACATACTGTAATATGATGAGGACAGAGGGTAGCTCTAACATACTGTAATATGATGAGGACAGAGGGTAGCTCTAACATACTGTAATATGATATGATGAGGACAGAGGGTAGCTCTAACATACTGTAATATGATGAGGACAGAGGGTAGCTCTAACATACTGTAATATGATATGATGAGGACAGAGGGTAGCTGTAACATACTGTAATACGATGAGGACAGAGGGTAGCTCTAACATACTGTAATATGATATGATGAGGACAGAGGGTAGCTCTAACATACTGTAATATGATATGATGAGGACAGAGGATAGCTCTAACATACTGTAATATGATATGATGAGGACAGAGGATAGCTCTAACATACTGTAATATGATATGAGGAGGACAGAAGATAGCTCTAACATACTGTAATATGATATGATGAGGACAGAGGATAGCTCTAACATACTGTAAAATGATATGATGAGGACAGAGGATAGCTCTAACATACTGTAATATGATATGATGAGGACAGAGTGTAGGTCTAACATTCTGTAATATGATGAGGACAGAGGATAGCTCTAACATACTGTAATATGATATGATGAGGACAGGAGGTAGCTCTAACATACTGTAATATGATATGAGGACAGAGGGTAGCTCTAACATACTGTAATATGATATGAGGACAGAGGGTAGCTCTAACATACTGTAATATGATATGAGGACAGAGGGTAGCTCTAACATACTGTAATATGATATGATAAGGACAGGGGGTAGCTCTAACATACTGTAATATGATGAGGACAGAGGGTAGCTCTAACATACTGTAATATGATGAGGAAAGAGGGTAGCTCTAACATACTGTAATATGATGAGGACAGAGGGTAGCTCTAACATACTGTAATATGATATGATGAGGACAGAGGGTAGCTCTAACATACTGTAATATGATATAATGAGGACAGAGGGTAGCTCTAACATACTGTAATATGATATGATGAGGACAGAGGATAGCTCTAACATACTGTAATATGATATGATGAGGACAGAGGGTAGCTCTAACATACTGTAATATGATGAGGACAGAGGGTAGCTCTAACATACTGTAATATGATGAGGACAGAGGGTAGCTCTAACATACTGTAATATGATATGATGAGGACAGAGGGTAGCTCTAACATACTGTAATATGATGAGGACAGAGGGTAGCTCTAACATACTGTAATATGATATGATGAGGACAGGAGGTAGCTCTAACATACTGTAATATGATAGGATGAGGACAGAGGGTAGCTCTAACATACCGTAATATGATATGAGGACAGACGGTAGCTCTAACATACCGTAATATGATGAGGACAGAGGGTAGCTCTAACA
Source organism: Coregonus lavaretus (assembly GCF_964263955.1). Classification (NCBI taxonomy): domain Eukaryota; kingdom Metazoa; phylum Chordata; class Actinopteri; order Salmoniformes; family Salmonidae; genus Coregonus; species Coregonus lavaretus. Next base: position 7,184,450 of record NC_140016.1, read on the forward strand.
TACTGTAATATGATATGATGAGGACAGAGGATAGCTCTAACATACTGTAATATGATATGATGAGGACAGAGGGCAGCTCTAACACTGTAATATGATATGATGAGGACAGAGGGTAGCTCTAACATACTGTAATATGATATGATGAGGACAGAGGGTAGCTCTAACATACTGTAATATGATATGATGAGGACAGAGGGTAGCTCTAACATACTGTAATATGATGAGGACAGAGGGTAGCTCTAACATACTATAATATGATGAGGACAGAGGGTAGCTCTAACATACTGTAATATGATGAGGACAGAGGGCAGCTCTAACATACTCTAATATGATGAGGACAGAGGGTAGCTCTAACATACTGTAATATGATATGGACAGAGGGTAGCTCTAACATACCGTAATATGATATGATGAGGACAGAGGGTAGCTCTAACACTGTAATATGATATGATGAGGACAGAGGGTAGCTCTAACATACTGTAATATGATGAGATGAGGACAGAGGGTAGCTCTAACATACTGTAATATGATATGAGGACAGAGGGTAGCTCTAACATACTGTAATATGATATGATGAGGACAGAGGGTAGCTCTAACACACTGTAATATGATATGATGAGGACAGAGGGTAGCTCTAACATACCGTAATATGATGAGGGCAGCTCTAACATACTGTAATATGATGAGGACAGAGGGTAGCTCTAACATACTGTAATATGATATGATGAGGACAGAGGGTAGCTCTAACATACTGTAATATGATATGATGAGGACAGAGGGTAGCTCTAACATACCGTAATAATATGAGGACAGAGGGTAGCTCTAACGTACTGTAATATGATGAGGACAGAGGGTAGCTCTAACATACTGTAATATGATATGATGAGGACAGAGGGTAGCTCTAACATACTGTAATATGATATGATGAGGACAGAGGGTAGCTCTAACATACTGTAATATGATATGATGAGGACAGAGGGTAGCTCTAACATACTGTAATATGATGAGGACAGAGGGTAGCTCTAACATACTGTAATATGATATGATGAGGACAGAGGGTAGATCTAACATACTGTAATATGATATGATGAGGACAGAGGGTAGCTCTAACTTCTCCCTGTACCTCAGTTAGTATTGCTCTCCATCTCGCTCCATTTTCTTTCTCGCAATCTCACCCAGGGGAACACTTCTCTCTCCTAACCTGAATCATACGTCTGGTGAGTAGTCTCTCTGCTAACCTGAATCATCCGTCTGGTGAGTAGTCTCTCTGCTAACCTGAATCATCTGTCTGGTGAGTCGTCTCTCTCCTAACCTGAATCATCTGTCTGGTGAGTCGTCTCTCTCCTAACCTGAATCGTTCTGGTGAGTCGTCTCTCTCCTAACTTGAATCGTTCTGGTGAGTCGTCTCTCTCCTAACCTGAATCGTTCTGGTGAGTCGTCTCTCTCCTAACCTGAATCGTTCTGGTGAGTCGTCTCTGCTCTGCTTCCTGAACTTGTTGATGGTGTCGTCGATGGTGCTGCCGATCTTATCACTGATCTCCCCCAGTTTGTCACTGAAGGGGAACTGGCCTTGGTCTCTCTTCCAGTCCTCATCCCACTTCCGTCTGCTGCTTCCCTCGTTACCGCCAGAGCTGCTGGAGTCATACCGATCACCCGCTGGGGGGAGAAGAGACAGAGAGAGACAGAGAGAGCGAAGGGGAGAGAGAGAACGAGAGAGAGAGAGAGAGAGAAAGAGAGAGAGAGAGCGAGAGAATAGTGAGTTTGTGTCAGAGGCCAATAAGATCAGAGGACACTCCAATGTATACAGCTTTTGGAAAGTATTCAGACCCCTTGACTTTTTCCACATTTTGTTACAGCCTTATTCTAAAATTGATTAAATAATTTTTTTTGCTCATCAATCTACACACACTACCCCATAATGACAAAGTGAAAACAGGTTTTTAGATTTTTTTTTACAAATGTATTAAAAATAAATAACAGAAATACCTTATTTACATAAGTATTCAGACCTTTTGCTATGAGACTCGAAAATTGAGCTCAGGTGCATCCTGTTTCCATTGATCATCCTTGAGATGTTTCTACAACTTCATTGGAGTCCACCTGTGGTAAATTCAATTGATTGGACATGATCTGTAAAAAGCACACACCTGTCTATATAAGGTCCCACAGTTGACAGTGCATGTCAGAGCAAAAACCAAGCCATGAGGTCGAAGGAATTGTCCGTAGAGCTCCAAGACAGGATTGTGTCGAGGCACAGATCTGGGAAAGGGTACCAAAACATTTCTGCAGCATTGAAGGTCCCCAAGAACACAGTGGCCTCCATCATTCTTAAATGGAAGAAGTTTGGAACCACCAAGACTCTTCCTAGAGCTGGCCGCCCAGCCAAACTGAGTAATCGGGGGAGAAGGGCCTTGGGTCAGGGAGGTGACCAAGAACCCGATGGTCACTCTGACAGAGCTCCAGAGTTCCTCTGTGGAGATGGGAGAACCTTCCAGAAGGACAACCATCTCTGCAGCACTCCACCAATCAGGCCTTTATGGTAGAGTGGCCAGACAGAAGCCACTCCTCAGTAAAAGGCACATGACAGCCCGCTTGGAGTTTGCCAAAAGGCACCTAAAGAACTCTCAGACAATGAGAAACAAGATTCTCTGGTCTGATTAAACCAAGATTGAGCTCTTTGGCCTGAATACCAAGCGTCACGTCTGGAGGAAACCTGGCACCATCCCTACGGTGAAGCATGGTGGTGGCAGCATCATGCTGTGGGGATGTTTTTCAGCGGCAGGGACTGGGAGACTAGTCGGGATCGAGGGAAAGACGAATGGAGCAAAGCACAGAGAGATCCTAAATGAAAACCTGCTCCAGAGTGCTCAGGACCTCAGACTGGGGGCGAAGGTTCCCCTTCCAACAGGACAACGACCCTAAGCACAAAGCCAAGACAACGCAGGAGTGGCTTTGGGACAAGCATCTGAATGTCCTTGAGTGGCCAGCCAGAATCCAAACATGAACCCAATCAAATATCTCTGGAAAGACCAGAAAATTGCTGTGCAGCGACGCTCCCCATCCAACCTGACAGAGCTTCAGAGGATCTACAGAGAAGAATAGGAGAAACTCCTCAAATACAGGTGTGTCAAGCTTGTAGCGTCATACCCAAGAAGACTTGAGGCTGTAATCGCTGCCAAAGGTGCTTCAACAAAGTACTGAGTAAAGGGTCTGAATACTTATGTAAATGTTATATTTACGTTTTTTTGCAAACATTTCTAAAAACCTGTTTTTGCTTTGTCATTATGGGGTATTGCATGTAGACTGATGAGAAAAAACAAACAATTTAGTCAATTTTAGAATTAGGCTGTAACGTAACAAAATGTGGAAAAAGTCAAGGGGTCTGAATACTTTCCGAATGCACTGTTTATGTGTGAGTGAGTGTTTGTGTGTTCTAGATTGACTTACTGTATCTACTGAACCCTCCCCCCATACTGTCAGAGGACTTACTGTATCTACTGAACCCTCCCCCAATACTGTCAGAGGACTTACTGTATCTACTGAACCCTCCCCCCATACTGTCAGAGGACTTACTGTATCTACTGAACCCTCCCCCCATACTGTCAGAGGACTTACTGTATCTACTGAACCCTCCCCCAATACTGTCAGAGGACTTACTGTATCTACTGAACCCTCCCCCCATACTGTCAGAGGACTTACTGTATCTACTGAACCCTCCCCCATACTGTCAGAGGACTTACTGTATCTACTGAACCCTCCCCCAATACTGTCAGAGGACTTACTGTATCTACTGAACCCTCCCCCAATACTGTCAGAGGACTTACTGTATCTACTGAACCCTCCCCCAATACTGTCAGAGGATTTACTGTATCTACTGAACCCTCCCCCAATACTGTCAGAGGACTTACTGTATCTACTGAACCCTCCCCCAATACTGTCAGAGGACTTACTGTATCTACTGAACCCTCCCCCAATACTGTCAGAGGACTTACTGTATCTACTGAACCCTCCCCCAATACTGTCAGAGGACTTACTGTATCTACTGAACCCTCCCCCAATACTGTCAGAGGACTTACTGTATCTACTGAACCCTCCCCCAATACTGTCAGAGGACTTACTGTATCTACTGAACCCTCCCCCAATACTGTCAGAGGACTTACTGTATCTACTGAACCCTCCCCCAATACTGTCAGAGGACTTACTGTATCTACTGAACCCTCCCCCCATACTGTCAGAGGACTTACTGTATCTACTGAACCCTCCCCCAATACTGTCAGAGGACTTACTGTATCTACTGAACCCTCCCCCAATACTGTCAGAGGACTTACTGTATCTACTGAACCCTCCCCCAATACTGTCAGAGGACTTACTGTATCTACTGAACCCTCCCCCCATACTGTCAGAGGACTTACCGTTTCTACTGAACCCTCCCCCAAAACTGTCAGAGGACTTACTGTATCTACTGAACCCTCCCCCAATACTGTCAGAGGACTTACTGTATCTACTGAACCCTCCCCCCATACTGTCAGAGGACTTACCGTTTCTACTGAACCCTCCCCCAAAACTGTCAGAGGACTTACTGTATCTACTGAACCCTCCCCCAATACTGTCAGAGGACTTACTGTATCTACTGAACCCTCCCCCCATACTGTCAGAGGACTTACTGTATCTACTGAACCCTCCCCCCATACTGTCAGAGGACTTACCGTTTCTACTGAACCCTCCCCCCATACTGTCAGAGGACTTACTGTATCTACTGAACCCTCCCCCAATACTGTCAGAGGACTTACTGTATCTACTGAACCCTCCCCCAATACTGTCAGAGGACTTACTGTATCTACTGAACCCTCCCCCAATACTGTCAGAGGACTTACTGTATCTACTGAACCCTCCCCCCATACTGTCAGAGGACTTACTGTATCTACTGAACCCTCCCCCAAAACTGTCAGAGGACTTACTGTATCTACTGAACCCTCCCCCAATACTGTCAGAGGACTTACTGTATCTACTGAACCCTCCCCCATACTGTCAGAGGACTTACTGTATCTACTGAACCCTCCCCCCATACTGTCAGAGGACTTACTGTATCTACTGAACCCTCCCCCAATACTGTCAGAGGACTTACTGTATCTACTGAACCCTCCCCCAATACTGTCAGAGGACTTACTGTATCTACTGAACCCTCCCCCCCATACTGTCAGAGGACTTACTGTATCTACTGAACCCTCCCCCATACTGTCAGAGGACTTACTGTATCTACTGAACCCTCCCCCAATACTGTCAGAGGACTTACTGTATCTACTGAACCCTCCCCCATACTGTCAGAGGACTTACTGTATCTACTGAACCCTCCCCCCATACTGTCAGAGGACTTACTGTATCTACTGAACCCTCCCCCATACTGTCAGAGGACTTACTGTATCTACTGAACCCTCCCCCAATACTGTCAGAGGACACTCCAATGTATTTGTCTTTGTTCTTCTTTGCCTTCTTCCTCTCCTCTCTCAGTCTATCATCATCCTGGATCAGATCCACCATCTCCTTCACCTTCTGACGCACGTTCACTCCCTGGTCCTTACCGTTCTCATCTACACAGAGGTAGAGGAAGAAGAGAGAGAGGAGATGAAGGTTATTGACAAGCTGTTAGGATTATGCCTCAATACAGCTGTTGTTGCTTTTGGTAAGAAACAAAGCTACAGGTTATCTGCAGTTGTTCCATTCCCCTATAAACAGATATGCCTTTTCAATGTGTTGGAAGGTGATCAGTGTATTCAGAACGTCAGGTGGGAGAACATGTTTTGAGGAGACAAAATGCAGAAGTGTCCACAGTAGTGTGTGAATAAAAAAATGGTTGTACAGTGGTTGTGGTGGTGAGGGGAGTGATTTACCTTTTCACTTTGTCTGCTTTGGAGCATAGCAGTGTGTGGTGTAGCTGGTTGTGGTTTAAGCAGTGCTTTGGGCTCCATCTCTTCCTGAATGCTACAACACTGACTGAACACTGGCCCCTTTGTCTGGTTCTAAACTAACATTTCATTACAAACTCTCACACTGGTGTACAGAGGTGTACCGAGGACAGACAACAAACCTTAACAGTTAACACGGATTCTACACTACAGTCAAGAGAGAGAGAGACAGCCATTGAATCAGAATTCCATTTCTATAGAGACAGCAGCCAGAGAGTCAGCCAGAGAGAGTACTTGCCTACGAAGTGGTAGCTCTCTAGAGATCGTAGGTCGTAGATGTGTTCTCTGGCGCTGGTGACAACTCTCTCTGAACCGTTCCTGATGAGGTGGGACAACAACAGCATAGACTGGGGGAGAAGAGATGGAAAACTATTGTCATAACTTCTTATGATGGCCCCTCGATGTCATGGTCATACCTCTGAACCGTTTCTGGTGATGTGGTGCAACAACAGAGACTGGGAGAGCAGACCTCGGCCCTCGAGGTCAGGAGTTGAATAGCCATGGCTTATGTCTTGGTTATAAACAGAAAGAAAGTCACACACTGTATGCTCCAACCTAACCAAGGTTTACCCATTCAGTTGTTGGGAGACATACACTGAGTACAAAACATTAGCAACACCTGCTCTTTCCATGACAGACTGACCAGGTGAATCCAGGTGAAAGCTATGATCCCTTATTGATGTCACCTGTTAAATCCACTTCAAATCAGTGTAGATGAAGGAGAAGAGACAGGTTAATGAAGGATTTTTAAGCCTTGAGACAATTGAGACATGGATTGTGTATGTGTGCCATTCAGAGGGTGAATGGGCAAGACAAAAGATTTAAGTGCCTTTGAACGGGCTATGGTAGTTGGTGGCAGGCGCACCGGTTTGAGTGTGTCAAGAACTGCAACGCTGCTGGGTTTTTCACACTCAACAGTTTCGTGTATGTATCAAGAATGGTCCACCACCCAAAGGACATCCAACCAACTTGACACAACTGTGGGAAGCATTGGAGTCTAAATGGGCCGGCATCCCTGTGGAACGCTTTCGACACCTTGTTGAGTCCATGCCCCAACGAATTGAGGCTGTTCTGAGGGCAAAGGGGGAAGGGGGTGTAACTCAATATTAGGACGGTGTTCCTAATGTTTTCTACACTCAGTGTATAAATAGAGTGAGCGACTTTCTTTTTCTACCATTTACTCTCCGTTAGTCAGCACCTCTACAAACATCTTTGGGTGTGCGTCAGCTCATGCCTTTTACTAGATGATGACAGGTTGTCATGCTTATGACAGGTTATAGCTCCTCTCTGACCTTATAGACCCTTCTCCAGTTCTTCTTGTTGTCCCTGAGCATCCTGATCCACAGCATGTTCATCACCTCTGGAAACTGCTCATACATAAACGTACATCTGAAGGGGGGGGGGGGTGGAAGAGACACAGAGGGAGCGACGGATAGAGGTGGAGGTTAGGCTACATGGCAACAGGATTCAATTCAAATAACTGTATTTTTCCTGTGAAGTAGGACATCGCAGATAATGAATAAAAGGTTGTGCAATCTAACTGGTGTGTGTGTGTGAACAGCGCCCCTACCTGGAAATCTCTGCCATCTGCTGTCCTGAAGGTCCCCAGGGGTCATCGTTGGTGGCCTCCCTCACCTTAGTCTCCACCTCAGAGTAGTTCATCACCACATTGGTTCTACAGGGTAAAAGGTAAGAGATATTTTACTGGCTCTTATGAAAATAATATGACGTCAAACAGGAGACAAAAAGGGGTTATGAGTAAAAACACTTGAGTTGTCTTTTGTCTTAACAGAAAAGGTCAACCTAGGCCCAGACCTAGCATTGGACAGCCTATTCATGGTAACAGTCAAGACACACAGACTACATTTACATTCAACCATTCTGTCCTCCTGTTTCTCTAGGAACACAGAGTCAAATAACCCTCATGAACATCACGTGGTCCTGTGTGGCTCAGTTGGTAGAGCATGGCGCTTGCAACTCCAAGGATAGTGGGTTCGATTCCCACTGGGGCCACCCATACGTAAAATGTATGCACGCATGACTAAGTCGCTGGGTAAAACTGTCTTCTAAACGGCATATATTATATGAAATTATTATAAACATAGCCGATCTCTCGGAGAGACTGAAAGGTCAACACAACTCTGACACAGGTCAGAAGCACTCTGAAGACATGGTGTGTTTGTGTACACACTATGGAAGTCATCCCACAGTCAGGGAAAACCTGTTTGGCAGGAGAGAGGACAGAGAAAGAAAGAGACAGAAAGGGAGAGAAGAGAGGGGAGAGCAGAGAGGGTAGAGCAGAGAGGGTAGAGCAGAGGGGAGAGAAGAGAGGGGAGAGAAGAGGGGGGAGAGAAGAGAGGGGAGAGAAGAGAGGGGAGAGCAGAGGGGAGAGAAGAGAGGGTAGAGCAGAGGGGAGAGAAGAGAGGGGAGAGCAGAGGGGAGAGAAGAGAGGGTAGAGCAGAGGGGAGAGATGAGAGGGTAGAGCAGAGGGGAGAGAAGAGATCAGTGCCTTGCTCAAGGGCACCAACAGATTTTTCACCTAGTTGGCTCGGGGATTCAAACCAGCGACCTTTCGGTTACTGGCCCAATGCTCTTAACCGCAGACAGACAGACAGACAGCTCGAGACAGAGAGAAAACGCAGGTGGAGTGAGTGTTGGGTGTGGTGGTGAGAGACAAGCTGTGCTGTTTCTTGGTGAATGAAGGGTGGGTCGCCTCAAGCAACGTAGTATCAATGTCTCCGCTATACCCATGGTCCATAGAGAGTGGCTATAGTGTATAATTGACCCACTATCACAGTAGTTTCATACAGTTCCACTGGTTATCAAGTTTTCCAGGCTTCTGTGTAAAGGTGATAACACACACACACTGAAGCAGCAACGTAATAATAGCAAGCAGAATCAGTTACTACCCTCTATAACATCTATACCCTCTGCTAAACTGTATGTGACCAATAAACTTTGATTTAAAAGGTCAAGACTAGGAGCTAGACTGACATTTGGCAGCTAGCCTAAGCAGGGAAATATGTCTGCGTATTTCTCTAGTTTGGTTCAAACTAGGCTATTTAGCTAGTCAGATTAAAAGATAGCTTACAGAAACAAATGAAACAAATATTGCGCAAGAAACTTAACAAGGTCAAGCAGGTTTGGTGACCTGAAAAACCTCCCCACTAAGCATGAGCATTACCAATCAAGGACAGCTGCAGCAATGGAATGCAGTTCATTTTCTAGCCTAACCGTGAAAGAAAACCACATAGAAACAGGCCTAGATCGAGCACTGACATTCAACACATAGGCTGCAGCCTAGCATTGGCTACAGTAGGCCTATAGCTACCCAGACCAAAGATTATCTACAGTATATACTGACTTCCTCTCTGCTCAGACATAACCCCATGGAGTAGGACTCGGCTCTCTGCTCAGACATAACCCCATGGAGTAGGACTCGGCTCTCTGCTCAGACATAACCCCATGGAGTAGGACTCGGCTCTCTGCTCAGACATAACCCCATGGAGTAGGACTCGGCTCTCTGCTCAGACATAACCCCATGGAGTAGGACTCGGCTCTCTGCTCAGACATAACCCCATGGAGTAGGACTCGGCTCTCTGCTCAGACATAACCCCATGGAGTAGGACTCGGCTCTCTGCTCAGACATAACCCCATGGAGTAGGACTCGGCTCTCCGCTCAGACATAACCCCATGGAGTAGGACTCAGAAGGCAGTAAAGTCCGTCCTTTATGGCTAAAGTTAGAATTTAGAGAGGATAAGCTGATCTTAGATCTGTGCCTACAATTTCTACCCACAGCTAGGAGAAGGGGCATAGACTTAGCGTTGCAGTGGGCTGAAGGCATAGAGCAAGCAAAGGGGCACCTCCCCTCACTGGCCCCTCCTCTCACTGGGCCCTGCCACATCATCACCCCCCCACCTTCCCCTCACTGTCAGACAGACAGAGCAGCATTGACAGACAGCTGAGAGGACACACCCTCCGTGGTTCTGGAGTCAGAGCCTAAAGTACTGTAGTTGACAGTGACGGTTGTAATCAAAGTTATAAATAGCATCGCTCTAAAAGACTGGGAAACAGCTAGTTGGTGCGAAGGGCTATTCAAATAGCCTATGAGTTCTTAAATAATAGACTGTAGCATGGCTGCCTGGCCTATATACGGGTTTTTCACTACATTTCAAAGAGTTTAGACTACATTGTGTGTACTATCCAGCCCAATACTGTAGTTAGACAATATTGGTTTCCCTCTCTCTGCTTTGTGTGACTATTACCATAATGCCATGTTTGCGTGCAAATTTATGAATAAAATGTCATTCGTCACATGAAATGCTTACTTACGGGCCCTTCCCAACAATGCAGAGAGAAAGACAATAGAGAAATAATAGAAAAGTAAAACATGTAATAATAAAAGTTATAATAAATACAATGAGTAAAAGTGTGTTCCCTGACCGGGAATCGATAGGATCATTATTAATAGGGTAATTATTGATAGGGTAATTATTGATAGGGTAATTATTGATAGGGCATTATTAATGTAATGTTTGCATGGGTGACGCCACAGGCAGTACCACACAGAGGGAATGATATAGCCAAACACTTACACAAGACAGTTATCTTATCTCTTCTCAATAGACTTGCTAGCTACCTCTGTCTCACATTATCAACCTGATCAAACTGAAGCCTCTGATTTTCTCTGTGTATGTAGGTGTGTGTGTGATCACACAATTTGACAAAGGCTTCCGTTTCATTGCAAGTCTGTCTGTAATGCACACACACCAATTTCCTTCATCCTGTGACTAGTCCAAATAAAGTCTTTAGGCCTATTTATTCAGTATTGTATCAATTTTTCCATGTGACCGCCGGGAGGACTTAGAAACAAGAATTGGCAGTCTCTTAATTCAGGTTTAGGCCTCTAGATATCCTTCACAGTGAGACAGCATTCAGACAGCTGTTTCACCCATTACAGTGCAAAGCCCAGTCCTTTTCCTGCTTACTCTTTCTCATTCTCTCATTATTGGCCCCTCTCTCTTCCTGATCCTCTCTCTGTACCTCTGCCTCTCTCTCTTTCAGTACCCCTCTCTCTTCCTGACCCTCTCTCTGTACCTCTGCCTCTCTCTCTCTCCACTCTTCTCTCTGAAGAGGTCACCCAGTAGGGGAGACTAGCAGAGGGGACTTGACTTTTAGCAGGAATGCATTCTTGGACAGGAACCGTGCGCTCCTGCTGTTGCCACAGCTTGCCAAACCAGCCGTTAAAGCTTTGAAGTGGAGATTGCGCAATCCCACTACTTCCCAGAGCGCTACAGTAGGCTTGTGTGTGTGTGTGTGTGTGTGTGTGTCTGTGTCTGTGTGTGTGTTAAATGGCCTCTCTCAGGTCATTACTCAGCAGTGACAGGGCCAGTAAACTATAAGAGAGGAGGACAAAAGACAACAACAAGCCGGTTAAACCAGGTGTGGCTCTCGCTCAGAGGTGGAACCATTCATTCAAGACTTTAGTTTCAATCTCTGCTGACAGCGACTGTACAGGCTTAGGCTAATCTTGTTTATTCCTATGAATGCCATGCAATGCAACCGTGGAATCCACTCTTAGGCTGAGTCCCAAATGGCATCCTATTCCCTATGGGCCCTGGTCAAAAGCAGTGCACTATTTAGGGGAAAAAGGAGACATTTGGGACACACACACTACACTACACTACACTACCATGGAGAACTTTATATTTCATCCAACTCTGGCTAGATACTCTAGCTAATAATGTAGTGACAGCAATGTCTTCACAACGCAACTGTATGCAGCGTGACATTGCCTCTTGATTGTGCAATCTATTGTTGCATTCAGCAAGTCATTGTTTATCACAGAGTTACACATTACAATACTCAGTCTGTGGTTGATAGTGGTCTGGACTCCACCTTTCTTCTTCTGGCTGCAAAGCACCTCCAATTTGCAAATGCAAAAGGCCCATATGGCCATATCAGATATACACTACAGTCAAATATATTGTAGTTGTTTTGATAATTTAGCCTATAGTATACTCAGAAGTATATAGGTAGCCAGGCAGAAGTTTGAGAGTTATCCAGGTGTTCTAAGCTTACTTGGATAATCCTATACTTAAAAATACAATAAAATAAAAAAGACTAATACATTAAAGTCAAGTCAACTGAGCTGTGGCAGTTTTGATAGACCTGTGACATGAGAAAAGCTAAATGTTCTGGTTGTTATGCTAGGTACTTTCACACCCGGAAGTTGGCTTATCAGAATACATCCAGTTAGCATTCAAGGACTTTGCCACAACTAACAGTAGCTACATTTTACAGACAGATGTACCCTCTGTACATTCGTGTGGTTTTGAGCTGGCTAACTACCTAGCTCAGTTTGCTAGCTAGCTAGCTAGCTAGCCAACAAACAAACTGACAAGTGGCTGTCAAGCTGTGCAAAAAAAACTACTGACCCAAGCCAACGTTAAATTGGCTAAAGACAATGCCGCGTAACAAAATAAGGAAAAAAAAGGAACTCGGAAAAATATGAGGTCAAATCATGAAGTCAGTGATCTTCCGGTCAGTAAATCGGAGCTCTAGAATGAGGCCCGAGTTGGATCGAGTTCCCGTTCAAATCAATTTTCCCCAGTTCCCAGTTGTTTTTAACACACACAATTCAGAGATATCCGAGTTCCCAGTTGTTTTTAACGCAGCACAATTTACAGTAGCTGATTAGCTAGCTAACGTTAGCCATCTCAACTTTCTAAGACAGATAACGTGGCTAGAAAGTTGAGTTATCGATCGCTCATCGGATAGTTCAATACGAGATTAAAATGGGAAAATAGTCGAAAGGCAAAAAAGTTGAATTTATCCTGTGTTTGACTGCCACAACTTGGTATTGAAGCTAGCTGGCTAACTAGCTTCCTGCTGCTACGTGACATCAAAGTGTTTGGTACGTGTCTCTTTCAAATAGGTAAACTCAAGAATTTAGCTCGGATAGAGTGAGAATACTTACGCTTTATCAACCAATTCCCGGACTTTCCACATGTTCATCATCTTGGCTCTCTACAGCGGGGCTATCCGCCTCAGTAACCCGTATTCCAAGCTCTCAAAACTCGATAGTGCGGAGCGCTGTCACCGAAATCAAACCTTCAACCAAAGACAGTGTACAGTATGTCTTCTTCTTCTTCTTCTTCTTCTTCTGTGGAGTATATATGTTGGTTGGCAACCATTTTTTGGTGCATTACCGCCACCAACTGGACTGGAGTGTGGACCAGAGACAGTGTAGGTCTCCTAACCAATATTCTCGTCTCCCTAAGGAAACGAAATACATAAATATTACATCCCCTGAAGATTTCCCCAGCAGTTCACTTAATCCTGACTCTTCATTACTCCTCAAATCTAATAACAATCGCACCCTTTCTCTCCCATATTTCTGGCATTAACCCTAGCTTCATGACCACATCCCACTTCAACCCTAACCCGTAGACTCAAACACGACCCTAACCCTAGCTTCATGTCCACATACCAGTTCAACCCTAACCCATAGACTCAACCACGACCCTAACACTAGCTTCATGTCCACATCCCGGTTCAACCCTAACCCGTTGACTCAACCATGACCCTAACCCTAGCTTCATGTCCACATCCCACTTCAACCCTAATCCGTAGACTCAACCACAACCCTAACCCTATCATCATGTCCACATAACGGTTCAACCCAACCCTGGCCTCACCATTTCAACCCAACCCTGGCCTGAACGAAAGTTGAAAATACGTAATTTATAGACGTCTATGATTGGTTCAGATTTGGTCCGGACCGGACCAAAAACCAATATCTGTGCATGTGGAAATCAAGGCCGGTCCGGACTGTACCAAAAAAAACATCCAAAAGGTGTCGGCATCGGTCTGTGCTTACTGAGGTGTAGCCTACAGTGTTGAACTTTATGAATACCCATCTATGTGGTAAGCCTACCGTTTGTAGACGTCGGCTCGTGCTTACTGGGGTGTAGCCTACAGTGTTGCCTGAAATTGAACTTTATGAATACCCATCTATGTAGTAAGCCTACCGTTTGTAGACGTCGGCTCGTGCTTACTGGGGTGTAGCCTACCATGTAGGCCAGCAATGGAATTGTATGAATGCCCATCCATGTGTTAGGCCCACCATTTGTAAAACAGGCCGTTGCATTGGCTTTATTAGTCCTAATTCCTGTGACTAATCAATTTGGCTATTTAAGCTCTGAATTGAGTACCACAGTATCAGTCATAATACCCATAAAACCTATCGGTAAAACCCGGAAGTGGTTCCAACCATTTTTTCACCATTCATTTTTGCATTGGGGATTTTCTAACTACTTCATATAAGGTCTGTGTTTCGTGTAGGCTTACCCTGCCGTGACGTTTTGATAACCGTGCAAATCTCTCTCGGACAAGGTCACTTTTATCAATATATTCCCCTGTAATTACCCCCCCCAAAATGAAATGCCAATTAGCCTCTAATGTGGCTATCATACAGAATTACACATCCTGTCGCAAGCTTTGACGTCATCCCTCAAGGCACATTTCTCCATGTAGTAACCTAGCAAGTAGATCATATTATTGTATTCTTGTTTAGCATTTTTCTAATTACCTAGCTAGCTACATTAGCATTATTTAATTACTAGGATTACCCTCTGGCCTTTGTAGCGAATTAGCTAACCTTAGGTCTCTCTGTCGATCTGAAGCCAGCTGCCAGGATGGTTCTGTGCTATGTACCGGATTGTAACCACTACTCTGTGTGCATTTTATCATTTTATGACCTCTGTAATTCGAGAGGCATCGCTGGAGCCGTGTGATAAGGTAAGCCCTGTTTGCTAAGCTGTTGTGGTTAGGTCAAAGATCTGTGGTTAGCTAGGTGCTCATGAAAATTAGCTAGATAACCACCGACTGTAGTTATGTGTACAACACACGTTACCTTCCTTACAAGTAAAAAGAAAACCAGCATAGGCTAGCATAATGACTGTTGTGACCTTTTTTATTTACAAGTATTTAGTGCGCTAGCCAGTTAGTTAACGTTAGCTCACGGTTTGGTAGTAATACTTTTTCACGTGGTGACATGCTAGGTAGCGTTAGCCCACCAGGGAAGGGATATTTATCTAACGTAAGCTAGTTAACTTTACCTCACCATTCGTGTAGTCAGACTTGCTAACTAACATTAGGCCGGCTCCATGGCAAGGATAGTTGGTTAGCTAGCATGTCACCACTTAGAAAAGTCTGACTACACGAACAGTGAGCTAATGTTAACTAGCTAGCTAGCTAAATATCGCCTGGAGGGCTAGCTAGTTAGGCACCTTGGTTGGCTAGTTAGCTACATTAGCTAAAGTTGGCTAGCTAGCTCACAAAGGACTTGTGACCTCAATGTTTTCCCCATACAAAACAAACTCAGCAAATATGACACAATATTGTGTAAAACATTGAATTTGTAGATGCATCGAAATTGACTTTATGCCCCCTTTCCCCCATGTTTTAGACATGAGGCGTGACATGCGGAACATCAGGCTCACCCCACGAGAAGCAGTGCATGATCAAAGCCATCCTCAGCAAGAAGATCTGCTGAAATGATGTACTGTCTCACTGGGGGTAAGACATCATTTAAACATCAGATATACATTCCCACTGTGCCCATGATAAAATGCAATGTGAATTGTGTTGTACTAGTGAATGAAACTGAGGAGATTGAATGTAATATAACCTATTCTAGGAGCCTATTGTTTGTGTGTAATCTTTATTCATTGTTCACTTGTTTTTCAATAACTTCAGGTACAGGCAGGGATGACTGGGGGCTTCAACAAGTAAGACACAGGGGGTAAGAAATAATTTGAACATCACAGATATAAATTCCCACTGTGTCCATGATAAAGTTAACTATACCGAACCAAAAAAGAAATGCAACATGTAAAGTTTTGGTCCCATGTCTCATGAGCTGAAATAAATGATCCCCAAAATGTTCCATATGCACAAAAAGCTTATTTCTCTCAAATGTTGTGCACATATTTGTTTACATCCCTGTTAGTGAGCATTTCTCCTTTGCCAAGATAATCCATCCAACTGACAGATCTGGCATATCAAGAAGCTGATTAAACAGCATGATCATTACCATGATCATTACCAGTGGCAACCCGTCATTCAGGGCAGGTATTTCCGCCTCCAACGTCGTTTTAGAGAATTTGGCAGTGCGTCCAACCGGCCTCACGAACGCAGACCACGTGTATAGAGTCGTGTGGGCGAGTGGTTTGCTGATGTCAACATTGTGAACAGAGCGTCCCATGGTGGCGGTGGGGTTCTGGTATCGGCAGGCATAAGCTATTGACAATGAACACTTGCATTTTATCGATGACAATTTCAGCCTCCTGTAGCTTAGTTGGTAGAGCATGGCGCCTGCAACGCCAGGGTTGTGGGTTTGATTCCCACGGGGTGTCAAGGCGACGTGTATGCGGTAGGCGAAGTCAAGAGCAGGACACCGAGCTACTGGCAGAACTTTACTAGATACAGTGCAACAAAACAAAGTACACTGGCAACCTCGAACAGCGAGGGAAATAACAAGACCCGCACACATGGGCAACTGCCGCAAAGACCAAAAACAATAACGCACAATACACAATGAGAAACAGAGGGTATTAAAGGGAACACAATCAAACATAATGGGAAACAGGTGTAAACAATAAAGACTAAACAAGACAAACATCGAAACATCGATCGGCAGCAGCTAGTACTCCGGGGATGATGAACGCCGAAGCCTGCCCGAGCAAGGAGGAGGAGCAGCCTTGGCTGAATCCGTGACATGGGGGGCCAGTATGAAAAATGTATGCACTCACTAACTGTAAGTCGCTCTGGATAAGAGCGTCTGCTAAATGACTAAAATGTAAATTTGAATGCACAGAGATACCGTGATGAGATCCTGAGGTCCATTGTCGTGCCATTCATTCTCCACCATCACCTCATGTTTCAGCATGATAATGCACGGCCCCATGTCACAAGGATCTGTACACAATTCCTGGAACCTGAAAATGTCTAATTTCTTCCAGGCCTGCTTACTCACCAGACATGTCACCCATTGAGCATGTTTGGGATGCTCTGGATCGACGTGTACGACAGCGTGTTCCAGTTCCACCCAATATCCAGCAACTTCGCACAGCCATTCAAGAGGAGTGGGATAACATTCCACAGGCCACAATCAACAGCCTGATCAACTATGTGCGAAGGAGATGCGTTGTGCTGCACACCAGATACTGACAGGTTTTCTGATCCACAACCTTTAAAAACAATATATACAGTACCAGTCAAAAGTTTGGACACACCTACTCATTCAAGGGTTTTTCTTTATTTTTACTATTTTCTACATTGTAGAATAATATTGAAGATATCAAAACTATGAAATAACACATATGGAATCATGTAGTAACCAAAAAGGTGTTAAACAAATCAAAAAATATTTTATATTTGAGATTCTTCAAAGTATCCACCCTTTGCACAGCTTTGCACACTCTTGGCATTCTCTCAACCAGCTTTATGATGTAGTCACCTGGAATGCATTTCAATTAACAGGAGTGCCTTGTTAATTTGTGGAATTTCTTTCCTTCTTAATGCATTTGAGCCAACCAGTTGTGTTGTGACAAGGTAGGGGTGGTATACAGAAGATAGCCCTATTTGATAAAAGACCAAGTCCATATTATGGCAAGAACAGCTCAAATAAGCAAAGAGAAATGACAGTCCATCATTACTTTAAGACATGAAGGTCAGTCAATCTGGAAAATTTCACGAACTTTGAAAGTTTCTTGAAGTGCAGTCGCAAAAACCATCAAGCGCTATGATGAAACTGGCTCTCATGAGGACCGGCACAGGAATGGAAGAGCCAGAGTTATCTCTGCTGCAGAGGATAAGTTCCTTAGAGTTAACTGCACCTCAGATTGCAGCCCAAATAAATGCTTCACAGAGTTCAAGTAGCAGACACATCTCAACATCAACTGTTCAGAGGAGACTGCGTGAATCAGCCCTTCATGGTCAATTGCTGCAAAGAAACCACTACTAAAGGACAACAATAAGAAGAAGAGACTTGCTTGGGCCAAGAAACACGAGCAATAGACATTCGACCGGTGGAAATCTGTCCTTTGGTCTGATAAATCCAAATTTGAGATTTTTGGTTCCAACCGCCATGTCTTTGAGACGCAGAGTAGGTGAACGGATGATATCCGCATGTGTGGTTCCCACCGTGAAGCATGGAGGAGGAGGTGTGATGGTGTGGGGTTGCTTTGCTGGTGACACTGTCTGTGATTTATTTAGAATGCAAGGCACACTTAACCAGCATGGCTACCACAGCATTCTGCAGCGATTCGCCATCCCATCTGGTTTGCGCTTAGTGGGACTATAATTTCTTTTTCAACAGGACAATGACCCAAAACACACCTCCAGGCTGTGTAAGGGCTATTTGACCAAGGAAAGTGATGGAGTGCTGCATCAGAAGGAAAAGCAGCCAACAAGTGCTCAGCATATGTGGGAGCTCCTTCAAGACTGTTGGAAAAGCATTCCAGGGGAAGCTGGTTGAGAGAATGCCAAGAGTGTGCAAAGCTGTCATCAAGGCAAAGGGTGGCTACTTTTAAGAATCTCAAATATAAAATATATTTTGATTTGTTTAACACTTTTTGGTTACTACATGATTCCATATGTGTTATTTCATAGTTTTGATGTCTTCACTATTATTCTACAATGTAGAAAATAGTAAAAATAAAGAAAACCCTTGAATGAGTAGGTGTGTCCTGGTACTGTATGTATTTAAGATGTCTGTGTTCCCTGTCATGCGAAATCCATAGATTAGGTCCTAATTTATTTATTTCAATTGACTGATTTCCTTATATGAACTGTAACTCAGTAAAGTCTTTGAAATTGTTATATGTTGCGTTTCCATTTTTTTTCATTGTACATTACTTTAGTTTTTTTAGCAAAACTTGTATGTAATATAACCTATTCTGGGAGCCTATTGTGTGTATGAACTATTTGGAATATATTTGGACCACTGGCTTCTCTGAAAACAGGTACTGACAGGAGGAGCAATAGGAGTCTGTCAGAGGTCGTCAGAGGTCGTCACACTGGATGGGGATGGTGATGGAGGCTTTGGTGGTCCGCACAATGAAGAAGCAGGTGTCCCTTCCAGTGATGTGGAGCTGACCTTGGACCTTGTGCCAGTAAGGATTGTCTTCACGGAGGCGGTATGTTTGTGTATGGTTCTCATGATGTTGCACTTGTTTTTTAACAATGTCCGGTACAGACAGGGATGACAGGGAGGGTAGCCGGTTGTTCTGACTCAGTGTCAAGGAGCCGTGCCATTCCACTGAACCTGCCCTGGAGACGGTTCCTGTCCTCATGGTAGCCCTGACCAAACTGTAGCTACTCTTCTCCACATGGTCAGACTTCTAGAGGTCTTCTCCCCTTTAAATGCTCTGATGCTCATCCTTGAAAAATAAGGTCTGAAATAGACATCGAAGTCGTCATGATGTACAACCAATTATCTAGGCTAAGTAAAACTCTCACGTTTTTTTGAGTAAATTGAGGCTAATATATTGATAAAACTCACCTTGTCCGAGAGAGAATTAGATGGCTATCAAAATGTCACGCCAGGGTAAGCCTACACGAAACACAGACCTTATATGAAGTAGTTCTAAAATCCCAGACGCAAATATGAATGTGGAAAAAACGATTGGAACCAATACTGGGTTTTACCGCTAGGTTTTATGGGTATTATGATGCGTCCACTGTGCCGGACTATACCAGCTACCCAACTTTTTAGGAGTTATCGTGAGACTATTTGCAATGTGTTTACACAGCAGGAAATGCAGAAGTATTTTATTTTTCGCTATGATCAGCTTGTCAAAAATCTATGGATACAAACTTGAAACCACTGATCATTACAATGGGATGAAACTCCTGGGCAACAGTTGTGATTGTCCATTCCATATTGTCAATTTTACTTTGACTAGTGCTGTTTTTAGGATATGATGTTTGTTAACTTGTAATGCATTTTATATTTGATTGGCCAAAAAAACAAAACAATCATTGTAATAATT
Source organism: Coregonus lavaretus (assembly GCF_964263955.1). Classification (NCBI taxonomy): domain Eukaryota; kingdom Metazoa; phylum Chordata; class Actinopteri; order Salmoniformes; family Salmonidae; genus Coregonus; species Coregonus lavaretus. The sequence continues at coordinate 7,204,474 of NC_140016.1, forward strand.
GATTGGGTGCCATTTAGGTTAGGCTATTTGATTGGAGAAACCTGCATGATGTAAAAAGTGTCAGTCTCAATACATTGTCATACATTTTGTCTCCAGCCTTTGGCCACATACTCTTTCTACTATATCCTGTATGTACCACATGATTTATGTTCGATTATTTATTTTGACGGAACGTTGGTGGAGCGCCGCAGCGATGCATCCCTCCAACAGCACCCTGGAGAGGCGCGGTAGGAATGGACAAGCAAAATATTTTGCGCCCCTGCCTTTGACAAAGTGGCCACTGCTTATCACAGGGCGGCATCAGCGCTCACCTAAAAAAACCCATATGCCACTGGTTGAGAGAAGTTGTCATTGTTTTTGGCCAGAATTATGTGAGGTTTGATGTGTTGTTGTTGGAGGTGCATCTTGGTCAGTTTAGCTCAGAAAATGACTAAAGAGGGGGCTGGCTGTGCCTGGCCTCAACCACAACCCTAACCCTAGCTTCATTTCCACATCCTGGTTCAACCCTAACCCTCAACCACAACCCTAACCCTAGCTTCATTTCCACATCCTGGTTCAACCCTAACCCTCAACCACAACCCTAACCCTAGCTTCATTTCCACATCCTGGTTAAACCCTAACCCTAGCCTCAACCTTGTGATTGCGTGCACACATGTCTGTGAGAGAACACTGTGAGAGAGCACTGCCCTGTCAAGTTTGTCTGGGTGAAAATGCAGCAGCAGGCCTCTCTGTGTTTCATGACATCCTCCACCTGGGAAAGCAGATAACATCTTACACCTCTCTCTCTCTCTTGCTGTCTCTCTGTCTGTACTCTCTCTCTCGCTTTCTCTGTTCTCTCTCTCTGTCTGTTCTCTCTCGCTCTCTCACTCTCTCTCGCTCTCGCGCGCTCTGTCTGTTCTCTCGCTCTCTCTCTCTCTCTCTCTGTTTTCGCTCTCTCTCTCTCTGTTCTCTCTCTCTCTGTTCTTGCTCTCTCTCTCTCTCTGTTCTCTCTCTCTGTTCTCGCTCTCTCTCTCTCTCTCTCTCTCTCTGTTCTCTCTCTCTCTCTCTCTCTGTTCTCTCTCTCTCTCTCTCTCTCTCTCTCTCTCTCTCTCTCTCTGTTCTCTCTCTCTCTCTCTCTCTCTCTCTCTCTCTCTCTCTCTCTCTCTCTCTCTCTCTCGACGAAATAAATAAAGAACGAAAGAAGAGGAAAAAAACAATGGAGTGAAAACAAGAGACAGCACTTAACGACCCAGAATGCACTGCACCCAAGGGAGCCACCTCAATTACCACCTCACGTCCGAAGAGGAGAACTCTGGGGAGAAATAATGGCTGAGATGGAGACAGCTGGGGAGGAGATGTGTGTGTAAGAGAAAGAGACAGAGAGAGACATAGAGAAAGAGACAGAGAGATCAACCATCACTAAACCATGCTATACTCCTCTGGGAGGGTCTAAGTGGGAAGGGATGTTGTTCAGGGTGTGTGTGTGCGTGAATGTGTGCACACCCATGAGTGTGTGTGTATGTGTTGGGAATTAGGTTTTTTTGGGGGGGGGGGCAGCCCAGTCCAGCCCAGTCCAGCCCAGCCCAGCCCAAGCCTTAATGTTTTGGGTCTATTGAATCCTAGAATTGTGCAGAAAAAGTATATCACTGAACATTTCTATAAAATAATGGAATATACCATATACCATTGTGTCACATTGCAAGTAAAACATTTGAAGACATTAATGTCCCTCCAGTTCCTATTATTCCTGGCAGTGGATGAATCAGAACTCCACATTTGATGTACAGAGAGAATGAAGTCAGAGCTCTCATGTTCTAAATGTAAACTGTAAAAATAGCCTGACCGTCTGCATTCAGAATCTTTCTCCTTCAGAAAATACTCTTTGTCCCCAAAACACTGCTTTTGGACATGTGGCCAATTCTCCCTGTGTCATCCTTTGATATGTTAGCACGAGGAATGCCCACCACAAAAACTTTTACACTTCACAGAGAATGAAAACTGCTTTAAGATTGTTTAAAACATCTTATCTGACATTCCTGTTAAAGTGTGGGACATTTTCAGGAATTACATTTTCATTGAAATGTGGAAATAGATTAAAAGAGTGAATAGTGAAGAGATGGAGTGGGAAGTTTTACCACTAGGGGGCAATGTGACTGTTCAGGTGGACGGACATTATGGTTGCGAAGCCCAAGACGTGCCTAAAGCTAGACAGGATAAACGGAACAGTGAGGCTGTGTGTGTGCGTGTGCATTTATGCTTATGTGTGTGTGTGTGTGTGAGTTTCTGTGACGACGGAGGGGAGAGGGTGTGTTGACACATAAGTTTCCATGACAAGTGTGGTCAGAACATCATCAGAGTTTTTAAAAGGGGTGCCGGAATTGAAAAGGAAAAACAAATACAGAAATAAATAAATGCATCCAACTCTCTCTCTCTCTTGCTCTCTCTCTCTTTCTGGCATTCTTCTTTCACTGAGGACATATATTTCCAATCCACAGCAACAATCTGTGGTTGTTTCTTCTTTCTTCTACAATGTCATTAGAAAACAATGTTCTCTGTTTGGAACATTAGCTCTTACTTAACACTCTCTCTGTGTCCACCATGTAGTTTCTGGGCCCCTCTCCCTGTGTGTGTGTGTGTGTGTCTCCGCTGTTATATTTAGGGATGTTGTTGTTGGCCCCGATGCAGCCCACAGTGAGACTCTTGGTCCTTTTCCCAGGCGATATAACCCCTCATATGCCACACACTCTCTGACCTGTCTGCCTGACAGGTCCCTGGGTATGTTTGTGTGGGTGTGTTTGTTTGAATGCATGTGCAAAACGTTTTTTGTGTGTGTCCTATGTGTGTGTTTCCTATGTGTGTGTGTGTACCCAGTGACAGTCTGCACCGGCCCTGGAAGCATCTGTTCCTTTACAGGCAGATTCGATTATCAATTACAGCCAGTAAAACCCAGAGAGAGAAGAACATCTGGACTCATAACCAGTGGACTGGACCATCAGAGAGAGGAGGAAATAGGCCTGTGTCCCAAATGGCACCCTATCCCTGGGGTAGTGCACCCTATATATGGTGCACTACCCCCATAGGGCTCTGGTCAAAAGTAGTGCACCATATAGGGGATATTGTGCCATTTGAGAAGCACCCTAGGAACATCAACCACAGGGAGAGTCTCAAGGACAGGACAGTGTGTCTGATCTGCTGATTGGGTGAAGGTTTGCCAGAGGTTTTAGACCAGCAAGTCATATGATTGGAAATGGAGAAACAAGGAGGATAGGATAGAGAGAGAGATAAATAGAGGATAGGATAGAGGGGGAGATAAATAGAGGATAGGATAGAGGGAGAGATAAATAGAGGATAGGATAGAGGGAGAGATAAATAGAGGATAGGATAGAGGGAGAGATAAATAGAGGTTAGGATAGAGGGAGAGATAAATAGAGGTTAGGATAGAGGGAGAGATAAATAGAGGATAGGATAGAGGGAGAGATAAATAGAGGATAGGATAGAGGGAGAGATAAATAGAGGATAGGATAGAGGGAGAGATAAATAGAGGATAGGATAGAGGGAGAGATAATTAGAGGATAGGATAGAGGGAGAGATAAATAGAGGATAGGATAGAGGGAGAGATAAATAGAGGATAGGATAGAGGGAGAGATAAATAGAGGATAGGATAGAGGGAGAGATAAATAGAGGTTAGGATAGAGGGAGAGATAAATAGAGGATAGGATAGAGGGAGAGATAAATAGAGGATAGGATAGAGGGAGAGATAAAGTTCCTTTCCTGAGGATGGCTCACCCCTCACAGTTCTGGGTGACTTTAACCTCCCTACGTCTGCCTTTGACTCATTTCTCTCTGCCTCCTTCTTTCCACTCCTTTCCTCTTTTGACCTCACCCTCTCACCGTCCCCCCCTACTCACAAGGCAGGCAATACGCTTGACCTCATCTTTACTAGATGCTGTTCTTCTACTAATCTCACTGCAACTCCCCTCCAAGTCTCTCCGACCACTACTTTGTATCCTTTTCTCTCTCGCTCTCCTCCAACACTACTCACTCTGCCCCTACTCAGATGGTAATGTGCCGTCGCAACCTTCGCTCTCTCTCTCCCGCTACTCTCTCCTCTTCCATCCTATCATCTCTTCCCTCTACTAAATCCTTCTCCCTCCGATCTCCTTATTCTGCCTCCTCAACCCTCCTCTCCTCCCTTTCTGCATGTTTTGACTCTCTATGTCCCCTATCCTCCCGGCCGGCTCGGTCCTCCCCTCCTGCTCCGTGGCTTGACGACTCATTGTGAGCTCACAGAAGAGGGCTCCGGCCAGCCGAGCGGAAATGGAGGAAAACTAGACTCCCTGCGGACCTGTCATATTTTCACTCCCTCCTCTCTACATTCTCTTCCTCTGTTTCCGCTGCCAAAGCCACTTTCTACCACTCTAAATTTCAAGCCTCTGCCTCTAACCCTAGGAGCTCTTTGCCACCATCTCCTCCCTGCTGAATCCTCCTCCTCCTCCCCCTCCCTCCTCCCTCTCTGTGGATGACTTCGTCAACCATTTTGAAAAGAAGGTTGACGACATCCGATCCTCATTTATTAAGTCAAATGACACCGCTGGTCCTGCTCACACTGCCCTACCCTATGCTTGGACTTCTTTCTCCCCTCTCTCTCCAGATGAAATCTTGCGACTTGTGACGGCCGGACGCCCAACAACCTGCCCGCTTGACCCTATCCCCTTCTCTCTTCTCCAGACCATTTCCGGAGACCTTCTCCCTTACCTCACCTCGCTCATCAACTCATCCTTGACTGCTGGCCATGTCCCTTCCGTCTTCAAGAGAGCGAGAGTTGCACCCCTCCTCAAAAAACCTACACTCGATCCCTCCGATGTCAACAACTACAGACCAGTATCCCTTCTTTCTTTTCTCTCCAAAACTCTTGAGCGTGCCGTCTCTAGCCAACTCTCCTGCTATCTCTCTCAGAATGACCTTCTTGATCCAAACCAGTCAGGTTTCAAGACTGGTCATTCAACTGAGACTGCTCTTCTCTGTGTCACGGAGGCTCTCCGCACTGCTAAAGCTAACTCTCTCTCCTCTGCTCTTATCCTTCTAGACCTATCCGCTGCCTTTGATACTGTGAACCATCAGATCCTCCTCTCCACCCTCTCCGAGTTGGGCATCTCTGGCACTGCTCACTCTTGGATTGCATCCTACCTGATAGGTCGCTCCTACCAGGTGGCGTGGCGAGAATCTGTTTCCGCACCACGTGCTCTCACCACTAGTGTCCCCCAGGGCTCAGTTCTAGCCCTCTCCTATTCTCTCTATACACCAAGTCACTTGGCTCTGTCATATCCTCACATGGTCTCTCCTATCATTGCTACGCAGACAACACACAATTCATTTTCTCCTTTCCCCCTTCTGATAACCAGGTGGCGAATCGCATCTCTGCATGTCTGGCAGACATATCAGTGTGGATGTCGGATCACCACCTCAAGCTGAACCTCGGCAAGACGGAGCTGCTCTTCCTCCCGGGGAAGGACTGCCCGCTCCATGATCTCGCCATCACGGTTGACAACTCCATTGGGTCCTCCTCCCAGAGTGCAAAGAACCTTGGCGTGACCCTGGACAACACCCTGTCGTTCTCCGCTAACATCAGAGCGGTGACCCGATCCTGCAGGTTCATGCTGTACAACATTCGCAGAGTACAACCCTACCTTACACAGAAAGTGGCACACGCCCTAATCCAGGCACTTGTCATCTCCCGTCTGGATTACTGCAACTCGCTGTTGGCTGGGCTCCCTGCCTGTGCCATTAAACCCCTACAACTTATCCAGAATGCTGCAGCCCGTCTGGTGTTCAACCTTCCCAAGTTCTCTCATGTCACCCCGCTCCTCCGCACACTCCACTGGCTTCCAGTTGAGGCTCGCATCTGCTACAAGACCCTGGTGCTTGCCTACGGAGCTGTGAGGGGAATGGCACCTCCTTACCTTCAGGCTCTGATCAGACCCTACACCCAAACGAGGGCACTACATTCATCCCCCTCTGGCCTGCTAGCTCCCCTACCTCTATGGAAGCACAGTTCCCGCTCAGCCCAGTCAAAGCTATTCGCTGCTCTGGCACCCCAATGGTGGAACAAGCTCCCCCACGACACCAGGACAGCGGAGTCACTGATCACCTTCCGGAGACACTTGAAACCCTACCTCTTTAAGGAATACCTGGAATAGTATAAAGTAATCCTTCTACACCCCTCCTCCCGCACCCCCCCATAAAAAAAAGTGGTTGTCTCACTGGCTATCATAAGTTGAATGCACCAATTTGTAAGTCGCTCTGGATAAGAGCGTCTGATAAATGATGTAAATGTAAAACATTTAAATAAATATAGGATAGGATAGAGGGAGAGATAAATAGAGGATAAGATAGAGGGAGAGATAAATAGAGGATAGGATAGAGGGAGAGATAAATAGAGGATAGGATAGAGGGAGAGATAAATAGAGGATAAGATAGAGGGAGAGATAAATAGAGGATAGGATAGAGGGAGAGATAAATAGAGGATAGGATAGAGGGAGAGATAAATAGAGGATAAGATAGAGGGAGAGATAAATAGAGGATAGGATAGAGGGAGAGATAAATAGAGGATAGGATAGAGGGAGAGATAAATAGAGGATAGGATAGAGGGAGTGTCACGTACGTTAAGGAACGGGACGGACCAAGGTGCAGCGTGAACGGCGAACATGTTTATTAACTAATAAACACACGAAACAGTAACCAAAACAACAAACTTAACGGTGAAGGTCCAAAGGCTAACACACAAGCCTAAACATGAACATAAAAAAATCCCACAACGCAGGCAGGAAAACTGGTTGCATAAGTATGATCCCCAATCAGAGACAACGAGCGACAGCTGCCTCTGATTGGGAACCACACCCGGCCAAACATAGAAATACAAACCTAGACTATATTCACACCCTGACCAAACTAGCTAGAGTTCTATAGGCCAGGGCGTGACAGGGAGAGATAAATAGAGGATAGGATAGAGGGAGAGATAAATAGAGGTTAGGATAGAGGGAGAGATAAATAGAGGTTAGGATAGAGGGAGAGATAAATAGAGGATTGGATAGAGGGAGAGATAAATAGAGGATAAGATAGAGGGAGAGATAAATAGAGGATAGGATAGAGGGATAGATAAATAGAGGATAGGATAGAGGGAGAGATAAATAGAGGATTGGATAGAGGGAGAGATAAATAGAGGATAAGATAGAGGGAGAGATAAATAGAGGATAGGATAGAGGGAGAGATAAATAGAGGATAACATAGAGGGAGAGATAAATAGAGGATAGGATAGAGGGAGAGATATATAGAGGTTAGGATAGAGGGAGAGATAAATAGAGGATAGGATAGAGGGAGAGAAATAGGGGATAGGATAGAGGGAGAGATAAATAGAGGATTAGATAGAGGGAGAGATAAATAGAGGATAGGATAGAGGGAGAGATAAATAGAGGATAGGATAGAGGGAGAGATAAATAGAGGATAGGATAGAGGGAGAGATAAATAGAGGTTAGGATAGAGGGAGAGATAAATAGAGGATAAGATAGAGGGAGAGATAAATAGAGGATAGGATAGAGGGAGAGATAAATAGATGATAAGATAGAGGGAGAGATAAATAGAGGATAGGATAGAGGGAGAGATAAATAGAGGTTAGGATAGAGGGAGAGATAAATAGAGGATAGGATAGAGGGAGAGATAAATAGAGGATTGGATAGAGGGAGAGATAAATAGAGGATAGGATAGAGGGAGAGATAAATAGAGGATAGGATAGAGGGAGTGTCACGTACGTTAAGGAACGGGACGGACCAAGGTGCAGCGTGAACGGCGAACATGTTTATTAACTAATAAACACACGAAACAGTAACCAAAACAACAAACTTAACGGTGAAGGTCCAAAGGCTAACACACAAGCCTAAACATGAACATAACAAAATCCCACAACGCAGGCAGGAAAACTGGTTGCATAAGTATGATCCCCAATCAGAGACAACGAGCGACAGCTGCCTCTGATTGGGAACCACACCCGGCCAAACATAGAAATACAAACCTAGACTATATTCACACCCTGACCAAACTAGCTAGAGTTCTATAGGCCAGGGCGTGACAGGGATAGATAAATAGAGGATAGGATAGAGGGAGAGATAAATAGAGGATAGGATATAGGGAGAGATAAATAGAGGATAGGATAGAGGGAGAGATAAATAGAGGATAGGATAGAGGGAGAGATAAATAGAGGATAGGATATAGGGAGAGATAAATAGAGGATAGGATAGAGGGAGAGATAAATAGAGGATAGGATAGAGGGAGAGATAAATAGAGGTTAGGATAGAGGGAGAGATAAATAGAGGTTAGGATAGAGGGAGAGATAAATAGAGGATTGGATAGAGGGAGAGATAAATAGAGGATAAGATAGAGGGAGAGATAAATAGAGGATAGGATAGAGGGATAGATAAATAGAGGATAGGATAGAGGGAGAGATAAATAGAGGATTGGATAGAGGGAGAGATAAATAGAGGATAAGATAGAGGGAGAGATAAATAGAGGATAGGATAGAGGGAGAGATAAATAGAGGATAACATAGAGGGAGAGATAAATAGAGGATAGGATAGAGGGAGAGATAAATAGATGTTAGGATAGAGGGAGAGATAAATAGAGGATAGGATAGAGGGAGAGATAAATAGGGGATAGGATAGAGGGAGAGATAAATAGAGGTTAGGATAGAGGGAGAGATAAATAGAGGATAGGATAGAGGGAGAGATAAATAGAGGATAGGATAGAGGGAGAGATAAATAGAGGATAGGATAGAGGGAGAGATAAATAGAGGATAGGATAGAGGGAGAGATAAATAGAGGATAAGATAGAGGGAGAGATAAATAGAGGATAGGATAGAGGGAGAGATAAATAGATGATAAGATAGAGGGAGAGATAAATAGAGGATAGGATAGAGGGAGAGATAGAGGTTAGGATAGAGGGAGAGATAAATAGAGGATAGGATAGAGGGAGAGATAAATAGGGGATAGGATAGAGGGAGAGATAAATAGAGGATTGGATAGAGGGAGAGATAAATAGAGGATAGGATAGAGGGAGAGATGAATAGCAGTAAAGACAACACTGTTGAAGTCCTGAGAAATGCTTCTGTGGAACATTTCTTGATAACTGGAGAAGGATGGATGGAGGGAGGAGATGGATGGATGGAGGGAGGAGATGGATGGAGGGAGGGAGGAGATGGATGGAGGGAGGAGATGGATGGAGGGAGGGAGGAGATGGATGGAGGGAGGGAGGAGATGGATGGAGGGAGGGAGGAGATGGATGGATGGAGGGAGGAGATGGATGGAGGGAGGGAGGAGATGGATGGAGGGAGGGAGTGAAGTAAAGAGAGACAGAAGGAAACAGAGGAGACTAAAGCGCACTGTGTGTTTGTGTGTGAGAGAGTGTGTGAGTGTGTGTGTGTGTGAGTGTGTTTGTGTTTGTGTTTGTGTGTGTCAATAAAATGCCAAACTGTAATTTCACCATTCTGGACACAGAAAATACCCACAAAAATGTGTTATAATTGTTTTTACTCATAAATGCATCATATTCATTATATTCTTTTTGGGATCAATCCACATGTGAGAAAATGAGAGGTTGGACAGGCACATTAGCGTTAACACATCTGTTTAGACCATTACAGGCAGGCAGTAGGAATGTGTGTGTGTGTGTGTGTGTTTATAATGCAGCGGAAATGATCCAGGTGATTAGTTAGTGTTGTGGTTAGAGTAATAGGATCCAATTATACCTTGCGTTAGGGAAATGATTCTTTACCAAGAGAACCCCGCCAGTGAAGCATGGAGGCAGTAGAACAGTGAAACATAGGCTGTTTCCCAAAAGACACCCTACTCCTCATATAGAGCCCTATGGGGCCTGGTCAAAAGTAGTACATAGGGAATAGGGTGCTAAGCTGTTATGACACTGTTACCTCATCTGCAACTTTTTCATTAAACAATACGGGCCTATAGAAACTGGGATGTATTCCCACCGTCTCAAACAAAATGAAGGAGTTAATTGGCTGCGTTTACACAGGCAGCCCAATTCAAATATTTTCCCATTAATTGGTATTTTCACCAATCAGCTCTTCAGCCAATAATTGAGAAAATATCAGAATTGGGCTGTCTGCGTAAACACAGTCTTATTGTAGACTGTGCTTTCATCCAGATTACTAAATTGTTTGGAACATGGTACTGGCAAAGTACTGTAGGAACACATGCACACACGTACAGTGCCTTTGGAAAGCATTCAGACCCCTTGACGTTTTCTACATTTTGTTAAGTTACAGCCTTATTCTAAAATGGATTTTTTTTTAAATTATCCTCAGCAATCTACACACAATACCCCACAATGACAAGGCGAAAACAAGTTTTTAGAAAATTGTGCTAATTTATTACAAATAGAAAACAGCAATACCTTATTTACATAAGTATTCAGACCCTTTGATGTGAGACTCGAAATTGAGCTCAGGTGCATCCTGTTTCCATTGATCATCCTTGAGATGTTTCTACAACTTGATTGGAGTCCATCTGTGTTAAATTCAATTTATTGGACATGATTTGGAAAGGCACACACCTATCCATATAAGGTCCCACAGTTGACAGTGCATGTCAGAGCAAAAAGCAAGCCATGAGGTCGAAGGAATTGTCCGTAGAGCTCCGAGACAGGATTGTGACGAGGCACAGATCTGGGGAAGGGTACCAAACAAATTCTGCACCATTGAAGGTCCTAAGAACACAGTGGCCTCCATCATCCTTAAATGGAAGAAGTTTGGAACCACCAAGACCCTTCCTAGAGCTGGCCACCCAGCCAAACAGCAATCGGGGGAGAAGGGTCTTGGTCAGGGAGGTGACCAAGAACCCGATGGTCACTCTGACAGATCTCTAGAGTTCCTCTGTGGAGATGGGAGAACCTTCCAGAAGGACAACCATCTCTGCAGCACTCCACCCATCAGGCCTTTATGGTAGAGTGACCAGACGGAAGCCACTCCTCAGTAAAATACATGACAGCCTGCTTGGAGTTTGCCAAAAGCCACCTAATGACTCTCAGACCATGAGAAACAAGATTCTCTGATCTGAAGAAACCAAGATTGAACTCTTTGGCCTTAATGCCAAGCGTCATGTCTGTAGGAAACCTGGCACCAGCCTTATGGTGAAGTATGGTGGTGGCAGCATCATGCTGTGGGGTTGTTTTTCAGCGGCAGGGACTGGGAGACTAGTCAGGATCGAGGCAAAGATGAACAGAACAAAGTACAGAGAGATCCTTGATGAAAACCTGCTCCAGAGCACTCAGGACCTCAGACTGGGGCAAAGGTTCACCTTCCAACATGACAATGGCCCTGAGCACACAGCCAAGACAACGCAGGAGTGGCTTCAGGACAAGTCTCTGAATGTCCTTGAGTGGCCCAGCCAGAGCCCAGACTTGAACCCAATCGAACATCTCTGGAGAGACCTGAAAATACAGTGGGGGAAAAAAGTATTTAGTCAGCCACCAATTGTGCAAGTTCTCCCACTTAAAAAGATGAGAGAGGCCTGTAATTTTCATCATAGGTACACGTCAACTATGACAGACAAATTGAGGAAAAAAAATCCAGAAAATCACATTGTAGGATTTTTGATGAATTTATTTGCAAATTATGGTGGAAAATAAGTATTTGGTCACCTACAAACAAGCAAGATTTCTGGCTCTCACAGACCTGTAACTTCTTCTTTAAGAGGCTCCTCTGTCCTCCACTCGTTACCTGTATTAATGGCACCTGTTTGAACTTGTTATCAGTATAAAAGACACCTTTCCACAACCTCAAACAGTCACACTCCAAGCTCCACTATGGCCAAGACCAAAGAGCTGTCAAAGGACACCAGAAACAAAATTGTAGACCTGCACCAGGCTGGGAAGACTGAATCTGCAATAGGTAAGCAGCTTGGTTTGAAGAAATCAACTGTGGGAGCAATTATTAGGAAATGGAAGACATACAAGACCACTGATAATCTCCCTCGATCTGGGGCTCCACGCAAGATCTCACCCCGTGGGGTCAAAATGATCACAAGAACGGTGAGCAAAAATCCCAGAACCACACGGGGGGACCTAGTGAATGACCTGCAGAGGGACGTGGGACGTGGGACGTGGGACGCCAGGGACTCAAATCCTGCAGTGCCAGACGTGTCCCCCTGCTTAAGCCAGTACATGTCCAGGCCCGTCTGAAGTTTGCTAGAGTGCATTTGGATGATCCAGAAGAGGTTTGGGAGAATGTCATATGGTCAGATGAAACCAAAATAGAACTTTTTGGTAAAAACTCAACTCGTCGTGTTTGGAGGACAAAGAATGCTGAGTTGCATCCAAAGAACACCATACCTACTGTGAAGCATGGGGGTGGAAACATCATGCTTTGGGGCTGTTTTTCTGCAAAGGGACCAGGACGACTGATCCGTGTAAAGGAAAGAATGAATGGGGCCATGTATCGTGAGATTTTGAGTGAAAACCTCCTTCCATCAGCAAGGGCATTGAAGATGAAACGTGGCTGGGTCTTTCAGCATGACAATGATCCAAAACACACCGCCCGGGCAACGAAGGAGTGGCTTCGTAAGAAGCATTTCAAGGTCCTGGAGTGGCCTAGCCAGTCTCCAGATCTCAACCCCATAGAAAATCTTTGGAGGGAGTTGAAAGTCCGTGTTGCCCAGCAACAGCCACAAAACATCACTGCTCTAGAGGAGATCTGCATGGAGGAATGGGCCAAAATACCAGCAACAGTGTGTGAAAACCTTGTGAAGACTTACAGAAAACGTTTGACCTGTGTCATTGCCAACAAAGGGTATATAACAAAGTATTGAGAAACTTTTGTTATTGACCAAATACTTATTTTCCACCATAATTTGCAAATAAATTCATAAAAAATCCTACAATGTGATTTTCTGAATTTTTTTTCTCATTTTGTCTTTCATAGTTGACGTGTACCTATGATGAAAATTACAGGCCTCTCTCATCTTTTTAAGTCGGAGAACTTGCACAATTGGTGGCTGACTAAATACTTTTTTCTCCCACTGTAGCTGACACATACACACACGCGCGCGCACACACACACACACACACACACACACACACACACACACACACACACACACACACACACACACACACACACACACACACACACACACACACACACACACACACACACACACACACACACACACACACACACACACACACACACACACACACACACACACACACACACACTACCTCTAATTATCAGAGCAAAGCCATTAGGCCTACAGCGCTCTCTCTCTCTCTCTCTCTCTCTCTCTCTCTCTCTCTCTCTCTCTCTTTTTATTTTATTTGTCTCTCTCTGTCTCTCTCTCTCTGTCTGACTCTCACTCATTATCTCTCTCTCTTTCTCTCTCTCTCCTATCTTATAAGATAAATAAGGTGATACTTTATCTGGCTTGGAGAGTAGTCAGTAAGGAGGGATGACAGTGAAAAACAAAGAGGAGAAAGTAGGCTTTGTTAAAGTACCCAGGACTAACTGAAAAGTAACAAAGGAACCAGTTTTAGAATGAAGGACAATATCAATCGAGTCATATCAATTAAAAGCTGGAACAATGTTTACCTTCTCCAGGGGAACAGACAGAGGCTGGTTCAAACTGGTCAAGGTTGAGGAAGAGAAAAAAAAGTTAGTTGATTAACTACCAGCTGAAATGTTCCTAATTTGTATGCTAATCTAGTTTATCATCATATTTTTATGAAGAGGGCCCGCGACTCTGAATCTGCATGCACACACTCATTATTATATTATCAATTATCCAAACACTGTTCACAAAAGTCATTGAAAATGAACCAAAAAAAAAGAAAATGTGTACATATTCAAAAAGAGCAGATATGGTCCCCTTGGGTTGGTTAATATGTTAGAGGCATACTAATAAGCTAACGAATATACTAAATCATTCATATTTTACCCATTTAGAGCTGAGCCTAAACAAAGTGACTTTGCAGCTCTAACGTTAATGAGTCTTTTTTAGAGGAGTTGAATCACCCTGGCAAAATGACCATGTTCGGCTTCTACAGTCATGGTCAAAAGTTTTGAGAATGACACAAATATTAATCTTTTATGATGGCAATTTGCATATACTCCAGAATGTTATGAAGAGTGATCAGATGAATTGCAATTAATTGCAAAGTCCTCTTTGCCATGAAAATGAACTTAATCCCCAAAAAACATTTCCACTGCATTTCAGCCCTGCCACAAAAGGACCAGCTGACATCATGTCAGTGATTCTCTCGTTAACACAGGTGAGAGTGTTGATGAGGACAAGGCTGGAGATCACTCTGTCATGCTGATTGAGTTAGAATAACAGACCTTAAGCTTTAAAAGGAGCTTGAAATCATTGTTCTTCCTCTGTTAACCATGGTTACCTGCAAGGAAACACGTGCCGTCATCATTGCTTTGCACAAAAAGGGCTTCACAGGTAAGGATATTGCTGCTAGTAAGATTGCACCTAAATCAACCATTTAACGGATCATCAAGAACTTCAAGGAGAGAGGTTCAATTGTTGTGAAGAAGGCTTCAGGGCGCCCAAGAAAGTCCAGCAAGCGCCAGGACCGTCTCCTAAAGTTGATTCAGCTGCAGGATCGGGGCACCACCAGTGCAGAGCTTGCTCAGGAATGGCAGCAGGCAGGTGTGAGTGCATCTGCACGCACATTGAGGCAAAGACTTTTGGAGGATGGCCTGGTGTCAAGAAGGGCAGCGAGGAAGCCACTTCTCTCCAGGAAAAACATCAGGGACAGACTGATATTCTGCAAAAGGTACAGGGATTGGACTGCTGAGGACTGGGGTAAAGTCATTTTCTCTGATGAATCCCCTTTCCGATTGTTTGGGGCATCCGGAAAAAAGCTTGTCTGGAAAAGAAAAGGTGAGCGCTACCATCAGTCCTGTGTCATGCCAGAAGTAAAGCATCCTGAGACCATTCATGTGTGGGTTTGCTTCTCAGCCAAGGGAGTGGGCTCACTCACAATTTTGCCTAAGAACACAGCCATGAATAAAAAATGGTACCAACACATCCTCCGAGAGCAACTTCTCCCAACCATCCAAGAACAGTTTGGTGACAAACAATGCCTTTTCCAGCATGATGGAGCACCTTGCCATAAGGCAAAAGTGATAACTAAGTGGCTCGGGGAACAAAACATCAACATTTTGGGTCCATGGCCAGGAAACTCCCCAGACCTTAATCCCATTGAGAACTTGTGGTCAATCCTCAGGAGGCGGGTGGACAAACAAAAACCCACAAATTCTGACAAACTCCAAGCATTGATTATGCAAGAATGGGCTGCCATCAGTCAGGATGTGGCCCAGAAGTTCATTGACAGCATGCCAGGGCGGATTGCAGAGGTCTTGAAAAAGAAGGGTCAACACTGCAAATATTGACTCTCTGCATAAACTTAATGTAATTGTCAATAAAAGCCTTTGACACTTATGGAATGCTTGTAATTACACTTCAGTATACCATAGTAACATCTGACAAAAATATCTAAAAACACTGAAGCAGCAAACTTTGTGAAGACCAATACTTGTGTCATTCTCAAAACTTTTGACTATATATATAATTTTTTTATGTGACGACAGCTGAGCAGTAGAGGACAGTAGAGAACTACTGAGTGGAGTTTTGTTAGTCTGCATCCCAAAATGCACCCTATTCCATTTTTACATTTACATTACATTTTAGTCATTTAGCAGACGCTCTTATCCAGAGCGACTTACAGTTAGTGAGTGCATACACATTAAAAAAATAAAAAATTCATATTGGCCCCCCGTGGGAATCAAACCCACAACCCTGGCGTTGCAAACGCCATGCTCTACCAACTGAGCTACATCCCTGCCGGCCATTCCCTCCCCTACCCTGGATGACGCTGGGCCAATTGTGCGCCGCCCCATGGGTCTCCCGGTCGCGGCCGGCTACGACAGAGCCTGGATTCCCATAGGGCTCAAGTCAAAAGTTGTGCACTATATAGGGAATAGGCTGCCATTTGGGACACACTTCAGTGTTCTCAGTGCCCTTAAAGCAGCCCTTAAAGCTGGAATCCTTAATGGTGAAACTGCCACGTCCATTTGCGATATTACAACAACAAAGAAGTTATTGCAAATGTCGAACGCTGTTAGTTGTTTCCCCTTGGACATCATTGCGTGTGCGATAGAACAGCAGAAAATATACTGCTATTGTTTTGTTGCACACCGCTCCTCACCTCCGCTTTGTCAACAAAACAAAAAAAAGAATGGCCGTGGGGTGGACAGTGGCGTTGTTTCCCCTACTACAGATTCCATCTTTAAAACGTTGATCCAGCTCCAGACATGTTATCTCACATATAAACATTATAATAAGGTAATTTAACTGACCACTCTGTGTGGAAGCCAGGCTGTTGTTTATCCTGTATTACACTGCTAACCAGAGAGAAGCCATATTCTACTATTCTAAGTACATCCAATATGCCTTCATACAAATGTAATGACCCGTGAATTAACCGTCCTATTTCCCCCCTTATTCTCCCCAGCCTGACATGCATCAACATGAGCAGCACTTGTTAGGTTACGGAGTGACAGTTTTATAATTCCATTGCCTTGGCGGATGGGCCATTTCTGTATTTGTTAATGCACAGGGGCCATTTCCTTTGAATAATGTCCCAATAATAGGCCTATACGCAGGCATGCTGAACTGCATTCCAGCACCCTGGCAGATGTTTAGTGTCCACTCCTATGCCTAATGATAAATATAAATACATTCTTAACGATGTTATGAGCTGTGTTGTTAGTAGATCCATGGTTGATATCCCTGCTGGAAGTCATGTTTTGTTGGTACTGCAGCAGTGGTAGCAGGGAAGGGTTGTAGATATGGAGTTGTAGAATGTGGGGTGCCACAGAGAGGAACGCTCTCCCATTTCCGGGTTACATAATTCAGGACCACCCATTGGACGATGTGTGTATTGTGATGTAAGAGGCCTGACACAATACAGATTAACACCACTACTACTGTACGACATGATTTATATCTACTATAGCAACTCAGTTTGGGTGTGGCTGAATTGGGTTCCGATGCAGTTATGCTACACTAGATCTATAGCATGCCTTCTGGTGGAGGATGTGTGTGAGTGTCTCACATTTGTATGTGTGTATAAGTCTGTGTTAAAGAATGTGCATTAATGTGTGTGAGGAAGTGTGTGTGTTTGGTGAGGCTGTTAGATTGAGTCATCAGTCTCCTGGGTGACCAGAGGAGAAACAAAGACATCAACCCCAGACCAGCTGGTGTACACTGTCTATCAACACTGTCCTGAGAGAGAGAGAGAGAGAGAGAGAGAGAGAGAGAGAGAGAGAGAGAGAGAGAGAGAGAGAGAGAGAGAGAGAGAGAGAGAGAGAGAGAGAGAGAGAGAGAGAGAGAGAGAGAGAGAGAGAGAGAGAGAGAGAGAGAGAGAGAGAGAGAGAGAGAGAGAGAGAGAGAGAGAGAGAGAGAGAGAGAGAGAGAGAGAGAGAGAGAGAGAGAGAGAGAGAGAGAGAGAGAGAGAGAGAGAGAGAGAGAGAGAGAGAGAGAGAGAGAGAGAGAGAGAGAGAGAGAGAGAGGCTATAGCTCTCCCCAGGCATCTTGCATTAGTGTGTGTGTGTGTGTGTGTTACATACAGGTCAGGTGCATGGTGAGCAGCGTCAAGCCGTCATCAGAGCCCCTGTCACCCAGCCTTAGCTGATCTCTCTATAAAGCTCTGTTTGGAATACCCCAGCCTTAGCTGATCTCTCTATACTTCTCTGTTTTGGAATAACCCAGCCTTAACTGATCTATTTATAAAGCTCTGTTTTGGAATACCCCAGCCTTAACTGATCTATCTATAAAGCTCTGTTTTGGAATACCCCAGCCTTAACTGATCTATCTATAAAGCTCTGTTTTGGAATAACCCAGCCTTAACTGATCTATTTATAAAGCTCTGTTTTGGAATACCCCAGCCTTAACTGATCTATCTATAAAGCTCTGTTTGGAATACCCCAGCCTTAACTGATATCTCTAAAAAGCTCTATTTGGAATACCCCAGCCTTAGCTGATCTCTCTATAAAGCTCTGTTTTGGAATACCCCAGCCTTAACTGATCTATCTATAAAGCTCTGTTTTGGAATACCCAAGCCTTAACTGATCTCTCTATAAAGCTCTGTTTGGAATACCCCAGCCTTAACTGATCTATCTATAAAGCTCTGTTTGGAATACCCCAGCCTTAACTGATATCTCTAAAAAGCTCTATTTGGAATACCCCAGCCTTAGCTGATCTATCTATAAAGCTCTTATTGGAATACCCCAGCCTTAACTGATCTCTCTACAAAGCTCTGTTTTGGAATACCCAAGCCTTAACTGATCTCTCTATAAAGCTCTGTTTGGAATACCCCAGCCTTAACTGATCTCTCTATAAAGCTCTGTTTTGGAATACCCCAGGCTCAACTGATCTCTCTATAAAGCTCTGTTTTGAAATATACCAGCCTTAACTGATCTCTCTATAAAGCTCTGTTTTGGAATATCCCAGCCTTAACGGATCTCTCTATAAAGCTCTGTTTTGGAATATCCCAGCCTTAACGGATCTCTCTATAAAGCTCTGTTTTGGAATACCCCAGCCTTAACGG
This sequence comes from Coregonus lavaretus, assembly GCF_964263955.1. NCBI lineage: Eukaryota > Metazoa > Chordata > Actinopteri > Salmoniformes > Salmonidae > Coregonus > Coregonus lavaretus. The sequence continues at coordinate 7,223,131 of NC_140016.1, forward strand.
ATCTCTCTATAAAGCTCTGTTTTGGAATACCCAGCCTTAACGGATCTCTCTATAAAGCTCTGTTTTGGAATATCCCAGCCTTAACGGATCTCTCTATAAAGCTCTGTTTTGGAATATCCCAGCCTTAACGGATCTCTCTATAAAGCTCTGTTTGGAATACCCCAGCCACATGTGCTGCACTGCTACTGACTATCTCTGAGAGGGCGCTGATGGAGTGTGTGTGTGTGTCAGGGGTGTTGACGGAGTTAAACTGGCCTGACAAAGACATTACCCAGAAGCCATAGTACTGATTCAGTTCACCCCTCTCCAGTTACCTCTCAGAGTTACTCTAAAACACTATAGTTTAACTTTGGAGTTTAAAACCTGTCATCCACCTGGGGACCACCTCTCATTCTCACAGTGGTACAGAGTTTAGTCCACTCAGGCACGTCCCAAATGGCACCCTATTCCTTATATAGTGCACTACTTTTGACCATGGCGCAGTGCACTATGAAGGGAATAGGTTTCCATTTGGGACACAACCTCAGTTTACAGGACTTCACTATGGGTGTAAGACAGTCTAACACCCATAGTGAAGTCCTGTAAACTGAGGTTGTCCCTAGTTAGACCCTAGTTTAATTCTGTGTTTTCAGTAGCAGTCCGTTAGGTGTTAGACCCTAGTTTAATTCTGTGTTTTCAGTAGCAGTCCGTTAGGTGTTAGACCCTAGTTTAAATCTGTGTTTTCAGTAGCAGTCCGTTAGGTGTTAGACCCTAGTTTAATTCTGTGTTTTCAGTAGCAGTCCGTTAGGTGTTAGACCCTAGTTTAAATCTGTGTTTTCAGTAGCAGTCCGTTAGGTGTTAGACCCTAGTTTAATTCTGTGTTTTCAGTAGCAGTCCGTTAGGTGTTAGACCCTAGTTTAATTCTGTGTTTTCAGTAGCAGTCCGTTAGGTGTTCGACCCTAGTTTAATACTGTTTGACCCTACATTCTTTGGAAAAAGGGTTCCAAAAGGGTTTCTTCGGCTGTCCCCATAGGAGAACACTTTTTGTTTCCAGGTAGAACCGTCTGTGGAAAGGGTTCTACATGGAACCCAAAAGGGTTCTACCTAAAACCAAAAATGTTCTACCTGGAACCAAAAAGGGTTCTTCAAAGGGTTCTCCTATGGGGACAGGCGAATAACCATTTAAGGTTCTAGATAGCAATTTTCTTTCTAAGAGTGTAGTTTAATTCTGTGTTTTCAGTATCAGTCCGTTAAATCCTTGACCTTAGTTTAATTCTCTGTGGATGGAAGCTATTTGATGTTGTAGACTGAACACATCCAGGTAATGGGTCTGGTGTGAGAGGTATGGGTCTTAGAGTGGACTGACAAAGTTAGTTTGGCTCTCACAAGTCCCTTACTTCCCCTAGCATCCTTAAAATGCTGTCCACTGCAACCTGGGCAAATGTGTGTGTTTGTGTGTTTTTGTGTGTGTGTGTGTGTGTGTGTGTGTGTGTGTGTGTGTGTGTTTCTCTCAGGTCTGGTCATTTAACCTCCATCTCGCTCTCTGATCGGTGTTACCCAACCGACCCTGAGGGAATACACAACCCACTCAGACCACATCACACACACACACACACACACACACACAAGCCCACATGCACGGACAGACGCAACTAGCTCTCACAGTCTCACGTCAGAATTAGACGTTCGTCTATGTTTCTCAAAAGTCAAATTTCAAAGTTGTTGCAAATGTCACATTTAGAAGTGTTAAGTGTAGGCAGGTTAGGCATTAACACTGAAATCTTAAGGTTAGGCATTAACTCTGAAATCTTAAGGTTAGGCATTAACTCTGAAATCTTTTTCCACATCATCTCCCGATGTCTGAAAGCCAGTTTCCACATCATCTCCCGATGTCCTCAGACATGGATGGACTTCGAATACTGACTTGTATCACGGGTGACATAGCTGGACAGAGGGGTGTGTGTTTTTAACCCCATGCTAGAAGAGATATATGATTGTGATGGTTACCAGAAAGGTGTAGATTCATCTTCCTCAGACTATGATATCATAAAGGTGTAGATTCATCTTCCTCAGACTATGATATCATAAAGGTGTAGATTCATCTTCCTCAGACTATGATATCATAAAGGTGTAGATTCATCTTCCTCAGACTATGATATCAATACTATTGTCTTTTCTCTTTTCCTATATAGTAGCAACAAGGACAGTGTAAAACATGTCCACTCACCTTGGATGGACCACAGAGAGGAGAGAGTATGGACACAGGAGAGAGGGGAGAGAGACAGACAGCACAGCCTTGCCATTGAGAAGGGTAGACACAGGAAAACCTGGCTCCCTGTAGAGGAAAGGGTGTGCAACCACTGCACCACAGCAGAACCTGAGACAGAGCTGCATTTCCTGACAAAATGTCAAAAATATAAAACAATTAGAGAGTGTCATTTCCCCAAATTTGGCTTCAAAGACCTCTCTGATGAGAATAGGCTACCCGTCCTGTTGGGGGAGGACACAGAGAGCTGTGGGTTGGCAGCGCACTACATTGCTGCCTGCCATAAGATGAGGGACAGTGTCTGACAGACCAACCAACCTGCACATGTCCTCTATGCTTATTGTTATAGTAAAAATGTATGGTAATTTTGACCCTTGGTTATTGTTGTTACTGTTGTCCCGTTGACAATATTGATAATTAAAATAATAATAATGTTAATAGTGTAAATATCCAAAGTAAGCTTTGGCAAAATGTACATTGTTATGTCATGCCAATAAAGCAAATTGAATTGAATTGAATTGAGAGAGAGACAGAGATAGAGGGGCAGAGAGAGAGAGGGAAGAGAGAGACAGAGAGAGAGAGAGACAGAGATAGAGGGGTAGAGAGAGAGGGGGTAGAGAGGGTAGAGAGAGAGAGCGAGAACACACAGAGGAGAGAGAGGTGGAACAGGTGGAGTACGGAAAGAGGAGTGGAGAGAGAGAATGAGAGAGAGAGAGCGGTGAAAGAGGAGTGTGGGGTTATTGATGCATGGAGGCCTGTTCAGTCCATTTGCACCTCATCATCAGCAGAGCAGAACACTACCATTCTAATGGACAACGTGTGTTTGTGTGTGTGTGTGTGTGTTCGTTCGTGTGTGTATGTGTGTGTGTGTGTGTGTGTTGATGTGTGTGTGTGTGTTGATGTGTATATGTGTGTGTGTGTGTTCGTGTGTGTGTGTGTGTTCGTGTGTGTGTGTGTCTGTCTGTGTGTTCGTGTGTGTGTGTGTGTTCGTGTGTGTGTTCGTTTGTGTGTGTGTGTGTTCGTGTGTGTGTGTTTGTGTGTGTGTGTGTTCGTGTGTGTTTGTGTGTGTGTGTGTTCGTGCGTTTGTGTGTGTGTGTGTTTGTGTGTGTGTGCGTGTTTGTTTGTTTCTCTAACTTCCTCCATTTAACCTTCTCTTTCTCTAAGCTTGGCAGGAACGGTCCAGTGTAACGTCGGAACAAGTGGTCAAGGTTGGCACAAGTGCAGTAGCTGTTGGTCTGTTAATAGGTGGCATTGAGAGCTAATCCTTAAATCCAATATTTATTTTCCCCTACTTACTCTTTTCTAGTGCTTCTTGGACTTTTAGTGCTAACCCACTGGGCACACCACTGGGCACACCACTGGGCACACCACTGGGCACACCACTGGGCACAGCACTGAGCACAGCACTGGGCACAGCACTGGGCACACCACTGGGCACACCACTGGGCACACCACTGGGCATAGCACTGGGCACACCACTGGGCACACCACTGGGCACACCACTGGGCATAGCACTGGGCACACCACTGGGCACACCACTGGGCACAGCACTGGGCACACCACTGGGCACACCACTGGGCACACCACTGGGCATAGCACTGGGCACACCACTGGGCACACCACTGGGCACACCACTGGGCATAGCACTGGGCACACCACTGGGCACACCACTGGGCATAGCACTGGGCACACCACTGGGCACACCACTGGGCACACCACTGGGCATAGCACTGGGCACACCACTGGGCACACCACTGGGCACAGCACTGGGCACAGCACTGGGCACAGCACTGGGCACACCACTGGGCACACCACTGGGCACAGCACTGGGCACACCACTGGGCACACCACTGGGCACACCATTGGGCACACCACTGGGCACACCACTGGGCACAGCACTGGGCACAGCACTGGGCACACCACTGGGCACACCACTGGGCACAGCACTGGGCACACCACTGGGCACACCACTGGGCACACCACTGGGCACACCATTGGGCACACCACTGGGCACAGCACTGGGCACACCACTGGGCACACCATTGGGCACACCACTGGGCACAGCACTGGGCACACCACTGGGCACAGCACTGGGCACACCACTGGGCACACCACTGGGCACACCACTGGGCACACCACTGGGCACACCACTGGGCACAGCACTGGGCACAGCACTGGGCAGACCACTTTTAGTTGTACATTTTTGTCCCTTTATGTTCTTTTTGGCATAGCATCATATTAGTTCCCTGCACAGACTGAGTGGGAAGAGACAGAGCCAGATTTAGACTGAGAGGGGGTACTGTTAATTGTGAAGATCTCCATAGACCTGCGATGACCTATGCATGCTATCTCGAACATGCATGCTTTATATAATTACATAAGAAGAAATGTATAGTTACAGTAACCTCAAAATGCGTCCATGGATGTGTTACTCATTTTAAAGTTGAATGTTACATTATTTTGTAAGATAGCATTAACTTTAGGCTATTTACTGTATTACAAAAGTAATATAGAATTGTGTTTGGTTGTCAACGCAACCAAGTATCACCAGTTTAAACGTGATGTATCTACTGCTTGGATAGTTCCATCTGAACCATTTGCTTAATCCTGTTCTTTAACTTTTATTTGTGGTTGAGCTTGAGACATGAATCCAACATATCATTTGTTAACTTGTCGACAAGTTAATAGGCTATTTATTGTATTTTCACAAGTGATCTTGAATTGTGTTTGGTTGTCAACACAACCAAATATCAACATTTGAAGGAGATTTATATTCTGCTTGGATAGTTACATCTGTGCCACTGACTTAGTCTTGCTTTCATTCCAGTTTGTCTTGTTTGTTTCATTAACGTCTCCATCTCAACCGAAATTCCAAGTTAAAGACTAAATCAAATCAAATCAAACTTTAAATGCAGCTTTAAATAAAGTTTGATTTGATTTAGTCCAATTCTTTAACTTTTATTTTTTTTCATTTTTCAAATGTTGATATTTGGTTGCATTGACAACCAAACACATTTCAATATAACTAAATATAATTACATTTTAAATCAACCAGAGCTTGAAACCCTAGGCCTATGTACTGTCTATTTTTAATTTAATTCTGGGTTGAATTTAAACAATAGTTGTTGCAAATGCTACATGGGCCTAAATAGCATCATTGATGATATATGAATGATCGAGTATGGTCACATTTAATTTTGTCATTAAATAAATCTACCCTTTGGAATTACATCTGATAGCAACAGTGAATCTATTTAGTTTTTAAGTGGAGATCTCTCAACAATCATTCTCAGGATAGCACATTGGTTATAGTCAGTGACAAATACCTAAGCAGGGCTGGGCTTGGTTAAAACCCTGGATGGGAGACCAAAGGGATAGCTGTAGATAGATCAACTCTCCAGTAGGAGGTGCTGCCCAGTCTATAGATTTTTACCGGATAGTGTATATAACGTGGAAGATCTGACGTTTTATTAAAGGTACAAATTCAACATATTTTATACAAGGTTTGTCTATGTTGAAATTTGGTTACCATAATGACATAATCCTGTGGTTGAAATTTCACCCTCAAAATAACAGTTGATTACTTTTTTCAAATCCAATGTATTTTCCACGTAGATTCCACATCACAACACGTCGACATATTCCGTTGAGATAATGTTTGTTCATCCAGTCTGTGGCCAGTGGGAAGGCTTTATGTGCGTGCTTGTACACGTTCAGACACAGACACACACACACACACATGCTCGCATACACACAAATAAAATACAATTCTATTTGTCGTATTTGCCTAATACAACTAGTGTAGACTTTACCGTGAAATGTTTGCTTACGAGCCCTTCCCAATGACGCAGAGTTAAAAAATTGACACCGCCTGATATAGAGGTCCTGGATGGCAGGGAGCTCGGCCCCAGTGATGTACTGTGCTGTCCGCACCACCCTCTGTAGTACTTTGCGGTCAAGGGCAGAGCATTTGCCATACCAAGCGGTAATGCTGCCACTCAAGATGCTCTCGATGGTGCAGCTGTAGACATTTAGCCAAATCTGTTCAGTCTCCTGAGGGGGAAGAGGCGCTGCCGAGAGAGAGAGAGAGAGAGAGAGAGAGAGAGAGAGGAGAGAGAGAGAGAGAGAGAGAGAGAGAGAGAGAGATGGAAGAGAGAGAGAGAGAGAGGAGGAGAGATGGAAGACCTAGAGAGAGAGAGAGAGAGAGAGAGAGAGAGAGAGAGAGAGAGAGGGGATGGAAGAGAGAGAGAGAGAGATGGAAAGAGAGAGAGAGAGCGAGAGATGTAAGACCTGAAGAGAGAGAGAGGGAGATGGAAGACCTAGAGAGAGAGAGAGGGAGATGGAAGACCTAGGAGAGAGGAGGGAGATGGAAGACATAGAGAGAGAGAGATAGAGAGAGAGAGATGGAAGACCTAGAGAGAAAGAAAGATGGAAGACCTAGAGAGGGAGAGAGAGAGAGAGAGAGAGAGAGAGAGGAGAGAGAGAGAGAGAGAGAGAGAGAGAGAGAGAGAGAGAGAGAGAGAGAGAGAGAGAGAGAGAGAGATGGAAGACCTAGAAAGAGAGATAGAGATGAAAGACCTAGACAGAGAGAGAGAGAGAGAGATGGAAGACCTAGAGCGAGAGAGAGTGAGATGGAAGACTTAGAGAGAGAGAGAAAGATGGAAGACTAGAGAGAGAGAGAGAGATGGAAGACCTAGAGAGAAATATATAGAGAGAGAGGAGAGGGAGAAGAGAGAAGAGTGATGAGATAGAGAGAGAG
>NC_140016.1:7230334-7431426 GCF_964263955.1 Coregonus lavaretus
TGTATGAGTTAGGGAGGGGAGGGAGGAGGAGAGGGGAGAGTATGTATGAGTTAGGGAGGGAGGGCCGTAGGAGAGAGGGGAGAGTATGAGTTAGGGAGGGAGGGAGGAGGAGGAGGAGAGGGGAGAGTATGTATGAGTTAGGGAGGGAGGGAGGAGGAGAGGGGAGAGTATGAGTTAGGGAGGGAGGGAGGAGGAGGAGAGGGGAGAGTATGAGTTAGGGAGGGGAGGGAGAGGAGGAGGAGGAGAGGGGAGAGTATGTATGAGTTAAGGAGGGAGGGAGGGAGGAGGAGGAGAGGGGAGAGTATGTATGAGTTAGGGAGGGAGGGAGGGAGGAGGAGGAGAGGGAGAGTATGAGTTAGGGAGGGAGGGAGGAGGAGGAGGAGAGGGGAGAGTATGAGTTAGGGAGGGAGGGAGGGAGGAGGAGGAGAGGGGAGAGTATGCATGAGTTAGGGAGGGAGGGAGGAGGAGGAGAGGGGAGAGTATGAGTTAGGGAGGGAGGGAGGAGGAGGAGGAGAGGGGAGAGTATGAGTTAGGGAGGCCGAGGAGGAGAGGGAGAGTGTGTATGAGTTAGGGAGGGAGGGAGGAGGAGGAGAGGAGAGAGTATGTATGAGTTAGGGATGGAGGGAGGAGGAGGAGAGGGGAGAGTATGTATGAGTTAGGGAGGGAGGGAGGAGGAGGAGAGAGGGAGAGTATGTATGAGTTAGGGAGGGAGGAGGAGGAGAGGGGAGAGTATGTATGAGTTAGGGAGGGAGGGAGGAGGAGGAGAGGGGAGAGTATGAGTTAGGGAGGGAGGGAGGAGGAGAGAGGGGAGAGTATGTATGAGTTAGGGAGGGAGGGAGGAGGAGGAGAGGGGAGAGTATGTATGAGTTAGGGAGGGAGGGAGGAGGAGGAGAGGGGAGAGTATGAGTTAGGGAGGGAGGAGGAGGAGGAGAGGGGAGAGTATGCATGAGTTAAGGAGGGAGGAGGAGGAGAGGGGAGAGTATGTATGAGTTAGGGAGGGAGGGAGGAGGAGGAGAGGGGAGAGTATGTATGAGTAGGGAGGGAGGGAGGAGGAGGAGAGGGGAGAGTATGAGTTAGGGAGGGAGGGAGGAGGAGGAGGAGAGGGGAGAGTATGTATGAGTTAGGGAGGGAGGGCCGAGGAGGAGATGGGAGAGTATGCATGAGTTAGGGAGGGAGGGAGGAGGAGGAGAGGGGAGAGTATGAGTTAGGGAGGGAGGAGGAGGAGGAGAGGGGAGAGTATGCATGAGTTAAGGAGGGAGGAGGAGGAGAGGGGAGAGTATGTATGAGTTAGGGAGGGAGGGAGGAGGAGGAGAGGGGAGAGTATGTATGAGTTAGGGAGGGAGGGAGGAGGAGGAGAGGGGAGAGTATGTATGAGTTAGGGAGGGAGGGAGGAGGAGGAGAGGGGAGAGTATGTATGAGTTAGGGAGGGAGGGAGGAGGAGGAGGAGAGGGGAGAGTATGTATGAGTTAGGGAGGGAGGGCCGTAGGAGGAGAGGGGAGAGTATGAGTTAGGGAGGGAGGGAGGAGGAGGAGAGGGGAGAGTATGTATGAGTTAGGGAGGGAGGGAGGAGGAGGAGAGGGGAGAGTATGTATGAGTTAGGGAGGGAGGAGGAGGAGAGGGGAGAGTATGTATGAGTTAGGGAGGGAGGGAGGAGGAGGAGAGGGGAGAGTATGAGTTAGGGAGGGAGGGAGGAGGAGAGGGGAGAGTATGTATGAGTTAGGGAGGGAGGGAGGAGGAGGAGAGGGGAGAGTATGTATGAGTTAGGGAGGGAGGGAGGAGGAGGAGAGGGGAGAGTATGAGTTAGGGAGGGAGGAGGAGGAGGAGAGGGGAGAGTATGCATGAGTTAAGGAGGGAGGAGGAGGAGAGGGGAGAGTATGTATGAGTTAGGGAGGGAGGGAGGAGGAGGAGAGGGGAGAGTATGTATGAGTTAGGGAGGGAGGGAGGAGGAGGAGAGGGGGAGAGTATGAGTTAGGGAGGGAGGGAGGAGGAGGAGGAGAGGGGAGAGTATGTATGAGTTAGGGAGGGAGGGCCGTAGGAGGAGATGGGAGAGTATGCATGAGTTAGGGAGGGAGGGAGGAGGAGGAGAGGGGAGAGTATGAGTTAGGGAGGGAGGAGGAGGAGGAGAGGGGAGAGTATGCATGAGTTAAGGAGGAGGAGGAGGAGAGGGGAGAGTATGTATGAGTTAGGGAGGGAGGGAGGAGGAGGAGAGGGGAGAGTATGTATGAGTTAGGGAGGGAGGGAGGAGGAGGAGAGGGGAGAGTATGTATGAGTTAGGGAGGGAGGGAGGAGGAGGAGAGGGGAGAGTATGTATGAGTTAGGGAGGGAGGGAGGAGGAGGAGGAGAGGGGAGAGTATGTATGAGTTAGGGAGGGAGGGCCGTAGGAGGAGAGGGGAGAGTATGAGTTAGGGAGGGAGGGAGGAGGAGGAGAGGGGAGAGTATGTATGAGTTAGGGAGGGAGGGAGGAGGAGGAGAGGGGAGAGTATGAGTTAGGGAGGGAGGGAGGAGGAGGAGGAGAGGGGAGAGTATGTATGAGTTAGGGAGGGAGGGAGGAGGAGGAGAGGGGAGAGTATGTATGAGTTAGGGAGGGAGGGAGGAGGAGAGGGGAGAGTATGTATGAGTTAGGGAGGGAGGGAGGAGGAGGAGGAGAGGGGAGAGTATGAGTTAGGGAGGGAGGGAGGGAGGAGGAGAGGGGAGAGTATGTATGAGTTAGGGAGGGAGGGAGGAGGAGGAGAGGGGAGAGTATGTATGAGTTAGGGAGGGAGGGAGGAGGAGGAGAGGGGAGAGTATGTATGAGTTAGGGAGGGAGGGAGGAGGAGGAGAGGGGAGAGTATGTATGAGTTAGGGAGGGAGGGAGGAGGAGAAGGAGGAGGGAAGGAGGAGGAAAGGAGGGGAGGAGGAGAGAAGGAGAGGAAGAAGACAGATGGATGAGAGGTCGAAAGGACAGTGATCTGTCTCCCTGTAGTATGAATGAGGAACAGGGACACTTTGTAAGAAACCTCCTGTAAGAATACTGGTTCCATCACCTTTGATGCTCTCACCCATGCTTCCCTTCTCTCTCTCTCTCTCTCTCTCTCTCTCTGTCTCTCTCTCTCTCTCTCTCTCTCTCTCTCTCTGTCTCTCTGTCTCTGTGATTGACCCCCTCCTCTCTCATTCTGTGTAATATTTATGCTTCATTCTTTATTTTCTTCCCTCTCTCCCTCCGTCTTTCTCTGTCTCTCTCTCCCTGCGTCTTTCTCTGTCCCTCTGTCTTTCTCTGTCCCTCTCTCCCTCTGTCTTTCTCTGTCCCTCTCTCCTTCCGTCTCTCTCTGTCCCTCTCTCCCTCTGTCTCTCTCTGTCCCTCTCTCCCTCCGTCTTTCTCTGTCCCTCTCTCACTCCATCTTTCTCTGTCTCTCTCTCCCTGCGTCTTTCTCTGTCCCTCTCTCCCTCCGTCTTTCTCTGTCTCTCTCTCCCTGCGTCTTTCTCTGTCCCTCTGTCTTTCTCTGTCCCTCTCTCCCTCCATCTTTCTCTGTCCCTCTCTCCCTCCGTCTCTCTCTGTCCCTCTCTCCCTCCATCTTTCTCTGACCCTCCCTCTCTCCCTCTGTTCTCCAGTGTTCTGGTGGGATCTCATGAGAGATAGCTATGGATCGATTCAGAAACTGGCAGGAGGTTCAATACCATTGAATTACTGCTTCATTCTTCACACACACACACACACACACACACACTCACACACACACACATTTACATTTTTTTTACATTTAAGTCATTTAGCAGATGCTCTTATCCAGAGCGACTTACAAATTGTACACACTGACCCTTCCCCCAACCTAAATCATTACCATACAATCTTGTTTTTGATCAATTTCTCCATAAACTGGTGATTGTGTTTATTTGGAGGATCAGACAGACTAAATTACACATCACTTGAACATGTTAAGAGGATAAAACAGCAGGAAATTCAGACCCATAGAATGTATGACTTATTTTTTATAGAGGAAAGCCTGCCTATTTTATTTTGAAACAGATGCTTGAGAATTTTATGAATGAATGTATGTAAATATAACATTTCCCTATGATAATACCAAAAGTTAAACTAATCTAGGAATTAAGATTACAGTAAGATTACTAGGCCTATAGCAAACAATATTTCATAATCTACCCCATCATAAAAGTGCAAAATGGAAAATCCTATAATCAACATACCGTATTGGTCCGAATATAAGACGGCCTTTTTTCCCCTCGAAATAGGTCCAAAAAAGTCGGGTCGTCTTATATTCGGGGTCTAGTATTCAGAGCGCAGTTTCTCTTCTTCGGCGCTCCCTTTAAATGTCAATACACATTCGCGGGCACAGATGGCGCCAAAAATTCGTTCCGGACGGAGGGAAGAGGCGTCCTTAACAACCAGCCCGTTACCGGTGTTTAAAGATGGAAAGACAGGCTGACCATTTAGAGACAAGTGGCTCAAAAGTGGGCCAGGTCAATAAACAACAGCGGAGGAGCTATGATGCCAATTTCAAAATAATGGTTGTCAATAAGGCAGAGTCATCTAACAACTGCCAAGCTGCCAAGACATTCGGGGTCACTGAGTGTAATGTAAGAAGATGGCGAGCAGAAAAACAACGTCTAAAAGATGCTAACAGTCAGCGAAAATCCTTCCGTGGTCCTCAAAGTGGTCGTTTCATTGAGGTTGACCGGAGGGTTTTTGAATATGTCAGGGAAAAAAGAGTTGAGGGAATGCCCATTACCAGAGCTGTCATCCAGGTTAAGGCCCTGGAAATCGCCAGAGAGCTCAACATCACTGGATTTAAAGCCAGCCTCGGCTGGTGTCGTAGGATGATGCGGCGTAATGGACTGTCACTTAGACGGAGAACGAGTTTGGCCCAACGCCTGCCGTCAGACTTCGGAGAGAAGCTGCTTTCGTTTCAGCGCTTTATTATCAACCTGAGGAAGAAGCACTCCTACCCGCTGGATCAGATCGGCAATGCTGATCAGACACCCGTTTATTTCGACATGCCAACATCGGTGACTGTCAATAGAAAGGGAGAAAAGTCTGTGTTGGTGAAATCAACGGGCAACGAGAAGAGCCGCGTCACTGTCATGTTGACATGTCTCGCTGGTGGCAGCAAACTCCCCCCGTATGTCATTCTTAAGCGTAAGACTGTGCCAAAGGACCCAATGCCAGCTGGCATTATTGTGCGCGCCCAGGAGAAGGGCTGGATGGAGTCGGGGCTTGTAGTGGACTGGCTAAAGGTTGTGTGGGGCGCACGCTACGGGGGACTGAGGAAGAGGAGGAACATGCTCGTTCTGGATGCGTTCCGCGGACATCTGACTGAGCCCGTGAAAAGTCAGGTGCGAGCAATGAACGGGGATCTTGTGATCATACCAGGGGGAATGACAAGCCAGCTACAGGTGTTGGACGTAGTTGTGAACAAGCCTTTCAAGGATAACCTGCGAAAAAAATACACAGAGTGGCTCCTGTCTGGCAACCACGCACTCACACCGACCGGGAAAATACAGAAGCCGTCAGTCCGTCTACTGTGTGAATGGATCCTGCATGCATGGGATGCTATTCCCTCACAGAGCATCATCGATGGCTTTAAAAAATGTTGCATCTCAAATGCATTGGACGGCAGCGAGGACGACGTGCTTTGGGAGGAGCCGGTGGAAGCGGAGCAGCTGGGGAGCGATGACAGCGAGAGCGAACACAGCGGGGCAGAGGACGTGTGTGAGGGATAGAGAGACATCGGAGGAGAAGTTTGGCGAATTTTTGTTAAGTTTAGTTAAATGTGTGGCCTGTATTTTCTCTGTTATTTAAAAATGTTGCTTTATTATTGCTTGATATTAATTTTGAATCATACTGTACATAGTTTGCCTTTGTGTTTAATTCACTGTGTTTTTAATATTGTTATTTTAAAATAAAATGAAGTTCTTTGTTCGGCAAATCTAGTCTGCAAATCTGTTTTTCTAAATGTTTGTGTTGAAAAACGGGGGGTCGTCTTATAATCAGGGTCGTCTTATATTCGGACCAATACGGTAAATCAAATAGTGCTCTTCAGGGTAGATTAGAATGAGGTGTTCCACCATCTGGACATTCCAATTCCTTCCTACCATTCCATTTAGCAGGAGAGACGGTTTAAACCCTGAATCTCATTTGAATATCCCCTCAATATGGAGGTTGTTTAGGAACTGTGACTGACTGTAGGTACTGTATCTGAGAGTACACTGAGTGTGTGTGCATATATGTGTGTGTGAGTGTGTGTGTGTGTGGGGGGGGGGGCATGTGTGTGTGGCGTGCTCCCCATCTCTACCAGGAGAATCCACCAGTTTTAATCAACAGCAGACTCCACAGCAGCTCAATAAAATACTGAATTCACAAATGGGAAATAGAGAGAGAAATAGACTACCTCGTTACTGCACTCTACTGTTATTGTATTGGTGTGTGAGAGCGAGAGAGAGAGAGAGGGAGAGGGAGAGGGAGAGGGAGAGGGAGAGGGAGAGGGAGAGGGAGAGAGAGGGCGAGAGAGAGAGAGATGGAGAGAGAGAGAGAGAGAGAGAGAGAGAGAGAGAGAGAGAGAGAGAGAGAGAGAGAGAGAGAGAGAGAGAGAGAGAGAGAGAGAGAGAGAGAGAGAGAGAGAGAGGGGGATTGTGTGTGTGTGCTTCTAAGGTCCATCTACTACACATTGACGCTAATGCCAGTAATACAGGTACAGACTGAAGTCCTTTCATTTCACAGTTCCTCCCGATATAAAAATGACAAACATCTTCTGGCTCTTTCCACCCCCCTGTGGAATTGTAGTCAGATAGAACTTTGAGAGAATGGGAGTTAAATGGCACACTATTCCATATGTAGTGCACTACTTTTGACCAGGGCCCTATGGGCTTTATATAGGGAGCCATTTGGGACATAGTTAGAGTCTTTCAGCTTGTTAATATTCTGTTGCTGTATTTTAGTCTTCTCCTGTCCCTGTCCTGTTCTAACAGCATCCCCAGCCTCCTGACTGATGCTTCACACCTAATCAGTACTGGGCCCAGAAATACTACTCTTAATGTGTCTGTCTGTCTGTCTGTCTGTCTGTCTGTCTGTCTGTCTGTCTGTCTGTCTGTCTGTCTGTCTGTCTGTCAGAGAAAGAGCGAGAGCGAAAGCCAGAGCGAGAGCATTGGTCTTTGTATGTGCATGTGGGCGAGTGTGTGCATACGCACCAAAAATTTTAACAACTACCCCTAATGAGAATAGTATTGACGTATACACTGACTCGGTGACTGAGTTCATCAGGAAGTGCATAGAGAATATTGTTACCACTGCGACAATTAGAACTTATCCAAACCAAAAACGGTGGATAGATGGCAGCATTTGCACAAAACTGAAAGTGCGAACCACCACATTTAACCACGGCAAGGTGAATGGGAACATGGTCGTGTACAAACAGATCTCTGTAAGGCAATCAAACAGGCAAAACAACAGTACAGAGACAAAGCGGAGTCGCAATTTAACGGCTCAGACACGAGACGTATGTGGCAGGGACTCCAGACAATCACGGATTATAAAGGGAAAACCAGCCACGTCGCGGACACTGAGGCCTCGCTCCGACGTCTTACTCCCAGACACCTTCTTCGCCCCACTTCGATGAAAACACAGAGCCACCAACGCGGGCCACCGCTGCTCACAAGGACTGTGGGCTCTCGTTCTCCATGGCCGACGTGAGTAAGACATTTAAGCGTGTTAACTCTCGCAAGGCTGCCGGCCCAGACGGCCTCAGAACATGTGCAGACCAACTGGCTGGAGTGTTTATGGACATATTCAATCTCTCCCTATTCCAGTCTGCTGTCCCCACTTGCTTCAAGATGTCCACCATTGTTCCTGTACCAAAGAAAGCAAAGGTAACTGAACTGACTATTGCCCCGTAGCACTCACTTCTGTTATCATGAAGTGCTTTGAGAGACTAGTTAAGGATCATATCACCTCTGCGTTACCCGACACCCTGGACCCACTACAATTTGCATACTGCCCGAACAGATCCACGGATGGCACTATCCCCATGGCACGGCACACCGCCCTATCCCATCTGGACAAGAGGAATACCTATGGAAGAATGCTGTTCATTGACTCCAGCTCAGCCTTCAACACCATAGTGTCCTCCAAGCTCATCACTAAGCTCAGGGCCTTGGGTCTGAACCACGCCCTGTGCAACTGGGTCCTGGAATACCTGACGGTGCCGACCCTAGGTTAGTGAAGGTAGGCAACAACACCTCCGCCACACTGATCCACAAGGGTGCGTGTTTAGCTCCCTCCTGTATTCGCTGTTCACCCATGACTGCGGGGCCATGCATGCCTCCAACTTAATCATCAAGTTTGCTGACGACACAACAGTGGTAGGCCACAACTTAGAGGCTGCTGCCCTACGTACATGGAACACTGTTCACTTTAGTAATGGAGCACTGGTCACTTTAATAATGTTTACTGTTTTACCCATTTCATATTTATATACTTCTAGTCAAGGCTCATCCTATATAACTACTGCTGTACACACCTTTTCTACTCACATACAGTCCATACTGTCTATACACTCTATTATATACATATACACTACATGGCCAAAAGTATGTGGACAACTGCTTGTAGTACATCTCATTCCAAAATCATGGGCATTAATATGGAGTTGGTCCCCCCCCTTGTTGTTATAACAGCCTCCACTCTTCTGGCTTTCCACTAGATGTTGGGACATTGCTGCGGGGACTTGCTTCCATTCAGCCACAACAGCATTAGTGAGGTTGGGCACTGATGTTGAACGATTAGGCCCGCAGTCGGCGTTCCAATTCATCCCAAAGGTGTTTGATGGGGTTGAGGTCAGGGCTCTGTGCAGGTCAGTCAAATTCTTCCACACCGATCTCAATAAACCATTTCTGTATGAACCTCACTTTATGCATGGGGCATTGTCATGCTGAAACAGCAAAGGGCCTTCCGCAAAGGTTGGAAGCATAGAATTGTCTAGAATGTCATTGTATGCTGTAGTGTTAAGATTTCCCTTAATTGGAACTAAGGGGCCTAGCACGAACCATGAAAAACAGCCCCAGACCATTACTCCTCCTCCACCAAACTTTACAGTTGGCACTATGCATTCGGGCAGGTAGCGTTCTCCTGGCATCCTCTAAACCCAGACTCATTACTCCAGAGAAAGCGTTTCGACTGCTCCAGATCCAATGGCGGCGAGCTTTACACCACTCCAGCCGATGCTTGGCATTGCGCATGGTGATCTTAGGCTTGTGTGCGGCTGCTCGGCCATGGAAACCCATTTCATAAAGCTCCCGACTAACAGTTCTTATGCTGACGTTGCTTCCAGAGGCAGTTTGGAACTCGGTAGTGAGTGTTGCAACCGAGGACAGAGGATTTTTATGCGCTACGCGCTTCAGCACTCAGTGGTCCCATTCTGTGAGCTTATGTGGCCTACCACTTTGCGGCTGATTCGGGGCAGCTCTAGCAGTGCAGAAAGCTGACAAGCTGACTTGTTGGAAAGGTGGCACATTGAAAGTCACTGAGCTCTTCAGTATGGGCCATTCTACTGCCAATGTTTGTCCATGGAGATTGCATGGCTGTGTGCTCAATTTATACACCTGTCAGCAACGGGTGTGGCTGAAATAGCCACATCCACTAGTGTAGTGTACAGTGGCTTGCGAAAGTATTCACCCCCCTTGGGGGGTGAATACAACCTGGAATTAAAATGGATTTTTTGGGGGTTGATATCATTGGATTTATACAGCATGCCTACCACTTTGAAGATGCAAAATATATTTTGTTGTGAAACAAACAAGAAATAAAACAAAAAAACAGTGTGCATAACTAATCACCCCCCCAAAGTCAATACTTTGTAGAACCACCTTTTGCAGCAATTACAGCTGTAAGTCTCTTGGGATATGTCTCTATTAGCTTGGCACATCTAGCCACTGGGATCTTTGCCCATTCTTCAAGGCAAAACTGCTCTAGCTCCTTCAAGTTGGATGGGTTCCGCTGGTGTACAGCAATCTTTAAGTCACACCACAGATTCTCCATTGGATTGAGGTCTGGGCTTTGACTAGGCCATTCCAAGACATTTAAATGGTTTCCCTTAAACCACTCGAGTGTTGCTTTAGCAGTATGCTTAGGGTCATTGTCCTGCTGGAAGGTGAACCTCCGTCCCAGTCTCAAATCTCTGGAAGACTGAAACAGGTTTCCCTCAAGAATTTTCCTGTATTTAGCGCCATCCATCATTCCTTCAATTCTGACCAGTTTCCCAGTCCCTGCTGATGAAAAACATCCCCACAGCATGATGCTGCCACCACCATTCTTCACTGTGGGGATGGTGTTCTCGGGGTGATGAGAGGTGTTGGGTTTGCGCCAGACAATACTTTTGCAAGGCACTGTATATATTTATTCCGGACTCTGACATTGCTCATTCTGATATTTCGTAATTTCTTTATTTGTATTTTTTTGGGATTTGTGTGTACTGTTTTGTATTGTTAAGTATCACTGTTGGAGCTAGAAACATAAGTATTTTGATACACCTGCGATAATATCTACAAAATTTGTGCATGCGACTAATAACATTTTATTTTATTCTTATGTGCTCCAGTAGCAGGGTCTTTTAATATCAGTAGTGATACGCGGTTTCTAAGAGGTTGCTAAGCGGTGGCGGCTACATTCTGAAGAGGAAAGCATTGACTTCTGAACGAGAGGAGATGTTCATCATCATGCACCTCAAAGATGCGTCCCAAATGGCATCCTTTTACCTACATAGAGGACTACTTTTAATCAGGACCCATAGGGCTTTGGTCAAAAGTAGTGCACTATGTAGGGAATAGGGTGCCATTTGGGAAACAAACCCAATCTACAGCCAGCACCTCACAGCTTTTACAGCCCCTAACAGACAGGAGGAAGGGCTTGTAGCCTCTTTGATGAATGGTGATACACTGAAATGGATTTGTAGAAAAGAGAGAGAGAGAGAGAGAGAGAGAGAGAGAGAGAGAGAGAGAGAGAGAGAGAGAGGGGAGGGAAGGAAGGAGAGAAAAGCAGGCTGTCCAGAATATGCCATAAAAACAGCTTTACACGTGAATAGGGATGTGTAAGCACAGTTTCCTTTTCTCTAACCACTTACCTGTCCTGTGTGTGTGTGTGTGTGTGTGTGCGTGTGCGTGCGTGTGTGTGTGTGTGCGTGCGTGCGTGTGCGTGCGTGTGCGTGTGCATGTGTGTATATTCCAGTAGTGGCAGCAGGGTGTGTGTTGAATTAATTAGGTCTGTGAGCAGGCAGCATGTGGTTTCCTCTCCCCAACACAAGTTGATTAGTGATACCAGCTGTCCCCAGTGTGTGTGTGAGTGTGTATGTGTGTGTGAATCTGTGTATGTTGTGTGTGTGTGTGTGTGTCTATGTGCCATTCCCTTGCCGGCTGCCAGGCCACACCATGTCAGTCCTCTATGATTACCACTTTTAACTGGACACAGACTGGAGCCAACCACCAAGCAGAAGGCCAAGATGGCCGACCATGGTAATCCCATAGTCCTTTCTACCCTTCTCCCATCTCCTCTCTCCTCTCCTCTCCTCTCCTCTCCTCTCCTCTCCTCTCCTCTCCTCTCCTCTCCTCTCCTCTCCTCTCCTCTCCTCTCCTCTCCTCTCCTCTCCTCTCCTCTCCTCTCTCTCCTCTCTCATCTCTCCTCTCCTCTCTCCACTCCTCCCATCTCTCCCCTCCTCTCCTCTCCTCTCTCCACTCAATTTCCTCTCCTCTCCTCTCCTCTCCTCTCCTCTCCTCTCCTCTCCTCTCCTCTCCTCTCCTCTCCTCTCCTCTCCTCTCCTCTCCTCTCCTCTCCTCTCCTCTCCTCTCCTCTCCTCTCCTCTCCTCTCCTCTCCTCTCCTCTCCTCTCCTCTCCTCTCCTCTCCTCTCCTCTCCTCCCTTGTGTATATGAAGTGTCCAGGCATGTTCAATGAAGGTGTATTTACCTGTGTATATGAAGTGTCCACGTGTTTTAAATGAAGGTGTATTTACCTGTGTATATGAAGCGTCCAGGTGTGCCCTTGCAGAACTGTTTAGACTTGTATGACAGCGTGACCTCTACGACCCCGGGGATGTGTCTAGGGGGAGTCTGCACCCGGATGGCGTGGGCTGTGATCAGCTATGGAGGGGGACAGGGGACAAAAAAGGTTATATTATTACATATCTACTTCACTTGTCATTACAGACCCCATAACATGTTCTATACAGTGCACTCGGAAAGGATTCAGACCCCTTGACTTTTTCCACATTTTGTTACGTTACAGCCTTATTCTAAAATGTATTAAATAGTTCTTTTCCCCTCATCAATCTACACACAATACCCCATAATGACAAAGCAAAAACAGGTTTTCAGACATTTTTGCTAAAAATAATAAAATAAATACTGATATAACACATTTACATAAGTATTTAGACCCTTTACTCAGTACATTGTTGAAGCACCTTTGGCAGCGATTTCAGCCTAGAGTCTTCTTGGGTATGACACTACAAGCTTGGCACAGCTGTATTTGGGGAGTTTCTCCCATTCTTCTCTGCAGATCCTCTCAAGTTCTGTCAGGTTGGATGGGGAGCGTCGCTGCACAGCTATTTTCAGGTCTCTCCAGAGATGTTAGAACGGGTTCAAGTCCGGGCTCTGGCTGGGCCACTCAAAGACATTCAGAGACTTGTCCCGAAGCCACTCCTGCCTTGTCTTGGCTGTGTGCTTAGGGTCGTTGTCCTGTTGGAAGGTGAACCTTCGCCCCAGTCTGAGGTCCTGAGCGCTCTGGAGCAGGTTTTCATCAAGGATCTCTCTGTACTTTACTCCGTTCATCTTTCCCTCAACCCTGTCTAGTCTCCCAGTCCCTGCCGCTGAAAAACATCCCCACAGCATGGTGCTGCCACCACCATGCTTCACTGTAGGGATGGTGCCAGGTTTCCTACAGACATGACGATTGGCATTCAATGCTGGTCTGGCTCCCGAGTGGCACAGTGGTCTAAGGCACTGCATCTCAGTGCTTAAAGCGTCACTACAGACCCCCTGGTTCGATTCCAGGCTGTATCACAACCGGATGTGATTGGGAGTCCCATAGGGCGGTGCACAATTGGCCCAGCGTCGTCCGGGTTTGGCCGGCGTAGGCCGTCATTGTAAATAAGAATTTGTTCTTAACTGACTTACTTAGTTAAATAAAGGTTAAAAAAACAAAACAAAAAAACATTCAGGCCTAAGAGTTCAATCTTGGTTTCATCAGACCAGAGAATCCTGTTTCTCATGGTCTGAGAGTCCTTTAGGTGCCTTTTGGCAAACTCCAAGCAGGCTGTCATGTACCTTTTACTGAGGAGTGGCTTCCATCTGGCCACTCTACCATAAAGGCCTGATTGGTGGAGTGCTGCAGAGATTGTGTTGTAGAGAATTATCAAACAAACAAAGTACTTTCAGAGTTGTTGTAGAATTAAGATAGACTTTATTACAATCAATATAGCCGAGATGCTCTGCAGACCCCCTCGGCTATATTGATTGTAATAAAGTCTATCTTAATTCTACAAAAACTCTGAAAATACTTTGTGTTTGACTGAGGACAACGACAATTTTCTACAACAATGGTTGTCCTTCTGGAAGGTTCTCCTATCTCCACAGAGGAACTCTGGAGCTCTGTCAGAGTGACCATCGGGTTCTTGTTCACCTCCCTGACCAAGGCCCTTCTCCCCTGATTGCTCAGTTTGGCCGGGCGGCCAGCTCTAGGAAGAGTCTTGGTGGTTCCAAACTTCTTCCATTTAAGAATAATGGAGGCCACTGTGTTCTTGGGGATCTTCAATGCTGCAGATATTTTTTGGTACACTTCCACAGATCTGTGCCTCGACACAATCCTGTCTCGGAGCTCTAAGGACAGTTCCTTCGAACTCATGGCTTGGTTTTTGCTCTAACATGCACTGTCAACTGTGGGACTATAGACTGGTGTGTGCCTTTCTAAATCATGTCCAATCAATTTAATTTACCACAGGTGGTCTCCAATCAAGTTGTAGAAACATCTCAAGGATGATACATGGAAACAGGATGCACCTGAGCTCAATTTCGAGTCTCATAGCAAAGGGTCTGAATACTTATGTAAATAAGGTATTTCTGTTTTACATTTTTTATAAATTTTCACAAATTATGAAAAACATGTTTTATTATGGGGTATTGTGTGTAGATTGATGAGGAAAATTCATTATTTAATCAATTTTAGAATAACGCTGTAACGTAACAAAATGTGGAAAAAGGGAAGGTGTCTGAATACTTTCCAAATTCACTGTATCAAAGTGAAACACATAGACTTATTAAGAGCCATATAAAATGTTCAGTTGACATGGAAGGCAGTATGTGGTTTGTAAATGCACAATTTTTTTTAGCTCAGAGGGCTAACACAGTCTTGAGCCCCATGGACTCACTGATTTCAAAAATATATATCTGTTGGTTACACACACACACACACACACACACACACACACACACACACACACACACACACACACACACAGACACACACACACACACATACACAAACACAGTCACACACACACACAGACACACACACACAAACACACACACAGATACACACAAACACACACACACACACACACTGATTAATGTGTTACTGACCTCGCTCCAGACCAGCATGGTACCAAATATGACCTGGAGTCCATCAAATAAGTTTTCTCCTATGATAATGACTGTGGCCCCACCTGTAGTCCAGCCCTCACTGGGGCTGATCGCCTTAATACAGGGGGTGGCTGTGGAGGGAGGGGGGATGGGGGGAGGGGAGAGAGAGAGACATCAGAAATGTAGCTTTAACTCCTACACTACAATTTCTCCATTCTGATTGATTCTATGAAGAGAAAAACTAAATTCTCCAATTCATAACTAGGCCTGCTGTGAGGCGTAATACTGGCCCCTGGACCTTACAGGCTTTAGATTACTGGATCAGATTGGAGAAAAGAACAGCAGTGGAATTACAAATAAATAATAAATAAAGGCTTAATCTCCTCTACTTTACAGATCCTCAGCTTGTCAGACATGATGTCATTCTCCAAAGCAGGGTAATCCACTTTACTACAAAATGACTTCTGCTCTTTCCCTGTCTCTCTCCTGCCTCTCTCTCCTCTCTTTCTTCACCCTCCTCTCTCTCCCTCATCCTTCCCTCTCCTCTCTCTCTTCACCCTCCCCTCTCTCCCCTCCCTCTTCTCTCTCCCCTCCCTCCTCTCTCTCCCCTCCCTCCTCTAACTCTCTCCCTCTTCATCTCACCTCCTCTTCATCCTGCGAGTCTTTTCATAGACACTGATGGTGTGTGTGTCAACCAGATGGTGAAACATGAATCCATGATTCACATTTGGGGTCTTCCTCTCTGCCATCTGTTGTGTTCGTTGCTCATTGCTCATCTAGTACTGCCTGTCACAAGCCCTGATACCTCAATACATATCATTGTGCGCTGATTTCCTAGTACTGCCTCAAACAGACCCTGATACTTCACAAAACACATAGAGGTCCTCCTCTCCTCTCCTCTCCTCTCCTCTCCTCTCCTCTCCTCTCCTCTCCTCTCCTCTCCTCTCCTCTCCTCTCCTCTCCTCTCCTCTCCTCTCCTCTCCTCTCCTCTCCTCTCCTCTCCTCTCCTCTCCCCTCCATGCACCCTTCTATCCTTCATCTCTACTCTCACACCTATCCTCCCCCACGCTCCCCACTCTCTTCCCTGTAATTTTCTGTTCTCCCCCTGCTCTATTCCTTCTTTCCTCCTCCCTCCTTCTCCATATGGGCCCTGGTCAAAAATACTACACTATATAGGGAACAGGATGCCATTTGGGACATTTGGGACACAAAATAGTCATCACAGCGACTTAAACCTTAACGCTGAATCTTAATGTAATCTAGTGTGCGCTATCACCCAAATCCACTCGTAGTTTGATCATGATGGTCCCTGGGGTTGAGGTCGTTCCACACAGGAAAAATATGTTCCTGTTATTTACCGTCAGGGAAAAGTTAATGAGAATCTAACTGGATTACTTTGAGTTGGAGGAATCTGAGCAGGCTCTAAATCATTACAAAGTATTAGGGGTCTGGGTCTGTGTGTGTGTGTGTGTCTGTGTGTGCGAGCGAGTGTGCTTGTGTGTGTTAACCTGGGAAAAGCTTTGGGGGGAGAGAGAGGGAGAGAGGCAGAGAGAGAGAGCGATAGAGGCTGGAGGATAAACCCAGCCAGGTCTCATAGGAAATAAGCTCAGCGTTGTCTTTAAGCTTCCTGGGGCCTCATAAGCACCATAGTCCTGCTACGACACATGGTCCTCATAAAACACTATGGCAGTTCTAACAAGAGCCGGCCACTGGGAGAATACAGGATTCACTGCTGCTCTCATCCTCTCCTCCTCTCTCTGTTCTCTCACTGAGAGTTAAGAATCTCAGAGGGAAAAAGGAGGGAGAGGAGAGGGGGTGAGAGAGAGGGAGAGAGAGAGGAGAGAGAGAGAGAGAGAGAGAGAGAGAGAGAGAGAGAGAGAGAGAGAGAGAGAGAAGCTGTTCTAATTAAAGAAAGAGAGACTGTTAATGACGAGAGAGAGAGAGAGAGAGAGAGAGAGAGTGTGAGTGAGTGAGTAGTGAGAGAGAGAGAGACAGAGACAGAGACAGAGAGAGAGAGAGAGAGAGAGAGAGAGAGAGAGAGAGAGAGAGAGAGAGAGAGAGAGAGAAAAGAGAGAGAGAAAAGAGAGAGAGTAATTCGTTACAGTAATGCAGTCATCATCCTTAGCGGTTAATAAACTGTACCAGAGATGAGAAAGAAAGTGTGTGTGTTTACCATGCTCCAGGTACGAGGGTGTTCCTTCTGAGGGGTCTAGTCTCCTGGCCCGGCGACCGTGTTTAGAGTTGTTGTGGACAAATATGTTGTCAGAGACAGTGAGGACATGACCGTCCACACTCACCGTGGTAGACACCACCACCTGGGACAGACAGGGACAAGAGACACAGAAGACAGAGGAAAAGGGGGCAGGGGGACAGACAAGGACATGTGAGACAGGACCTGAAAGCTTCCATCAAACAGCATTACTGTTGTGTCTAATGAAATTATGTTAAATGTGGTTTTACGGTTCTCTCTCTCCCACCTGAAAGCGTCTCATGTCTCGTGGGTTCCCTGCGTTCTTCAGACAGTTCTGGTTGCATTTCAGGAAGAACTTGAGGAAAAACCTGGAAAGATAGGAGACCAGAAAACAGTCTAAGACTCCGTGCTTTTGGCTCCTGACTGAAGAGAGCTGCGTTTAATCAGATAGCAATGAGAGCAGCAGCGCACTCGCATGTGTGTGTGTGTGTGTGTGTGTGTGTGTGTGTGTACCACCCAGGGTGTTGTGATGCGTCTGGTGCAGTTCTGCAGTGGTTTGAGGGAAGCAGCATGCCTACTTCAACCCTCCCGACCTATAAGCATTCTTCCAGTCTTATCGAAAGTAGCTGAAAGATGGGTGGCTGATCATCTGACTGATCACCTCAATCAGGGTGACCATTCTGCTATTTTCTGGAGTGCATTAAATCTAAACTGGATATAGGTGGTGAAGTCAGCGCCGTCTTTTTGGATCTTAAAAAGGCCTTTGATACTGTGAATCATGAGGTCCTCCTATCCAAACTATCCTTAATGTGTCCATTGAAGCCAATAGTTGGATGTATTCCTATCTGACAAACAGAAGCCAAAGGGTTCGTTTGGGGGACACTCAGTCGGACTCTCTTTACTATAACATTGTGGTCCCACAAGGGTCTGTCACGATCGTCGGGTACAGAGGACCAAGGCGCAGCGTGAAAAGTTAACATATTTATTAAATAATGATGATGATAACACGAACAAAAACAACAAACGATAACGTGACGTCCTCGGTCTAACACAAACCACACAGGAACAAGATCCCACAACCACTGTGGGAAAACAGGCTGTCTAAATATGGTTCCCAATCAGAGACAACCAGCAACAGCTGACACTCGTTGCCTCTGATTGAGAACCATTCTGGCCAACATAGAAATACAACAACTAGAAACGAAAAACAAATGAAAACTCACACCCTGGCTCAACATACTAGAGTCCCCAGAGCCAGGGCGTGACAGGGTCAATATTAGGCCCCCTTCTGTTTACCATCTATATAAATGATCTCCCACCTGTTTGCCCACAAGTTAACATGCAGATGTATGCAGACGATACAGTCCTGCATGTCCACTCAAAAAACAGACAACAAGTTACCAAGTTAACTGAAGCTAAGGTGCACATTTCTAAAATGGATGACTGATTCTTGTTTGAATTTAAATATCGACAAGACTGTTTGTATGTACTTCTCTAAAAAATTCATTGATTCTTCCCAACGAGCTGTTCTTGTTAATGAAAGTTGTGTCTAACTTCAGGTATCTCGGCGTCATTTTGGACTCCAAGTTGTGAAGAAGGTGGTAAACACGGTCAAGTTTGGATTATCCAACTTTAGGTTTATAAGACCTTACCTTCCTCTGGAGGCCACCAAACTATACATGCATGCTGTGATCTTCTCACGTCTGAGATATTGCCTCACATGCTGGTCACAAGCAGGAGCTACTATTCTGAAACCAATTGAATCACTCTACAAACAAACACTTAAGAGTTTAGATTTTTTTTTAAACAGTTACCACCATTGTCACATCATTCACAAACATAATTTATTCAGTCTGGATAGCTTTAAGCAGTATGTAGATGCAAGCCTTGATGGTCTTGCCCCACCAGTCTCAACGTCATCAGTGAAGAGGCGACTCTGGGATGCTGACCTTCTAGGCAGAGTTGCAAAGAAACAGCTATATCTCAGACTGGCCAATAAAAATAAAAGATTAAGATGGGCAAAAGAACACAGACACTGGACTTGTTTGCAACTCTGCCTAGAAGGTCAGCATCCCAGAGTCGCCTCTTCACTGTTGACGTTGAGACTGGTGTTTTGCGGGTACTATTTAATGAATCTACCAGTTGAGGAACTGTTAGGCATCTGTTTCTCAAACTAGACACTCTAATGTATTTGTCCTCTTGCTCAGTTGTGCACCGGGGCCTCCCACTCCTCTTTCTATTCTGGTTAGAGCCAGTTTGCGCTGTTCTGTGAAGGGAGTAGTACACAGTGTTGTACGAGATCTTCAGTTTCTTGGCAATTTCTCGCATGGAATAGCCTTCATTTCTCCGAACAAGAATAGACTGATGAGTTTCAGAAGGAAGTTCGTTGTTTCTGGCCATTTTGAGCCTGTAATCGAACCCACAATTGCTGATGCTCCAGATACTCAACTAGTCTCAAGAAGGCCAGTTTTATTGTTTCTTTAATCAGCACAACAGTTTTCACCTTTGCTAACATAATTGCAAAAGGGTTTTCTAATGATCAATTAGCCTTTTAAAATGATAAACTTGGATTAACAAACACAATGTGCCATTGGAACACAAGACTGATGGTTGCTGATAATGGGCCTCTGTACACCTATGTAGATATTCCATAAAAAAATCAGCCGTTTCCAGCTACAATAGCCATTTACAACATTAACAATGTCTACACTGTATTTCTGATCAATTTGATGTTATTTTAATAGACAAAAAAATTGCTTTTCTTTCGAAAACAAGGACATTTCTAAGTGACCCCAAACTTTTGAACGGTAATGTATATATGCTTACAGCTTGCTGCCGCTGGCTAGCCCTTGTGGTAAACCAGGAAGCAGCTCTGTGTATAAGCCTTCCCTTGCCAGTACACAGCCTCTTCTCGTGACACGTTAACTGGGCGTCCCCGTGGCCCCAGGCTCACTCGGCAGGGGATCTCGGAGCTGTAGTGGTCCCCAGAGGTGCGGTGCACAGGCCCACGTTAAGTGGACACGTCCTGGCGACGTGCAACAGGTGGTCCTTTGACAGACTGGAGCTCCGGCAGCCTCCTGTAGCTGTGGGGAGGTGTTGGGTGTCTTGGATTTTTTTCCTTGTCACCGGAGCCCATTCCAACAGCGAAGAAGTGACGTTGGGACAAGCACATCCCCCATGTCCCTCTAAATAATTTCAGTGCGCAGGTATCCACTACTGCTCTTCAGCGAGTTCCACCTAGATTTCCTGCACCAAGAAAGTCTACTGGCGACAGGGTGCTTGGTAATGGGGGCAGGACTGAATGATGAGGAAGCTCCTAGCCAGGCCCCTGCACGGTAACAGCACAGGGCTATTGGTCATCAGCAGCTGGGATTTGAGTGGCAGCTGCTCCCGACAGACCGCTGTACATCTGAGCAGGCCGTTTTAGGAACCACACTGCTCATCCCAGTTGGGGAAAGGCCTAGAAAAGGTGTCCTAAACATTGCCCGCTTTAACTCTCCTAGATAGGCTACCGCACCTATCAGGACATCCCGTTTCAGCGGTATCAACATGTAGCATAAGGACTCTCTTGGACTCAAGCCATGGCACCGAAAGGCCCAAATGAAGGACTGCACTCATCGCAGCAGAGCTGAAGTGATATAACATCGACATTGCTGTTCTCAGTGAGACCAGACTCCTGGGTGAAGGGTCGCTCAGGGAGGAAAGGGAGGGCTACACCTTCTGGAAGGGATACCCCCCAGAAGGGCAACATCTGCATGGTGTGGGCATTGCCGTGAAGAACTGCCAAATCTCAAAGAAACACCAACTGGCATTAGCGAAAGACTAATGTCACTCCGCATTCCCCTTGTTGAAAAGCAGCATGCCACTCTTCAGTGCTTATGCACCAACTATACCATCAGAAAAAATATGCAAAAGACTGCTTTTACGAGATGCTGGACGAGGCCCTCCACAGAGTACCCCAAAATGACAAAATCTTGTTATTGAGTGACTTCAACGCAAGAGTGGGGAGATACTGTGAGATATGGAGTGGAGTCTTAGGACAGCACTGCGTTGGTCATGCCAATGCAAATGGATTGAGATTACTAAGCCTTTGTGCTGAACATGAACTCACCATCACCAACACCATGTTCCAAATGAAAAACAAATTCAAAACCTCCTGGATGCACCCGCGATCAAAGCACTGGCACCTCATAACTACATGATTGTCATCAGGCGCTCTGATATCAGGGATGTCCTCATTACGCGAGATATGACATGTTGTTATGATGCCCTGAAGACAACCCATGGCCCAGCAAGTTGCTCTCTCTGTCCCCTCAGAAGTGCAGATTGGTCCACTCCCTTAAACGACCAAACTAAGATAGTCCAGAGGTGGGGTGAACACTTTGAAGCCCTCTTAAACCAGCCGAACCCAGTTGACTAGTCAGTCCTGGAGGAGCTCCCAACCCTACAGAGCCTTGATCTCCCACCCACCTTTTCTGAGGTCTGAGCCGCCATCAGGTCACTGAAGAACAACAAAACACATTTCCCCTGTGAGACCAGTCACACACCGGCCGGGCAGCAGCCGGACAGCAGCCTGACAGCAGCCTGACAGCAGCAGGACAGCAGCAGGACAGCAGCCTGACAGCAGCAGGACAGCAGCCTGACAGCAGCAGGACAGCAGCAGGACAGCAGCCTGACAGCAGCCTGACAGCAACAGGACAGCAGCCGGACAGCAGCCTGACAGCAGCCGGACAGCAGCAGGACAGCAGCCGGACAGCAGCCTGACAGCAGCCTGACAGCAGCAGGACAGCAGCCGGACAGCAGCCTGACAGCAGCAGGACAGCAGCCGGACAGCAGCCTGACAGCAGCCTGACAGCAGCAGGACAGCAGCCGGACAGCAGCCTGACAGCAGCCGGACAGCAGCCTGACAGCAGCCTGACAGCAGCCGGACAGCAGCCTGACATCAGCTGGACAGCAGCCTGACAGCAGCAGGACAGCAGCCGGACAGCAGCAGGACAGCAGCCTGACAGCAGCCGGACAGCAGCCTGACAGCAGCCTGACAGCAGCTGGACAGCAGCCTGACAGCAGCAGGACAGCAGCCTGACAGCAGCAGGACAGCAGCAGGACAGCAGCCTGACAGCAGCCTGACAGCAGCAGGACAGCAGCCGGACAGCAGCCTGACAGCAGCCTGACAGCAGCAGGACAGCACCCGGACAGCAGCAGGACAGCAGCAGGACAGCAGCCGGACAGCAGCCTGACAGCAGCCTGACAGCAGCCTGACAGCAGCCGGACAGCAGCAGGACAGCAGCCGGACAGCAGCCTGACAGCAGCAGGACAGCAGCCGGACAGCAGCCTGACAGCAGCCTGACAGCAGCCGGACAGCAGCCTGACAGCAGCAGGACAGCAGCCGGACAGCAGCCTGACAGCAGCCTGACAGCAGCAGGACAGCAGCCGGACAGCAGCCTGACAGCAGCCTGACAGCAGCAGGACAGCAGCCGGACAGCAGCCTGACAGCAGCCTGACAGCAGCCTGACAGCAGCAGGACAGCAGCCGGACAGCAGCCTGACAGCAGCCTGACAGCAGCCTGACAGCAGCCTGACAGCAGCCTGACAGCAGCCGGACAGCAGCCTGACAGCAGCAGGACAGCAGCCGGACAGCAGCAGGACAGCAGCCTGACAGCAGCCGGACAGCAGCCTGACAGCAGCCTGACAGCAGCTGGACAGCAGCCTGACAGCAGCCGGACCTCTAAGCTTCTGCTTTCACCTGTCTGATCTGATTCACATATTCATCACCACTCTCCCTGTACTCAACAAATATAACTGTGTTGATAACTCTGCATTTATGATTCTGTGGCCCTGACTCTGTTCATTATTATATGTTGTCCCAAATGGCACATTATTCCCTTTATAGTGTACTATAATTGACCAGGGCCCATATTCACTTGTTCCAGGCAGTTTAGAGCTGCTAGTCTGCTACCATTAGACAACAAAGCTGCACATATTAAACACACAGAAAATTACAAGGCCTACACATTTTTCCTTTTTGGTTTCATGAAATAAAAACATCTATCTCTCTCTCTCTCTATCTCTCGTAATTACCCAGAGCAACACAAATTACTGTGGAAGTGAATTTCTGTAAAATGGCTGCATGGCCTCTTCGAGCCTGACGGTGGAATACACGAGCACGCGCACGCACACACACTCCGAGCCCGGCGGCTGAAAATAGGTGTACATAATTACAAACACAGACGGCATATCTATCTAATTGAATGATAACACGCTTTCATCAAATTATGAGGGGGATTGTTTGTCACTTTAGTACAATTAAACACACAATCATCCTCCCACTAAGTTAAAAAATAAACCAATAAAAAGCAGCAAAGCAATAATAACGCAACTTTTAAGTAATCCCTGTAGCGACCAAAATATTATTACAACCACAACTACTTCAGCTAAAAAGAAAACTTCACACCACCTTACAGAGTGAATTTCCAACAGTACGGAAGCTTCAAAGGGTCAATCCTCCGATCCACTGATCATGTCAGAACTGTGAGTTTGAGTGTCTGATGAGAACATCTAAACGCACTTTATCATTCTCTTTTGTGTCTCTTTTGTCTTAATCATACTTTCTAAACTTTACCTCTTCAACACTTATTTTCTCTCTCCTCTATTCTCATACTGTCTCTCTCCTCTATTCTACTGTCTCTCTCCTCTATTCTACTGTCTCTCTCCTCTTATCTACTGTCTCTCTCCTCTATTCTCCTACTGTCTCTCTCCTCTATTCTACTGTCTCTCTCCTCTATTCTACTGTCTCTCTCCTCTATTCTCCTACTGTATCTCTCCTCTATTCTCCTACTGTCTCTCTCCTCTATTCTCCCACTGTCTCTCTCCTCTATTCTCCTTGTGTCTCTCTCCTCTATTCTACTGTCTCTCTCCTCTATTCTACTGTCTCTCTCCTCTATTCTACTGTCTCTCTCCTCTATTCTCCTACTGTCTCTCTCCTCTATTCTCATACTGTCTCTCTCCTCTATTCTACTGTCTCTCTCCTCTATTCTCCTTGTGTCTCTCTCCTCTATTCTACTGTCTCTCTCCTCTATTCTACTGTCTCTCTCCTCTATTCTACTGTCTCTCTCCTCTATTCTCCTACTGTCTCTCTCCTCTATTCTACTGTCTCTCTCCTCTATTCTACTGTCTCTCTCCTCTATTCTCCTACTGTCCCTCTCCTCTATTCTACTGTCTCTCTCCTCTATTCTACTGTCTCTCTCCTCTATTCTCCTTGTGTCTCTCTCCTCTATTCTCCTTGTGTCTCTCTCCTCTATTCTCCTACTGTCTCTCTCCTCTATTCTACTGTCTCTCTCCACTATTCTACTGTCTCTCTCCTCTATTCTACTGTCTCTCTCCTCTATTCTACTGTCTCTCTCCTCTATTCTCCTACTGTATCTCTCCTCTATTCTCCTACTGTCTCTCTCCTCTATTCTCCCACTGTCTCTCTCCTCTATTCTCCTACTGTCTCTCTCCTCTATTCTACTGTCTCTCTCCTCTATTCTCATACTGTCTCTCTCCTCTATTCTACTGTCTCTCTCCTCTATTCTACTGTCTCTCTCCTCTATTCTACTGTCTCTCTCCTCTATTCTCCTTGTGTCTCTCTCCTCTATTCTCCTTGTGTCTCTCTCCTCTATTCTCCTTGTGTCTCTCTCCTCTATTCTCCTACTGTCTCTCTCCTCTATTCTACTGTCTCTCTCCACTATTCTACTGTCTCTCTCCTCTATTCTACTGTCTCTCTCCTCTATTCTACTGTCTCTCTCCTCTATTCTACTGTCTCTCTCCTCTATTCTACTGTCTCTCTCCTCTATTCTACTGTCTCTCTCCTCTATTCTCCTTGTGTCTCTCTCCTCTATTCTCCTTGTGTCTCTCTCCTCTATTCTCCTACTGTCTCTCTCCTCTATTCTACTGTCTCTCTCCTCTATTCTACTGTCTCTCTCCTCTATTCTACTGTCTCTCTCCTCTATTCTACTGTCTCTCTCCTCTATTCTCCTACTGTCTCTCTCCTCTTATCTACTGTCTCTCTCCTCTATTCTACTGTCTCTCTCCTCTATTCTCCTACTGTCTCTCTCCTCTTATCTACTGTCTCTCTCCTCTATTCTACTGTCTCTCTCCTCTATTCTACTGTCTCTCTCCTCTATTCTACTGTCTCTCTCCTCTATTCTACTGTCTCTCTCCTCTATTCTCCTACTGTCTCTCTCCTCTATTCTCCTACTGTCTCTCTCCTCTATTCTACTGTCTCTCTCCTCTATTCTCCTACTGTCTCTCTCCTCTTATCTACTGTCTCTCTCCTCTATTCTACTGTCTCTCCTCTATTCTCCTACTGTCTCTCTCCTCTTATCTACTGTCCCTCTTCTCTATTCTACTGTCTCTCTCCTCTATTCTACTGTCTCTCTCCTCTATTCTCATACTGTCTCTCTCTCTCTATTCCCCTCCTGTCTTTCCCCTTCTAGGCCTTCTCCTTCTGACCTTCTTGGCAGAGTTGCAAAGAAAAAACCATATCTCAGACTGGCCAATAAAGATAAAAGATTAAGATGGGCAGTCTGAGATATGGCTTTTTCTTTGCAACTCTGCCTAGTAGGTCAGCATCCCGGAGTCGCCTCTTCACTGTTGACGTTGAGATTGCTGTTTTGCGAGTACTATTTAATGAAGCTGCCAGTTGAGGACCTGTTAGGCATCTGTTTCTCAAACTAGACACTCTAATGTATTTGTCCTCTTGCTCAGTTGTGCACTGGGGCCTCCCACTCCTCTTTCTACTCTGGTTAGAGTCAGTTTGCGCTGTTCTGTGAAGGGAGTAGTACACATCGTTGTATGAGATCGTTGTATGAGAGTTTCTTGGCAATTTCTCGCATGGAATAGCCTTCATTTCTCAGAACAAGAATAGACTGACGAGTTTCAGAAGAAAGTTATTTGCTTCTGGCCATTTTGATCCTGTAATCGAACCCACAATTGCTGATGCTCCAGATGCTCAACTAGTCTCAAGAAGGCCAGTTTTATTGCTTATTTAATCAGCACAACAGTTTTCACCTGTGCTAACATAATTGCAAATGGGTTTTCTAATGATCAATAAGCCTTTTAAAATGATAAACTTGGATTACTAATCACAATGTGCCACTGGAACACAGGACTGATGGTTGCTGATAATGGGCCTCTGTAGCCGTTTCCAGTTACAATAGCCATTTACAACATTAACAATATCTACACTGTATTTCTGATCAATGTGATGTTTTTTTAATTGACAAAAAATTGCTTTTCTTTCGACAACAAGGACATTTCTAAGTGACCCCAAACTTTTGAATGGTAGTTTATGTTGAAGAGGGTGGGGCTCAAGCTGCATCCCTGTCTCACCCCACGGCCCTTTGGAAATAAATGTGTGTCTTTTTTTTGGCCAATTTTAACTGCACCCTTGTTGTTTGTGTACATGGATTTTATTATGTCGTATGTTTTCCCCCAACACCACTTTCCATCAATTTGTATAGCAGACCCTAATCCCCAAATTGAGTCAAAAGCTTTTTTGAAATCAACAAAGCATGAGAAGACTTTGCCTTTGTCATCTAGGAGTCTGACTGGCTTGTTTCCGTGGTGACCCCTCAACCTGTCATACGCACACACACGCATTTGTAAGCCACTTGTTCCATCAGGCGGATGCTGTTAGAGTAGTCTGTAATGTTGCTCCCATCATGTCTATCTAGTGTCATGATTTATTCAACCACAGCATCTCACTGCACTGAAACATTCATCCTCTGTTCGCTCCCTGCATCATCTCTCCCTCAGTATGTGTGTGTTTGTGTCTGTGTGTCTAGTGGTTTTGCCTCATCATTAAATATTTCTCAGTACAAATGGACCCATGTGTGAGTCATGGGTCAGGGGGACTGCTCTGTTCTCCTACCCGCCCAGGGAGAGTCCTGCCTGGGGAAAAGGAGTCCCTGTCTCCCCCTGGGCTGTAGGTCCCAAAGACTAGCCCATTCAGTTTCCTACATTTAATCATTCAAAATTCAATTCAGACATTTTCATCTTTCTGAAACGTCTTAAATGTCCTGAGTAACCATTCCTTCTGGGATTTCATTGTAGTGGGATTGCTTAAGAGGACAGTCTATGAACTCACTTAACTACTTTACTGGGGTAAAGGAAGGCCAATGAGCTTGTCAGTAGTGTTGTGTTGTGTCAGTAGTGTTGTGTCAGTAGTGTTGTGTCAGTAGTATTGTGTCAGTAGTGTTGTGTCAGTAGTGTTGTGCCAGTAGTGTTCTGTCAGTAGTGTTGGGTCAGTAGTGTTGGGTCAGTAGTGTTGTGTCAGTAGTGTTGTCAGTAGTGTTGGGTCAGTAGTGTTGTGTCAGTAGTGTTGTGTCAGTAGTGTTGTGTCAGTAGCGTTGTGTCAGTAGTGTTGGGTCAGTAGTGTTGTGTCAGTAGTGTTGTGTCAGTAGTGTTGGGTCAGTAGTGTTGTGTCAGTAGTGTTGTGTCAGTAGCGTTGGGTCAGTAGCGTTGGGTCAGTAGTGTTGGGTCAGTAGTGTTGGGTCAGTAGTGTTGGGTCAGTAGTGTTGGGTCAGTAGTGTTGGGTCAGTAGTGTTGGGTCAGTAGTGTTGTGTCAGTAGTGTTGGGTCAGTAGTGTTGGGTCAGTAGTGTTGTGTCAGTAGTGTTGTGTCAGTAGCGTTGTGTCAGTAGCATTGTGTCAGTAATGTTGGGTCAGTAGTGTTGTGTCAGTAGTGTTGTGTCAGTAGTGTTGTGTCAGTAGTGTTGAGTCAGTAATGTTGTGTCAGTAGTGTTGGGTCAGTAGCATTGTGTCAGTAATGTTGGGTCAGTAGTGTTGTGTCAGTAGTGTTGTGTCAGTAGTGTTGTGTCAGTAGTGTTGTGTCAGTAGTGTTGGGTCAGTAGTGTTGTGCCTCTACGTCTCCCTGTTTATTAAACACATGAATAACTTCCTTCTAGACTCTGTCCTCTCCTGCCCAGACACATATGGTCCACCAATCACAAAATAAGGAACCATGCATACATTAGCATACCTAATGAACGACCTTCTCTATTTAATATGCAGATTCCCAGAGACATTAGTGAATGCCGTCTGTTCTAAATGAATACATTTGAATGGCAATTAGAGTAATCCTTTATAATTAATGAAAACTGTCAATTTTGGTTCAGGAGTAATTTGATTAACGTTATGATGGGACACTTAGTAAGTTCATTAGCATGGTGGACTGGAGGGATACACTCACACACACACGCGTATTCACGCACACAGCCACACAGCCACACAGACACTCGCTCATTCACGCACACGTTCCCATGCATGCACGAACGGATGTACACATGGATGTACCCACCCACACATACACACACACACTAAAAGGAAATCTCTCCCACCCTACCTTGACCTTGCTAACTACCTTCCTGTAAAACAGCCAGAGAGCACATTAGAACTAATGATTAGCGCGTGATTACTGTACACTACCAACAACAACCTGTGAATCATTTGGTATCTGACAAATAGCGAGAAATAATATTGTTCCAGTTGTAAGAAAAAAAGCTTTTATTTCAGTCCATTAGCAAATAATGTGATCCATCACCTCCTGTCCTCATCCCCAATATTTCTCTCTCTCTCTCTCTCTCTCTCTCTCTCTCTCTCTCTCTCTCTCTCTCTCTCTCTCTCTCTCTCTCTCTCTCTCTCTCTCTCTCTCTCTCTCTCTCTCTCTCTCTCTCTCTCTCTCTCTCTCTCTCTCTCTCTCTCTCTCTCTCTCTCTCTCTCTCTCTCTCTCTCTCTCCTCTTCTGTCCCCCTCCTCTCTTTCTGTGTCAGGTTAGTGGGTCCATTCTTACTGGAACACCTCATAAAGTCAGACCCCCGTGGAGCGACTGGTTCTGGATTCTGGTCTCTAAGAGAGAGTGGCTTTCTCTCTCGCTGGAAAACACTCACACACACCCATAAACACACAATAGTAATGCCATGGGATTCTGTATTTGTGGGAAGCTTGACATAAATATGTCAACAACATTCAGGTACACAAACACACACACACACACTGACGCCAGTAAGCACACACACACACACACAGGTCAGTAAGTCCTTAGGTCTAATCTGACACACAGCTAAGACACCTGGTTAATGTTAACAGAGCAGTTCTAGTCAATTACTCTCCCATATAACACACTAGGTGATCAGAACCAGACATCACACATCAGCTACAATAGGAGTCCATTCCTGTATGTTTTTCTGATGACTGTGGGAGAGGGAGAGAAGGAGAGAGGGGGAGATCTGAAAGGGAGGGGAGCTGGAGGAGGGGAGAAGGGGGAGAGGGAGGAGGGGGGAGATGGAGAGAGAATAGAATAGAGAAAAGGTAGAGTAGAGGTGAAGACAGGGGGAGGAGGTGTAGAGGGGTGAGGTCTGACTGGACAGAGGAGGAGAAGGGGGAGGAGAGGTGAAGACGGTTATCCAAGCAGAGAAATGTAAATGGCCACACACACACAAAGAGCTCTGTGTGTGTGTGTACGTGCGGGTGTTTGTGTGTGCGTGTGGGTGTGTGTGTTTGCGTGTGCATGCGCGCGTGTACCCATTTCGAGGTTACATTTCCCATCCTTCCTTTCAAGGGTTCTTTAAACACTCCCACACACCCATACATTAAATATACATCTCCATCTCACATACTCTTTCACACACACTCTCACACACACTGTCACTAACACACTCTCACACAAACACACTGTCACACACACACTGTCACACACACACTGTCACACACACACACAGTGTTACACACACACTGTCACACACACACTGTCACACACACACCCTCACACATACTCTGTCACACACACACCCACACACACACACTGTCTCACACACACACACACACACCCTCACACACACACTGTCACACACACACCCTCACACACACACTGTCACACACACACACACACACACACACACACACACACACACACACACACACACACACACACTTTGTCAAACACACACCCTCACACACACACTGGCTCACACACACACACACACACACACACTGGCTCACACACACACACACACACACACACACACACACACACACACACACACACACACACACACACACACACACACACACACACACACACACACACACACACACACACACACACACACACCCTCACACACACACTGTCACCCCCCCCCACACACACACACACACACACACTGTCACACACACACCCTCACACACACTCTGTCATACAACACTGTCACACACACACCCTCACACACACACAGTCACACACACACACCCTCACACACACACTCTCCAGGAACACCAATTTACACAGCAACTCTTTATTTAGTTAACACACACATGCCTGAAGGGTTTGTGTCTCCTTACTCTGCATTAAAGCTGACAAACTACTGTACAGAAAAGCCATCAGTATGACCACTTTCCCTATGACATGATAAGCCATCAGTATGACCACTTTCCCTATGACATGATAAGCCATCAGTATGACCACTTTCCCTATGACATGATAAGCCATCAGTATGACCACTTTCCCTATGACATGATAAGCCATCAGTATGACCACTTTCCCTATGACATGATAAGCCATCAGTATGACCACTTTCCCTATGACATGATAAGCCATCAGTATGACCACTTTCCCTATGACATGATAAGCCATCAGTATGACCACTTTCCCTATGACATGATAAGCCATCAGTATGACCACTTTCCCTATGACATGATAAGCCATCAGTATGACCACTTTCCCTATGACATGATAAGCCATCAGTATGACCACTTTCCCTATGACATGATAAGCCATCAGTATGACCACTTTCCCTATGACATGATAAGCCATCAGTATGACCACTTTCCCTATGACATGATAAGTCATCAGTATGACCACTTTCCCTATGACATGATAAGCCATCAGTATGACCACTTTCCCTATGACATGATAAGCCATCAGTATGACCACTTTCCCTATGACATGATAAGCCATCAGTATGACCACTTTCCCTATGACATGATAAGCCATCAGTATGACCACTTTCCCTATGACATGATAAGCCATCAGTATGACCTCTTTCCCTATGACATGATAAGTCATCAGTTTGACCTATAGTAATCCTCCAAGGATTGATATGGAAAGGATAGGAGCTTTCATGGACCTATTTCTAAAAACAGAGGAAGAGAGAACCCATCACTCTCCCATGTCTTACCCTTTCTTACCCGTGTCTTAGAGAGAACCCATCACTCTCCCATGTCTTACCGTTACCCGTGTCTTAGAGAGAACCCATCACTCTCCCATGTCTTACCGTTACCCGTGTCTTAGAGAGAACCCATCACTCTCCCATGTCTTACCGTTACCCGTGTCTTAGAGAGAACCCATCACTCTCCCATGTCTTACCGTTACCCGTGTCTTAGAGAGAACCCATCACTCTCCCATGTCTTACCGTTACCCGTGTCTTAGAGAGAACCCATCACTCTCCCATGTCTTACCATTACCCGTGTCTTAGAGAGAACCCATCACTCTCCCATGTCTTACCATTACCCGTGTCTTAGAGAGAACCCATCACTTGTTTCTTGCTCTGTGATGTTGAACTAAAAAAACACCATGCGACAGAGACAGCATTCTGTTTCAGCAAGAAGACTACTGACCACCAGTCTAGGACAGAACTAAAGAGAGAGGGAGGGTTAGGGTTATGGTAGAAAGGAGGAGAGAGAAGGAGAAGGTAGAAAGAGAGAGAGGGAGGAGAGGGGGAGAAGAAGGAGAAGATGTACAGTTGAAGTCGGAAGTTTACATACACTTTGGTTGGAGTCATTAAAACTCATTTTTCAACCACTCCACAAATGTATTGTTAACAAACTATAGTTTTGGCAAGTCGGTTAGGACATCTACTTTGTGCATGTAATTTTTCCAACAATTGTATACAGACAGATTATTTCACTTATAATTCACTGTATCACAATTCTAGCTGGTCAGAAGTTTACATACATTAAGTTGACTGTGCCTTTAAACAGCTTGGGAAATTCCAGAAAATTATGTCATGGCTTTAGAAGCTTCTGATAGGCTAATTTACATCATTTGAGTCAATTGGAGGTGTACCTGTGGATGTATTTCAAGGACTACCTTCAAACTCAGTGACTCTCTGCTTGACATCATGGGAAAATCAAAAGAAATCAGCCAAGACCT
The DNA here is from genome assembly GCF_964263955.1 of Coregonus lavaretus. Classification (NCBI taxonomy): domain Eukaryota; kingdom Metazoa; phylum Chordata; class Actinopteri; order Salmoniformes; family Salmonidae; genus Coregonus; species Coregonus lavaretus. The sequence goes on from NC_140016.1 coordinate 7,262,320, forward strand.
CAGAAAAACAATTGTAGACCTCCACAAGTCTGGTTCATCATTGGGAGCAATTTCCAAACGCCTGAAGGTACCACGTTCATCTGTACAAACAATAGTACGAAAGTATAAACACCATGGGACCACGTAGCCATCATACCGCTCAGGAAGGAGACACGTTCTGTCTCCTAGAGATGAACGTGCTTTGGTTTGAAAAGTGCAAATCAATCCCAGAACAACAGCAAAGGACCTTGTGAAGATGCTGGAGGAAACAGGTACAAAAGTATCTATATCCACAGTAAAACGAGTCCTATATCGACATAACCTGAAAGGCCGCTCAGCAAGGAAGAAGCCACTGCTCCAAAACCGCCATAAAAAAGCCAGACTACGGTTTGCAACTGCACATGAGGACAAAGATCGTACTTTTTGGAGAAATGTCCTCTGGTCGGATGAAACAGAAATAGAACTGTTTGGCCATAATGACCATCGTTATGTTTGGAGGAAAAAGGGGGTCGCTTGCAAGCCGAAGAACACCATCCCAACCGTGAAGCAGGGGGGTGGCAGCATCATGCTGTGGGGGTGCTTTGCTGCAGGAGGGACTGGTCCACAAAATAGATGGCATCATGAGGAAGGAAAATTATGTGGATGTATTGAAGCAACATCTCAAGACATTAGTCAGGAAGTTAAAGCTTGGTCGCAAATGTGTCTTCCAAATGGACAATGACCCCAAGCATACTTCCAAAGTTGTGGCAAAATGGCTTAAGGACAACAAAGTCAAGGTACTGGAGTGGCCATCACAAAGCCCTGACCTCAATCCTATAGAAAATGTGTGGGCAGAACTGAAAAAGCGTGTGCGAGCAAGGAGGCCTACAAACCTGACTCAGTTACACCTGCTCTGTCAGGAGGAATGAGCCAAATTTCACCCAACTTATTGTGGGAAGCTTGTGGAAGGCTACCCGAAACTTTTGACCCAAGTTAAACAATTTAAAAGCAATGCTACCAAATACTAATTGAGTGTATGTATACTTCTGACCCACTGGGAATGTGATGAAAGAAATAAAAGCTGAAATAAATCATTCTCTCTACTATTATTCTGACATTTCACATTCTTAAAATAAAGTGGTGATCCTAGCTGACCTAAAACAGGTAATTTTTACTAGGATTAAATGTCAGGAATTGTGAAAAACTGAGTTTAAATGTATTTGGCTAAGGTGTATGTAAACTTCCGACTTAAACTGTATATACTAATTTGTGATGAAGAGGAGCAGAACAGAACATCTAACTATCTCAGGTTGGCCTGGTTTCTTAATAGTCCCAGAACGTTGCGGCCCCGCCAGCCTGTGGGGAAAACAACCCATGGTTACCTTGGTTACCCAATTGGCTCTTTTCAAACACCATTGTCTTGTTTTCTTCTTGTGTTAGTCAATTACATAACTCAATTTAAGAAAAGTACATGTCTAAAGATTACTTTTCAACATTGCCTGCTCCCGAGCATTCTCACTACTTAGAAAAACGTAATATATGCCCTTTTGACAGCGCTAACATTAGCTATGTGAGTGCTAGCTAGCTACCAACCAGAACATTAAGCTAGCCAAGACCAACAACACAAACAAACAGACTATAAAGCTACAAGTAGTGAGTGGCGTTACAAACGGACTATACTAAACAAGTTAAATGTCTTACCTGTTATTAAATGTTTTCCCTACTTGGACATCGGGTTCCCACAATTTCACACTCTCACACGCTGAATAGCCTGAAGCCACAGGGCTCTTCTCGCAGGCTCTATTTCCCTACGTGGAGGCAAATCGTACGTTGGGATTTTTTACCTGGTTACATTGAACAACACAGCAGCTTTTCGGCATGTTTTGATATTTCTGTATAACAAAAAATCGACAATGAAGTTGGCTCTTTTACAGTGGGTGTCAATGGGAAATAATGTTTGTTCCCCCCAATTTGTGGGTGTGCTCGAGGGGAATTCCTTCTTATGACATGAATACCGACTCGGCATATGAGCTTGATTCTAAAACTCTATGCATTCTCAACTTACTGGGGACCCAACCCTGTACATCAACATCTTCCACACAAACAGTCTCACACACTCATGCTCACTCACACTCCACACACTCTCACACACACACAAACACACACACACACACACACACACACACACACACACACACACACACACACACACACACACACACTGGTCTAAAGGGAGCTAATTAGTGGTACCTGTGTTGATCAACGCTGTAAGCCAATCAACTGCTACGACACTAATTACATGTTGTTGGGTTTTAGCTCAGGTTTTCAGGCCAGTAATGCTACTCTACTAGGAGCTACCAGCTATAGGAGAAGCATGGCGTGAAAGGGGGAACTCTCTCTCTCTATTTCTCTCCCCCTCTCTCTCCCTCCCCCTTCCAATTCAATTCAATTTCAATTTCAATTCAATTCAATTTCAATTTAAGGGCTTTATTGGCATGGGAAACGTGTGTTAACATTGCCAAAGCAAGTTAACACAAGTTCCTCTCGCTCTCTCTCTCTCCCTCCCCTTCCCTCTCTCTCTCTCTACCTCCCTCTCCCTTTCTCTCTCTCTCCTCAGTCGTCTCAAACACCAGTCCTCTACTCTCAAGTGCCACTTACAGAGCCAGAATGGGGCTTGCGCCAGACTCACTTCTAGTGTGTGTGTGTGTGTGTGTATTTGTGCATGTGTGTCAGAGTGTTTTCAGTAACACCTCACCACTGTAAGTTGATTAGACTATAATGGTCTGCTAAATGACCATGTGTTGTGTTGACTGAGTTGATTAGACTATAATGGTCTGCTAAATGACCATGTGTTGTGTTGACTGAGTCAACACCATGGGGCAGCTGTAGGACCAGCTATAGCTCTCCATTACAATGGATACTATGATCACAGTGATACAGTCACAGTCATTTCCTTAGGTTGTTTAGCGTGTGATAACACTATTGTAATACCTCTCTGCTCTCTAGTAAAGCACTGTGGGGGTTGTGTGTGTGTGTGTCTTGGAGGGGTTTGAGTCATTTCAATTTCGCATTAGCGCAGACTCCTGCTGCAGGGGGAAAGGGTGTGTGCGTATATATGTGTGTGTGTGTGTGTGTGTGTGTGTTTGTGTGTGTGTGTGTGTGTAGGTAATGAGTGAGGCTCCATTACCATACTTAAGTAATAGAACCAGCCTATGCAATTATCTACCACTATCTCCTGTACACACACACACACACACACACACACACACACACACACACACACACACACACACACAAACATACACATACACATACACACACACACTACCAGTCAAAAGTTTGGACACACCTTCTCATTGTCTTTAGTTTTACTATTTTCTATAGTTTCTAATAGTGAAGACATCAAAACTATGAAATAACACATATGGAATCATGTATTAACCAAAAAAGTGTTAAACAAATCAAAATATATTTTATATTTGAGATTCTTCAAATAGCCACCCTTTGCCTTGATGACAGCTTTGCACACTCTTGGCATTCTCTCAACCAGCATCACCTGGAATGCTTTTCCAACAGTCTTGAAGGAGTTCCCACATATGCTGAGCACTTGTTGGCTGGTTTTCCTTTACTCTGCCATCCGACTCATCCCAACCATATAAATTGGGTTGAGGTCGGGAGATTGTGGAGGTCAGGTCATCTGATGCAGCACTCCATCACTCTCCTTCTTGGTAAAATAGCCCTTACACAGCCTGGAGGTGTGTTGGGTCATTGTCCTTTTGAAAAACAAATGATAGTCCCACTAAGCCCAAACCAGATGGGATGGCGTATCGCTGCAGAATGCTGTGGTAGCCATGCTGGTTAAGTGTGCCTTGAATTCTAAATAAATCACAGACAGTGTCACCAGCAAAGCACCCCCACATCATAACACCTCCTTCTCCATGTTTTACGGTGGGAACTACACATGCGGATATCATCCGTTCACTCACACCGCGTCTCACAAAGACACAGCGGTTTGAACTCCAGACCAAAGGACACATTTCAAGCCGGTCTAATGTCCATTGCTCGATTTTCTTGGCCCAAACAGGTCTCTTCTTCTTATTGGTGGTGGTTTCTTTGCAGCAATTCGACAATGAAGGCCTGATTCACACAGTCCCCTCTGAACAGTTGATGTTGAGATGTGTCTGTGACTTGAACTCTGTGAAGCATTTATTTGGGCTGCAATTTCTGAGGCTGGTAACTCTAATGACCAGCCTTTCAAAGCCCTTCATGGTAAGTGCCAAGGGTCGGTAGTCATTTAGGCAGGTTATCTTAGTGTTCTTGGGCACAGGGATTATGGTGGTCTGCTTGAAACATGTTGGTATTACAGACTCAGTCAGGGACATGTTGAAAATGTCAGTGAAGACACTTGCCAGTTGGTCAGCGCATGCTCGGAGTACATGTCCTGGTAATCCGTCTGGCCCTGCAGCCTTGTGAATGTTGACTTGCTTAAAAGTCGTACTCACATTGGCTACGGAGAACGTGATCACATCCGGAACAGCTGATGCTCTCATGCATGTTTCAGTGTTGCTTGCATCGAAGCGAGCATAGAAGTGATTTAGCTCATCTGGTAAACTTGTGTCTCTGGGCAGATCGCGGCTGTGCTTCCCTTTGTAGTCTGTAATAGTTTTCAAGCCACATCCGACGAGCGTCAGAGCCGGTGTAGTACGATTCAATCTTAGTCCTGTATTGACTATTTGCCTGTTTGATGGTTCGTCGGAGGGCATAGCGGGAGTTCTTATAAGCGTCCGGGTTAGAGTCCCGCTCCTTGAAAGCGGCAGCTCTACCCTTTAACTCAGTGCGGATGTTGCCTGTAATCCATGGCTTCTGGTTGGGGTATGTATGTACGGTCACTGTGGGGACGATGTCATCGATGCACTTATTGATGACGCCAGTGACTGATGTGGTGTACTCCTCAATGCTATCGGAAGAATCCCGGAACATATTCCAGTCTGTGCTAGCAAAACAGTCCTGTAGCTTAGCATCTGCGTCATCTGTCCACTTCCTTATTAACCGAGTCACTGGTGCTTCCTGCTTAAGTTTTTGCTTATAAGCAGGAATCAGGAGGATAGAGTTATGGTCAGATTTGACAAATGGAGGGCGAGGGAGAGCTTTGTATGCGTCGCTGTGTGTGGAGTAAAGGTGGTCTAGAGTTTTTTTTCCTCTGGTTGCACATTTAACATGCTGGTAGAAATTAGGTAGAATGGATTTAAGTTTCCTTGCATTAAAGTCCCCGGCCACTAGGAGCGCTGCCTCTGGATGAGCATTTTCCTGTTTACTTATGGCCTTATACAGCTCATTGAGTGCAATCTTAGTGCCAGCATCGGTTTGTGGTGGTAAATAGACAGCTACGAAAAATATAGATGAAAACTATCTTGGTAAATAGTGTGGTCTACAGCTTATCATGAGATACTCTACCTCAGGCGAGCAAAACCTCAAGACTTTCTTAGTATTAGATTTTATGCACCAGCTGTTGTTTACAAATATACACAGACCGCCACCCCTTGTCTTACCGGAGTCAGCCGTTCTATCCTGCCGATGTAGCGTATATCCCGCTAGCTGTATGTTATCCATGTCGTCGTTCAGCCACGACTCGGTGAAACATAAGATATTACAGTTTTTAATGTCCCGTTGGTAGGATAATCTTAATCTTAGGTCATCCAATTTATTTTCCAATGATTGAAGATTGGCTAATAGGATTGATGGAAGAGGTAGTTTACTCGCTTAAGGCTCCCTGACCTACGTCCACGATATCTCTGTCTCTTTCTCATGCGAATGAAAGGGATTTGGGCCTTGTCGGGTGTCTGTAGGATATCCTTCGTGTCTGACTCGTTGAAGAAAAAATCTCGTCATGCCTCGTTTGAAAAGCAAATTGAGTGCATATTCCAGAGCACGCTTCTGAGAGAGAGAAAGACAGAGAGAAAGAGAGATATGGGGAATCCTGGGAAATGTAATTCCAGTCCTGCTGTCTGTCTCTCGAGATGTTAGCATCCCAGCATTAGACAATCACACTCTCAATTCACCTCAGAAGAAAGGAGAGACACCAGTGTTTTAAATAGATCTTGGATCCTGGACAGACTCAGAGAACTAGAACATTAGTCATTTAGGTCAACTCTGCTCTGGCCTAATAAACCCCTTCATTCCCCAGCTCTGCTCTGGCCTAATAAACCCCTTCATGCCCCAGCTCTGCTCTGGCCTGATACACCCCTTCATTCCCCAGCTCTGCTCTGGCCTGATACACCCCTTCATTCCCAACACACAACACAAACAAAAGAAAGGTGAGAGGTCAAATGAAAGTGTAAGAACAATGACTAAGGAGTAGATTTCAGAGAAGAGTAGTTTTACTTATAACATACACTCACTGAATTGTCAGTATGAAATCCAGTTAAGCGAGAGGGAGAGAGAGAGAGAGAGAGAGAGAGAGAGAGAGAGAGAGAGAGAGAGAGAGAGAGAGAGAGAGAGAGAGAGAGAGAGAGAGAGAGAGAGAGAGAGAGAGAGTGAGAGAGAGAGGGAGAGAGAGAGAGAGAGAGAGAGGTGGGCTGTTGTTATTTAAAACAGCATCGACCTCCCAACTCTCACCTGTCAATCACAACTCTCCCCCTCAGTCCCCAAGACCAAACACATGCACAGAACTCAGGTCAGTGTGTGTGTGTGTGTGTGTGTGTGTGTGTGTGTGTATGTGTGTGTGTGTTTGTGTGTGTGTGTGTGTGTGTATGCAGGTCAGTGCTGTGAAGCGACCAGCACCTTAGGGAAGGTCTGTCTGCATAACGATGAGCCAGCAAGAGAGAGATAGAGAGGGATGGATGGAGAGAGAGATAGAGAGGGATGGAGGGAGAGAGAGATAGAGAGGGATGGATGGAGAGAGAGATAGAGAGGGATGGAGGGAGAGAGAGATAGAGAGGGATGGATGGAAAGAGAGATAGAGAGGGATGGAGGGAGAGAGAGATAGAGAGGGATGGAGGGAGAGAGAGATAGAGAGGGATGGAGGGAGAGAGAGATAGAGAGGGATAGAGGGAGAGAGAGATAGAGAGGGATGGAGGGAGAGAGATAGAGAGGGATGGATAGAGAGGGATGGATGGAGAGAGAGATAGAGAGGGATGGATGGAGAGAGAGATAGAGAGGGATGGATGGAGAGAGAGATAGAGAGGGATGGATGGAGAGAGAGATAGAGAGGGATGGAGGGAGAGAGAGATAGAGAGGGATGGATGGAGAGAGAGATAGAGAGGGATGGAGGGAGAGAGAGATAGAGAGGGATGGAGGGAGAGAGATAGAGAGGGATGGATGGAGAGAGAGATAGAGAGGGATGGAGGGAGAGAGAGATAGAGAGGGATGGAGGGAGAGAGAGATAGAGAGGGATGGATGGAGAGAGAGATAGAGAGGGATGGAGGGAGAGAGAGATAGAGAGGGATGGAGGGAGAGAGAGATAGAGAGGCATGGAGGGAGAGAGAGATAGAGAGGGATGGATGGAGAGAGAGATAGAGAGGGATGGATGGAGAGAGAGATAGAGAGGGATGGATGGAGAGAGAGATAGAGAGGGATGGATGGAGAGAGAGATAGAGAGGGATGGATGGAGAGAGAGATAGAGAGGGATGGAGGGAGAGAGAGATAGAGAGGGATGGAGGGAGAGAGAGATAGAGAGGGATGGAGGAAGAGAGAGATAGAGAGGGATGGAGGGAGAGAGAGATAGAGAGGGGTGGAGGGAGAGAGAGATAGAGAGGGATGGATGGAGAGAGAGATAGAGAGGGATGGATGGAGAGAGAGATAGAGAGGGATGGAGGGAGAGAGAGATAGAGAGGGATGGAGGGAGAGAGAGATAGAGAGGGATGGAGGAAGAGAGAGATAGAGAGGGATGGAGGGAGAGAGAGATAGAGAGGGGTGGAGGGAGAGAGAGATAGAGAGTGATGAGGGAGAGAGAGATAGAGAGGGGTGGAGGGAGAGAGAGATAGAGAGGGATGGATGGAGAGAGAGATAGAGAGGAATGGATGGAGAGAGAGATAGAGAGGGATGGATGGAGAGAGAGATAGAGAGGGATGGAGGGAGAGAGAGATAGAGAGGGATGGATGGATGGAGAGAGAGATAGAGAGGGATGGATGGAGAGAGAGATAGAGAGGGATGGATGGAGAGAGAGATAGAGAGGGATGGATGGAGAGAGAGATAGAGAGGCGATGGAGGGAGAGAGAGATAGAGAGGGATGGAGGGAGAGAGAGATAGAGAGGGATGGATGGAGAGAGAGATAGAGAGGGATGGAGGGAGAGAGAGATAGAGAGGGATGGATGGAGAGAGAGATAGATAGGGATGGATGGAGAGAGAGATAGAGAGGGATGGATGGAGAGAGAGATAGAGAGGGATGGAGGGAGAGAGAGATAGAGAGGGATGGATGGATGGAGAGAGAGATAGAGAGGGATGGATGGAGAGAGAGATAGAGAGGGATGGAGGGAGAGAGAGATAGAGAGGGATGGATGGAGAGAGAGATAGAGAGGGATGGAGGGGGAGAGAGATAGAGAGGGATGGATGGAGAGAGAGATAGAGAGGGATGGAGGGAGAGAGAGATAGAGAGGGATGGAGGGAGAGAGAGATAGAGAGGGATGGAGGGAGGGAAGGAGAGATGGAACCTCTGGAACAGGAAGCTGCTAGCGATGACATCACTTTACTCGGGAGGAGCACTTCCTGTCTGACATTCTTCACTCAAGACACACACACACTCACCAGGAAACCTCCATCAAGACCCATGCACACACATACACCCACGCGCACACACACACCCATGCACACAAAAACATTCATACAAACATCCTAGAACAGCTCAGACCAAAGCTGCAGTTCACAGGATTTATTACCAATCAGAGCAAAGAAAATACCTTTTAATTTAGTGTGTGTGTGTGCTGTGTGCGTGTGTGTGTGTGTGTGTGTGTGTGTGTGTGTGTGTGTGTGTGTGTGTGTGTGTGTGTGTGTGTGTGCGTGTGTGTGCGTGAGTGTGTGTGTGTGCCTACTGTTTACTGAGTGATTGTTAAGTGCGAGGTTAGTTGATTTAAGACTTGTCTGGGGTGGAGAGATATGAAGTGTGCTGAGCTCAACTGAGACTGAAACCAGTACAATGAGTGCAAATACACACATGTGAACTCTCTCCAGTGTGTGTGTTTGTGTGTGTGTGTGTGTGTGTGTGTGTTAATGAAGTAATGACCAGTGTACTGCTATCGCTGTGGCTGGGTAAGTAGAGGATCTCTACCTGGCTCGGTTTATGTGTGTGTGTGCGCGTGTGTGTGTTTGTGTGCGTGTGTGTGTGTGTGTATGTGTGTATGTGTGTGTGCGTGTGTGTGACCACTGTTCTGCTCCAGTGAAGTGGAAGGCCTCACCTCAGCGCTCTGAGACAGCTGCACCCCAACACCACAGCCTCAGCCTGCCCATCACTGTGTGTGTGTGTGTGTGTGTGTGTGTGTGTGTGTTCATTGCTTTAGCTGCATGCACAGCCTCTTTTTATATAGGGGTTTACCCCTGTCATCCCAGTAGTTTGACTGAGCCAAGCTGTCAGCATATTAACCCTTCACACACAGTTAATCCTATAGTGAAACTCCGATCTGATCACTAGATTAATGAAGTTACTGTATGTGCTGTGTTGGGCCAACCTGGACTCAGGGGTAGACGTAACATAGTAAATGTAAATCCAGGACACTCCAATTTGTATTATATGTTACGTTTAATATGGGATGGATTCATTTGTGGATGTCCATCATCCATTTCATATGTTATGTTATGTATTACAATTCAAATATGTTCTGAATTTGCAAAACGTGTGATAGGTTACAAATTCCAATTTGTTGTGGCTAACATTAGCTAGATGGCTAACATTAGCTAGGCTAGGGATTAGGGTTAGGGGTTAAGGTTAGGGTTACGGTTAGGGTTTAGGTTAGGTTAAAGGGTTAAGGGTTAAGGTTAGTGCTAGTGTTAGGGGAAGGGTTAGCTAACATGCTAAGTAGTTCCAAAGTAGCTAAAAAATAGTGAGTAGGGCTGTGTTGGGCTGTGTTGGGCTGTGCTGTGTTGGGCTGTGCTGTGTTGGGCTGTTTTGGGCAGTGTTGTGCTGTGCTGTGCTGTGTTGGGCTGTGTTGGGCTGTGCTGTGTTGGGCTGTGTTTGGCTGTGTTGTGTTGTGCTGTGCTGTGTTGGGCTGTGCTGTGTTGTGTTGTGCCGTGTTGGGCTGTGCTGTGTTGGGTTGTGTTGTGCTGTGTTGGGCTGTGTTGTGTTGTGTTGGGCTGTGTTGGGCTGTGTTGTGTTGTGCTGTGTTGGGCTGTGTTGTGCTGTGCTGTGCTGTGCTGTGTTGTGTTGTGCTGTGCTGTGTTGGGCTGTGCTGTGTTGGGTTGTGTTGTGCTGTGTTGGGCTGTGCTGTGTTGTGTTGGGCTGTGTTGTGTTGTGTTGGGCTGTGTTGGGCTGTGTTGTGTTGTGCTGTGTTGGGCTGTGTTGTGTTGGGCTGCGTTGGGCTGTGTTGGGCTGTGCTGTGCTGTTGGCCCACTGGGCTGAGGCTCAGGTGTGAGGGCAACAATAGCTAACATCAAATTAGGACACAGTAAAACAATCTTTCCTCCTTTCATCTCCATCACACCTCCTGGATTAGAAAATAGGTCAGGTGAGAAAAGAGAGGACAGGAGAGATAGAGAGAGATGGAGAGAGAGAAACAATGAGAGAGGAGGATATACTTGCTTGCTCATTTTGCACCACTATATTCTTAGCAGTTGTAGTAGCCTATTCAGCATTTCCACAAACAAGCAAACAAACTACATTTTCGCCTAAAATGACATACCCAAATCTAACTGCCTGTAGCTCAGGACCTGAAGCAAGGATATGCATATTCTTGATACCATTTGAAAGGTAACACTTTGAAGTTTGTGGAAATGTGACATTGATGTAGGAGAATATAACACATTAGATCTGGTAAAAGATAATACAAAGTTTCGGATTGATCCAGTGAAGCATTCAATACTGGACTATTTTGTATCAAGTCTGCCCAAATGTACCGAATTGGTCAATTGATACATTTTCAAGTACATAACTATAGAGAACATTCAAAAATTATATGGTAATACAAAATGTAAGTTTACACACTCCCAGGAATGTCATACATGATGGATCATTAGCTTATACACTAACTTTCACACATCTAGATGGCCGGGCGGGGTGGGTGTAGAGCCAGAGATAGCAGGGGTTCAAACTGTAGAACCCAGTTCCTACATTTGAATATAAAAATGGATTTTATCAAACAACACTATGCTACATTTTATCTCTGGGACCCTTAGGATGACAAATCAGAGCAAGATTACTGAATTACCTTCAGAGGTGAATGTATCAAACCAGTTGCCGTGATACGTTTTTTGTTGTTGTACACTCTCCTCAAACAATAGCATGGTATTTTTTCACTGTAATAGCTACCGTAAATTGGACAGTGCAGTTAGATTAACAGGAATTTAAGTTTTCTGCCCATATAAGACATGTCTATGTCCTGGAAAGTTTGCTGTTACTTACAACAGTCATGCTAATCACATTAGCACACATTAGCTCAACCGTCCCGTATACGGGACACCGATCCCGTAGAGGTTAAATAAGTGCTCGTTAAGGGGTCGTGTTTCAAATCAAATCAAATGAAATTGTATTTGTCACTTCCGCCGAATACAACAGGTGTACCCTTTACCATGAAATCCTTACTCATGAGCCCTTTCCCAACAATGCAGAGTTAAAACGTTTTTAACATTTTGCTAAATAAAAAAAGGAAATAGTAACACAATAAACTAACAATAATTCGCTTTAACGATAAATAACAATAAATAAAACAATAAATAACAATAATTAATGGACATGATTATGTTTTACAGGATAATTAGCCAGGCAAGCACACACACACACACACACACTTCTGGAAGAGTAATGGGAGTGGTTGGCTAATTAGTGTGGTATCGTTAAGAGTCATTATTGAGAAACAGGCCACTGCAGCAAAACCACAGGAAGGAGGTTGTAAAGCAAAGTCAACTAATGAGGGAGGATTTTTAGGAGGACTGATACAGGTACAGCATGGGTTGTTAGGAGGACTGATACAGGTACAGCATGGGTTGTTAGGAGGACTGATACAGGCACAGTATGGGCTGGAGGTTCAGCTTGTTTCACTGAGACTGATACAGGTACAGTATGGACTGGAGTTTCAGCTTGTTTCACTGAGACTGATACAGGTACAGTATGGACTGGAGTTTCAGCTTGTTTCACTGAGACTGATACAGGTACAGTATGGACTGGAGGTTCAGCTTGTTTCACTGAGACTGATACAGGTACAGTATGGGCTGGAGGTTCAGCTTGTTTCACTGAGACTGATACAGGTACAGTATGGGCTGGAGGTTCAGCTTGTTTCACTGAGACAACTAAACATAACAACCAAGACTTGACAGAAGCAACCCTGAGCAGCATAGTGGTATACACAGGTACATCACCATGACAACCTGGACAGGTGAAAGGGGTGGAGCCCGCTTACCTGTCAATGATGACGGGGTCAGATGGCGTCTCGTTTCTGTTGCCACAACTCTTCTTATCACAACACCGACTGACGGAGGGATGGAAGGAGAGCGAGAGAGAGAGAGGGGGGAGAGATATAGAGAGAGATGGGGAGAGGGAGAGATAGGGAGAAGGGAGAGACATATAGGGAGAGGGGAGAGAGAGATAGTGAGAGGGGAGAGAGAGAGATAGGGAGAGAGAGAGACAGGGAGAGAGGAGAGAGAGAGATAGGGAGAGGGGAGAGAGAAATAAAGAGATAAGGAGGGGGAGAGAGAGCGAGAGAGAGAGAGAGAGAGAGAGAGAGAGAGAGAGAGAGAGAGAGAGAGAGAGAGAGAGAGAGAGAGAGAGCGAGAGAGAGAGAGAGAGAGAGAGAGAGAGAGAGAGAGAGAGAGAGAGAGAGAGAAGGAGAGGGGAGAGAGAGAGATAGAGATTACTCAAGGTATTCAATGGGGTTGTGCAGGCCAGTCAAGTTCTTCCATACCGATCTCGACAAACCATTTCTGTATGGGCCTCGCTTTGTGCACGGGGGCATTGTTATGCTGAAACAGGAAAGGGCCTTCCTCAAACTGTTGCCACAAAGTCGGAAGCACAGAATCGTCTAGAATGTCAATGTATGCTGTAGCGTTAAGATTTCCCTTCACTGGAACTAAGGGGCCTAGCCCGAACCATGAAAAACAGTCCCAGACCATTATTCCTTCTCCACCAAATTTTTCAGTCGGCACTAGGCATTGGGGCAGGTAGCGTAGCATCCGCCAAACACAGATTTGTCCATCGGGCTGCCAGATGGTGAAGCGTGATTCATCACTCCAGAGAACACTGCTCCAGAATCCAATGGCGGCGAGCTTTACACCACTCCAGCCGACACTTGGCATTGCGCATGGTGATCTTAGGCTGCTCGGCCATGGAAACCCATTTTATGAAGCTCCCGACTAACAGTTATTGTGCTGATGTTGCTTCCAGAGGCAGTTTGGAACTCAGTAGTAAGTGTTGCAACCGAGGACAGGCGATTTGTACACGCTACGCGATTCAGCACTCGGCGATCCCGTTCTGTGAGCTTGTATGTCCTACCACTTCACAGCTGAGCCGTTGGTGCTCCTAGACATTTCCACTTCACAATAACAGCACTTAGAGTTGACAGGGGCAGCTCTAGCAGGGTAGAAAATTGACAAACTGACTTGTTGGAAAGGTTGCATCCTATGACGGTGCCACGTTGAAAGTCACTGAGCTCTTCAGTAAAGCCATTCTACTGCCAATGTTTGTCAACGGAGATTGCATGGCTGTGTGCTGAAATAGCTGAATCCACTCATTTGAAGGGGTGTCCATATATACAGTTGAAGTCGGAAGTTCTTAGGTTGGAGTCATTAAAACTTGTTTTTCAACCACTCCACAAATTTCTTGTTAACAAACTATAGTTTTGGCAAGTCGGTTAGGACATCAACTTTGTGCATGACACAAGTAATTTATCCAACAATTGTTAACAGACAGATTATTTATCTTATAATTCACTGTATCACAATTCCAGTGGGCCAAACGTTTACATATACTAAGTTGACTGTGCCTTTAAACAGCTTGGAAAATTCCAGAAAATTATGTCATGGCTTTAGAACCTTCTGATAGGCTAATTGACATAATTTGAGTCAATTGGAAGTGTACCTGTGGATGTATTTCAAGGCCTACCTTCAAACTCAGTGCCTCTTTGCTTGACATCATGGGAAAATCAAAAGAAATCAGCCAAGACCTCAGAAAAACAATTGTAGACCTCCACAAGTCTGGTCCATCCTTGGGAGCAATTTCCAAACGCCTGAAGGTACCACGTTCATCTGTACGAACAATAGTACACAAGTATAAACACCATGGGACCACGCAGCCGTCATACCGCTCAGGAAGGAGACGCGTTCTGTCTCCTAGAGATGAATGTACTTTGGTTTGAAAAGTGCAAATCAATCCCAGAACAACAGCAAAGGACCTTGTGAAGATGCTGAAGGAAACAGGTACAAAAGTATCTATATCCACAGTAAACGAGTCCTATATCAACATAACCTGAAAGGCTGCTCAGCAAGGAAGAAGCCACTGCTCCAAAACCGCCATAAAAAAGCCAGACTACGGTTTGCAACTGCAAACCGTAGGGACAAAGATCGTACTTTTTGGAGAAATGTCCTCTGGTCTGATGAAACAAAAATATAACTGTTTGGCCATAATGACCATCCCAACCGTGAAGTACGGGGGTGGCAGCATCATGCTGTGGGGGTGCTTTGCTGCAGGAGGGACGTCATGAGGAAGGAAAATTATGTGGATATATTGAAGCAACTTCTCAAGACATCAGTCAGGAAGTTAAAGTTTGGTCGCAAATGTGTCTTCCAAATGGACAATGACCCCAAACATACTTCCAATGTTGTGGCAAAATGGCTTAAGGACAACAAAGTCAAGGTATTGGGGTGGCCATCACAAAGCCCTGACCTCAATCCTATAGAAAATGTGTGGGCAGAACTGAAAAAGCGCTTGTGAGCAAGGAGGCCTACAAACCTGACTCAGTTACACCAGCTCTGTCAGGAGGAATAGGCCAGAATTCACCCAACTTATTGTGGGAAGCTTGTGAAAGGCTACCCGAAACGTTTGACCCAAGTTAAACAATTTAAAGGCAATGCTACCAAATACTAATTGAGTGTATGTAAACTTCTGACCCACTGGGAATGTGATGAAAGAAATAAAAGCTGAGATAAATCATTCTCTCTACTATTATTCTGACATTTCACATTCATAAAGTAAAGTGGTGATCCTAACTGACGTAAGACAGGGAATGTTTACTAGGATTAAATGTCAGGAATTGTGAAAAACTGAGTTTAAATGTATTTGGCTAAGGTGTATGTAAACTTCCGATTTCAACTGTATAGTGCATCTCGTTCTCTCTCTTTCCTCTCCCCCTCCCTTCCTCTGCCTCTCCCTCCCCCAATCTCTCTCTCTCTCTTTCACTCTCTCAGAACTGGGTCATGCTGTGGTCCCACTGGACCTGGGGAGAGTTGCTTTCTGGGTAGAGAGGAGGGGGAAGCAGACTGACAAGCCGTTTCTGAATAAACCGATCATCTGACTGTACCCAGGGAGACACACACACACACGCTGAGAATTTATGTTTGCATAATCCCTCTCTCTCTTTCTTTTCTTCTTTCTCTTTCTTTTTTCTGTCTCCCTCTCTCTCTCTCAACATACATTATCTGTCTTACCTGCACATAATCTCGTGAGTCAGTAGAACCCGACACATCTCAGGGTTCTTATCCTGTCCCTCATAGATGATCGCCTGGAGAGAGAGAGAGAGTGAGAGAAAGAAATTGAGAGAGAGAAGGAAGGAAGGAAAAATAGAGGTTTGGTTTGTTAGTAAAACAGTTTGTCTCGTGGTGATTCTTCTTTACAACCTCACACGAAGTGGTTTTCATCTGGTAGCATGAGATATATAACGTGTGTGTGTGTGTGTGTCTGTGTGAGCAGTTGGTCTGCCAGACTGTAGTATAGTACAGCATCTGGCCCTTCCAGCACTTCTTCCAACATCCTCAGTCCAGTTTCACCTCTCGCCAACCACACTACATGCTCTCAGACCTGTGAGTGTCACACACACACACACACACACACTATCGCCTTTCATGAAAGAGATGGTACCTGTTTGGTCATGGAATCGATGAGGCGCACGTAAAATTCCTGTTCTGTCCTGATACCTACAGACAGAGAGTGAGAAATACAGTAAAGAGAGAAAGATATACAGTAATGAGAGAGATATACAGTAAAGAGAGAGAGATATACAGTAAAGAGAGAGAGAGAGAGAGATACAGTAAACAGAGAGATACAGTAAAGAGAGAGATATACAGTAAAGAGAGAGATATACAGTAAAGAGAGAGATATACAGTAAAGAGAGAGAGATATACAGTGAAGAGAGAGAGAGATATACAGTAAAGAGAGATGTTAGAGATATACATCGAGAGACAAAGATAGTTAGCCTACACACTGAGTATACCAAACATTAGGAAAATCCTTCTTTAACCTGTCTCCTCCCCTTCATCTACACTGATTGAAGTGGATTTAACAAGTGACATCAATAAGGGATAATAACTTTCGTCTGGATTCACCTGGTCAGTCTATGTCAAGGAAAGATCAGGTGTTCCTAATGTTTTGTACTCAATGTGTGCACTGTATGTATGTATGTATGTATGTATGTATGTATGTATGTATGTATGTATGTATGTATGTATGTATGTATGTATGCTGTTAGTGTTCGCGAATGTGCGCAGAAACATAGACCTAATGGTCATTTCAGTTTCAGATTAAATTCAAATATAATTTTCTGGATTGGTTCATGTTAAAACAGATAGAAGGCCATTGTTTGTAGAGCCACAGACATAAGTCCAAACTATACCTGATATAGACTATTGAATAAACTCTTTGTAAAAAAAGTAGATATAAAAACATTATAACATTAATTGGCTAATACTAATACTTACATTAAATTAATTTTTTAAATAATAATAACAATCAGTGTTATTTTCATATGTCAATAAAACATTTACATTTACTGTCATTTTTTAAAATCCCATATGGTTTATTCAAATGAATTGTATTGCATTAGAATTCCCTGGTGGATTGGTATGTAATAAATCTCTCTGTGTGTGTGTGTGTGTGTGTGTGTGTGTGTGTGTGTGTGTGTGTGTGTGTGTGTGTGTGTGTGTGTGTGTGTGTGTGTGTGTGTGTGTGTGTGTGTGTGTGTGTGTGTGTGTGTGCTGACCGTACCATTGCTGTATAGGAGCTGTAGCCTGTAATGTATCCCATTGTTGGTATTTTCCCCTGACGTTTCCTGCCAACACACACACACTCAGTCAGGTCACAGAGAGCAAAACCCACTACACACACATATTTACAAAAGGCCAAAACATTATCTTTAAATGTACCAAATACATATTTCAATATCAATATCAGAAACGATATAATAACTTTAAAAAACGATAGGTAAATCATTTTCAAAAAACGTCCCATGATAAATAGAACTCATGGGAATGACTTCAGTGCCTTAGTGCCATATACAAGTGAAATGACTTTAGGTAGGCTACAGGACTCCGGCTTATAATACCCTACTAATAAATTATATTTGTATTTAATCAAATAGATTAGATTTTAATACTGGAACAATAGCCTACTAAAATAAAATTGCATGTCTAAAGGATTGGCTGGGGACACTTGCAGACTTGCATAAATAATTCAAAACGTTTAATGCTATAATATTGTCAATAGCAATAAGTTATGCTACAATTTTGTGTTAAAACGCTGGAATATGAACATATGATCGAAGCGCACAGAGATTTGAATAATAAATACAACGTAAAGCATCGAATATAACAACTTGGATAGCGGATTCCTTCCATGTGGTCCAAACTAATGTAAAAAAAAACTCTAAACCATATCTATACAAATTATTGTAAGACAACATTTGTATTGTTAATTGTAGTAATAAATTAAGCAATATATTAATAAGCCTCGTGTATGTAAATAAACTGTTGCAGGTGTCAAATCAATATATAATGTTTTGGGAAAACTCACCTTTTCCTTTTCAACAAATCCAACGAAGCTGGTTCTCTCTATCTCCACCGGCTGCCCTTGTCTGTCGTACAGAGCCAGCACGAAGTGGAAGAAGTTGGACTTGCGGAGGTTTGAGGGCGGTTGCTTCTCGAAATGTGCCCGGGCCAGGGCCACTCCGCTGCGGATACAAGTAGCACCAAGCCCCGTTAGCACAACTTTCACATGGGATGCCACTGAATTCGTTCACAAATGATTTCAACAACTAGAAGTAAAAGAGTAAAACACAAAAGTACTGGCCCCCGAAATTGTCAATATATCTTGATTTTTATTGTACATTTTAACCAATTTTGAAAATATATTCAGGCTGAAATGTCATATTTTCATCGGGTCATTTGCAAATGTCTGAAAATAGTTAAGGGTCAAAAAAATATATTTACAAATTGTCAAAGTATAGCCTTAGCCTTTTTGAATAGTTTGGATTTGGTCGCTACATGGATATCCTATGCTATATTCGGGGACCTTTTTGTCGAACGGACTGTAATCATCAACATGTATCAAAAATAGTGGTTGTATTATTGTTTTACTGCGTTATAATTATTGACGTTTCATTATAAATAAATCTGTGCCAATAACTAGGCTGTAAAACTAGGCCTGGGTCTGACATGTTTAAATCCTTTGGATATAGTGTTTATTTTGATTGATTTGATAGGCTACTAGCTAAGAGCCTACAAAAACAGAAATAAAAACATTATGTAGGCTATGCTATAGTCTAGCTTCAATCACAGACATAAAGCCTGCATGCAAAAGCTATAATCAAATCTCCCATGTCAATATTAGGCTATATGCCTAGAAAAGGAAACCAACAGTCCATTGGGAGCACAATGCTGTCCCTAAACACATGTGGTCCGTGTCAGATAACCGGGCTGGGATAGAGACCTCCAATCTATCTCCTCTCCATTCGCAGGGGCCAGTGCTGACCTGCTAGCCACGTCGGGCTTACCTCTGGGCGGCTGTGTTGGCGTCCAGCAGCCCGGCGCCCTGCATCCAGCTCCGCGCCGCATTCATCCCGGCCACCATGGGCTCTTCTTTCATAACACTCCCGCTCCTCTGGATGTTCTCCTGGATCCCAAACATCAAAACACACTGTTCCTCCTGCCGTCAATCACTATTTCCCCCTCTCTCTCGCTTCCTTTTCCTTCCTTCCCCGTGACTTTTGATCACACAGATGGCGATAGAGATGGTTAGGGCACAAGTGGCGTTATGTTTCTCACTTCTTTTTTCGTTTTCTCTCAGAAACTAGAGAGAGCGAGAGAGAAAGAGAAATATGAACGAGATGAGGGTCTGCTAGTGGATGGAGAAAGGGAGCTGTCAACGTCCAGGGGTTAGTGACCTTTGCGTCAACAACTCTTGTGAAGAAGAAAAGTCCTCCTAGACCATCAAGTGAAAGTGACGAGGGGGAGCCAAGAGGATGAGAGGAGCTGGGTGTCTTCTGGTTCAAGGAGCGCTCCCAGAAATCATTAAACTTCACTTCAAGAAAGAGCCAACATTTTAGAGAAGACAAATAGGCATTCCCCAATCAAACAAGTTTTATTTCTTCATCTAGCCTACTGTTGTTGATTTTTTTCAGAAATCTCTTTCAGTTCTCAGATAAAAGGAGCGCGTGAGGAGACCGAAGCAAGGAACCTCCTCCAGGCTATAGATCCGTTCTTGGCTCCTGTCCTTTCGGGAGTGATTTGCGGTCTCTTGGTCTTTCCTTGTCAAAGGAATCACTTCTGAAAGTCTCCGGTAACCGAATACGAGTGAACTCAGCTAGAAGGGAAGCGGGCGTGTCTGGTGAAGTGGAGGTTAACGCCCCCAAACACAGTGCGTGCAGGGTCGCTGATCATCATCTGTCGATGGTCCTCAACTCAGCCATGTTGCATCCCCAGCCTAATACGCACACACAGTCCCGCCCTAACCACTTAACCAGGGTGTGTGTGTGTGCGTGTGCGTGTGTGCGTGTGTGCGTGCGTGATCAATGGTCATGCCTTGTGATTTGACATCTCTCTCTCTCTCTCTCTCTCACACACACACACACACACACACACACACTTTTTGTGCAGTACTGCCATCTACTGTCTCATTCCCAACCAGAGAAGATCTCTACCTCTACTTTGTCTATAGACAGATGCTCTTCTCCCTCTCACCAGGAAGTAGGGGTGCTGCAGCACCCCAGGATAAATTGAAATAATTTAGCAAAAATTAGGCTATATATTTTGTTTTTTTTTCAAACATGTTTTACTCCTGTCTGAACATTTAGCTACAGAGGATCAATAGCTTCTGGATTAAGTTTTATCACAAGGATTTACAGTCAGGAAGACCGACATTTGGGCAGCACGCACGCCAAATATAGAACAGCTTGTTGCGTTGTGGCCATAGATAATCCATAGAAGTATTTTGGAACCTCTAACTCTGGCACTTTGACTTTTAAACTCATGGGTACGCTAGCAATGGCAGCCAGTCCTGACTTGAATGGGAACTGCGATCTATGGATTATATTTATATGGTTGGTTGTGGCTGTCAGTTTGCCTCTCTCAAATTTCAAAATACAATCGTGAGAGAAACCTAGGCCTACTGTTTGGAAAGCAAATGCCTACTGCTGAAAAGAGAAAACTAATCTGTCTGTAGAAGCTGCCCCAAAAAAATCTCAACTACTTTTGAGCGATTCTGAGCAAACAGCAATGTTTTTAAAAGTAGTTTATCTTGAGATATTGGCACCAGTGCATCAGCCATCACCGGTGAGTAGCCTATGCTGCATCTTCATCATTGGGTGAGTCAGTGTCACTGGAAAGTTGATTTTGTAGCCTACTGTAGCCTACACTATATATACAGTGCAATCAGAGAGTATTCAGACCCCACATTTTGTTATGTTACAGCCTTATTCTAAAATGGATCAAATTGTTTTTTCCCCCTCATCAATCTATACACAATACCCCATAATGAAAAAGCAAAAACAGGTTTAGAAATGTTTGCAAATGTATAAAAAAACAAAAACGGAAATATCACATTTACATAAGTATTCAGACCCTTTACTTAGTACTTTGTTGAAGCGCCTTTGGCAGCGATTACAGCCTTGATTTTTCTTGGGGATGACGCTACAAGCTTGGCACACCTGTATTTGGGGAGTTTCTCCCATTCTTCTCTGCAGATCCTCTCAAGCTCTGTCAGGTTGGATGGGGAGCGTCGCTGCACAGCTATTTTCAGGTCTTTCCAGAGATGTTCGATCAGGTTCAAGTCCGGACTCTGGCTGCGCCACTCAAGGACATTCAGAGACTTGTCCCGAAGCCAATCCTGCGTTGTCTTGGCTGTGTGCTTAGGGTCAATGTCCTGTTGGAAGATGAACCTTCGCCCCAGTCTGAGGTCCAGAGCGCTCTAGATCAGGTTTTCATCAAAGACCTCTCTGTACTTTGCTCCGTTCATTTTTCCCTCGATCCTGACTAGCCCCCCAGTCCCTGCCGCTGAAAAACATCCCCACAGCATGGTGCTGCCACCACCATGCTTTACCATAGGGATGGTGCCAGCTGTCCTCCAGACGTGACGCTTGGCATTCAGGCCAAAGAGTTCAATCTTGGTTTCATCAGACCAGAGAATCTTGTTTCTCATGGTCTGAGTCCTTTAGGTGCCTGTTGGCAAACTCCAAACGGGCTGTCATGTGCCTTTTACTGAGGAGTGGCTTCCGTCTGGCAACTCTACCATAAAGGCCTGATTGGTTGAGTACTGAATAGATGGTTGTACTTCAGGAAGGTTCTCCCATCTCCAGAGGGAACTCTGGAGCTCTGTCAGAGCTCCCTGACCAAGGTCCTTCTCCCCCGATTGCTCAGTTTGGCCAGGCGGCCAGCTCTAGAAAGAGTCTTGGTGGTTTCAAACTTCTTCCATTGAAGAATTATGGAGGCCACTGTATTCTTGGGGACCTTCAATGCTGCAGAAATGTACCCTTCCCCAAATCTGTGCCTCGACACAATTCTGTCTCGGAGCTCTACGGACAATTCCTTCGACCTCATGGCTTGTATTTTGCTCTGACATGCACTGTCAACTGTGGGACCTTATATAGACAGGTGTGTGTCTTTCCAAATCATGTCCAATCAATTGCATTCACCACAGGTGGACTCCAATCAAGTTGTCGAAACATCTCAAGGATGATCAATGGAAACAGGATGCGCCTGAGCTCAATTTCGAGTCTCATAGCAAAGGGTCTGAATACTTATGTAAATAAGGTATTTCTGTTTTTTTTGCAAACATTTCTAAAAACCTGTTTTCACTTTGTCATTATGGGGTATTGTGTTTAGATTGATGAGGAAGAAAATGTATTTAATCCATTTTAAAATAAGGCTGTACCGTAACAAAAAGTGGAAAAAGTGAAGGGGTCTGAATACTTTCCCAATGCACTGTATATATATATATACAGATGAAGTTGGAAGGAAACATACACTTAGGTTGGAGTCATTAAAACTTGTTTTTCAACCTCTCCACAAATTTCTTGTTAACAAACTATAGTTTTGGCAAGTCGGTTAGGACATCTACTTTGTGCATGACACAAGTAATTTTTCAAACAAATGTTTACAGACAAATTATTTCACTTATAATTCACTGTATCACAATTCCAGTGGGTCAGAAGTTTACATACACTAAGTTGACTGTGCCTTTAAACAGCTTGAAAATTCCAGAAAATGATGTCATGGCTTTAGAAGCTTCAGATACGCTAATTGACATAATTTGAGTCAATTGGAGGTGTACCTGTGGATGTATTTCAAGGCCTACCTTCAAACTCAGTGCCTATTTGCTTGATATCATGGGAAAATCAAAAGAAATCAGCCAAGACCTCAGAAAATTGATTGTATGTAAACTTCTGAATCACTGGGAACGTGATGAAAGAAATAAAAGCTGAAATAAATCATTCTCTCTACTATTATTCTGACATTTCACATTCTTAAAATAAAGTGGTGATCCTAACTGACCTAAAACAGGGAATTTGTACTAGGATTAAATGTCAGGAATTGTGAAAGCTGAGTTTAAATGTATTTGGCTAAGGTGTATGTAAATGTCCAACTTCAACTGTATACACTACCGTTCAAAAGTTTGGGGTCACTTAGAAATGTCCTTGTTTTCGGAAGAAAAGCAATTTGTTTGTCCATTAAAATAACATCAAATTGATCAGAAATACAGTGTAGACATTGTTAATGTTGTAAATGGCCATTGTAGCTGGAAACGGCTGATTTTTTATGGAATATCTACAAAGGCGTACAGAGGCCCATTATCAGCAACCATCAGTCCTGTGTTCCAATGGCACGTTGTGTTTGCTAATCCAAGGTTATCATTTTAAAAGGCTAATTGATCATTAAAAAACCATTTTGCAATTATGTTAGCCCAGCTGAAAACTGTTGTGCTGATTAAAGAAGCAATAAAACTGGCCTTCTTGAGACTAGTTGAGTATCTGGAGCATCAGCAATTGTGGATTCGATTACAGGCTCAAAATGGCCAGAAACAAATAACTTTCTTCTGAAACTCGTCAGTCTATTCTTGTTCTGAGAAATTAAGGCTATTCCATGCGAGAAATTGCCAAGAAACTGAAGATCTCGTACAATGCTGTGTACTACTCCCTTCACAGAACAGCGCAAACTGGCTCTAACCAGAATAGAAAGAGGAGTGGGAGGCCCCGGTGCACAACTGAGCAAGAGGACAAATACATTAGAGTGGCTAGTTTGAGAAACAGGCGCCTCACAGGTGCTCAACTGGCAGCTTCATTAAATAGTATCCGTAAAACACCAGTCTCAACGTCAACAGTGAAGAGGTGACTCCGGGATGGTGACCTTCTAGGCAGAGTTGCAAAGAAAAAGCCATATCTCAGACTGCCCATCTTAATCTTTTATTTTGATTGGGAAAGGACCTTCTCTCCAGTATATTTACTAGTAAAGTTGTCCTACACTCACAGGAAATGGCCTTCTCTCCAGTAGATTTACTAGTAGAGTTGTCCTACACTCACAGGAAATGGCCTTTTCTCCAGTAGATTTACTAGTAGAGTTGTCCTACACTCACGGGAACTTCTCTCCAGGAGGTTTGCATGCATCATGTTATATCACAGCTAAATGTTCTATATAGAACCTCAATGAACCCTTATTATTTTCAGAAAAAATTACTTGCTTCATATATGGTACAGCTAAATGTTCTATATAGATCTAAAAATCAACATTGTTTTCAGAAGTAGGGGTACCATATATGAAGGAAGTGATTGAAACCGTTTTCTTTATTTAGAACCTTCTTTTTTCTATTTGAGTTGACTATTCAGTCCTTGTTTTCAGACATTACATTGTGGGCTCCAAAGTACGGAATTGCATGGCAGCAGGCTGGTCTGCCAGAGTCGCTATCTGTGAAGGTCAGTTACTGATATGAGAGGGCACATGAGGGCACATGAGGACACGCACACACACACACACACACACACACACACACACACACACACACACACACAGACACACAGACACACAGACACACACACACACACACACACACACACACACACACACACACACACACACACACACACACACACACACACACACACACACACACACACACACACACACACACACACACACACACACATACATACATACATACATACATACATACATACATACATACATACATACATACATATATATATATATATATTCAGGGCTGTCCTTCAGCACACTTGTTTGATTTTTGCCCGGCTCTGCCTGGCTCTTCAAACCGCCAATGCAGGTGTCACGGATTCAGCCGAGGCTGCTCCTCCTCCTTGCTCGGGCAGGCTTCGGCGTTTGTCGTCCCCGGAGTACTAGCTGCTACCGATCTATGTTTCGGTGTTTGTCTTGTTTGGTCTTTATTGTTTACACCTGTTTCCTATTATGTTGCATTGTATTCCCTTTAAATACCCCTGTCTCTCATAGTTTATTGTGTGTGATTGTTTTTCGTGAAGTCGGCAAGCTGTTGTGTGCTAGTATTGTTTCCTCCCTGTTAGGAGTTTTTTTTGGTTTTGTACTTTCTATACTGTGTTCAGTAAAGTACGTCTGCCAGTAGCTCGGTGTCCTGCGCTTGACTTCATTACCGCATACACGTCAGCCTGACAGAATCACACACCACACATGGAGTCAGCAGGAGCGGCGGTGCCAGCTGGATCAATGGAGGAACGTGTCGAACGACAAGCGGCCATGATCCAGGCTCTCGGCACCGCCATGGAATGGGTGGTGAGCACTATGGTGCGATGGGAAAGAGGAGGTCTGCATACACCTCCTCCGACGACACCACCACCATCGGCGATGCCCACCGCTTCACCTCCAGGGTCCAGTGGGATTCGGCTCTCGCTCCCGAGGGCTTATGATGGCACAGCTGCCGGGTGTCAGGGTTTCCTGCTCCAGGTTGAACTCTACCTGGCAACCATCCACCCGGTGCCCTCGGGATACGAGAGCGTGTCCGCCCTCATCTCCTGTCTGTCCGGCAAGGTGCTGGAGTGGGCCAACGCCGAGTGGGGGGGAATAGACGCCGCTACTGTCAACTATGCGGAGTTCACCCTCCGCTTCAGGGCAGTATTCGATCATCCACCAGAGGGTAAAGCGGCGGGTGAGCGTCTATTCCACCTCAGACAGGGGAGGAGGAGCACACAGGAGTTCGCACTGGACTTCCGGATGCTGGCTGCCAACGCGGGATGGAATGAGAGGGCCCTCATCGACCACTACAGATGTAGCCTGAGGGAGGACGTGCGTCGGGAATTGGCCTGCAGGGACACCAACCTCAGCTTCGATCAACTGGTGGACATGTCAATTCGCCTGGATACCCTGTTGGCTACCCACGGACGTCCGGATTCAGGGCCGTCCATTCCATCCCCCAGCACTTCCGAGCCGACCCCTATGGAGCTCGGAGGTGCTGGAGCTAGGGAGACCAGGAGAGAGACCAGGAGAGAGGCCGTCCCCTGCACCAACTGTGGCCGCAGAGGACACACTGCTGGTCGGTGCTGGGGAGGGTCTCCTAGCAATCGAGGCAGTAGGCAGTGCACTGATGAGTCATTCCAGGTGAGTAGGCACCCATTTCACCCAGAGCTCTCTGTTGCGCATATGTGTATTAAAGTGGTGTTTCCCGAGGTTTCTCCTCATTCCCAGCATAAGGCGCTAGTAGATTCAGGCGCAGCTGGGAATTTTATCGATCGCCAGTTGCCCTAGATAGCCGCCCTTTGAGGTCAGGATTGATTAGGGAAGTCACAGCGCCTCTCAGGATGAAAACGCAGGAGGGTCATGAGGAGATAATTTGTTTGTATTTGATTCATTCTCCTGCGTTTCCCGTGGTGTTGGGGCTTCCCTGGTTAACATCTCATGACCCCAACATTTCATGGCAACAGAGGGCTCTCAAGGGATGGTCTGATCAGTGTTCCGGGCGGTGTGTAGGTGTTTCCGTTGGGGCAACGACGGTGGAAAGTCCGAACCAAGTTCCCACCATGCACATTCCACCTGAATATGCCGATTTGGCACTCGCATTGTGTAAAAAGAAGGCGACTCAATTACCACCTCATCGACAGGGGGATTGTGCGATAGACCTCCAAGTAGGCGCTGCGCTTCCTCGTAGTCATGTGTATCCTCTGTCTCAGGAGGAGACGGCGGCTATGGAGACATATGTCACCGAATCTCTGAGACAGGGATACATACGGCCGTCCACATCCCCTGCGTCATCGAGTTTCTTTTTTGTGAAGAAGATGGATGTGAGTTTACGCCCGTGTATTGATTACCGTGGTCTCAATCAGAACACAATCAAATACAGCTATCCTCTCCCTCTGATTGCTAGTATGACGGAGTCATTACACGGGGCGCGATTCTTCACAAAATTGGATCTCAGTAGCGCGTACAACCTGGTGCGCATTAGGGAGGGAGATGAGTGGAAGACAGCATTCAGTACCACCTCGGGTCACTATGAGTACCTCGTCATGCCATACGGTTTAATGAATGCTCCTTCAGTCTTCCAATCGTTTGTGGACGAGATTTTCCGGGACTTGCATGGACAGGGTGTAGTGGTGTATATTGATGACATTCTAATATACTCCGCTACGCGAGCCGAGCATGTGTCCCTGGTTCGACGGGTGCTTGGTAGACTGTTGGAGCATGACCTGTATGTGAAGGCGGAGAAATGTCTGTTCTTCCAGGAGTCCATCTCCTTCCTGGGACACCGGTTGTCCGCGTCAGGGGTGGAGATGGAGATTGACCGCGTTTCTGCCGTGCGTAATTGGCAGACTCCCACCACGGTGAAGGAAGTGCAGCGGTTCTTGGGTTTTGCCAATTACTACCGGAGGTTTATCCGGGGCTTTGGACAGGTAGCAGCTCCCATTACCTCCCTGTTCTCTGCCCTCAGGTTTTCACCCCGAGAGTAATGGGCAGGTGGAGAGAGTGGGTAGGTTTCTGAGGTCCTATTGCCAGGACCGGCAGGGGGAGTGGTCGGGATATATCCCCTGGGCAGAGATAGCCCAAAACTCACTCCGCCACTCCTCCACTAACCTTACGCCTTTTCAGTGTGTGCTAGGTTATCAGCCGGTCCTGGCACCTTGGCATCAGAGCCAGATCGAAGCCCCTGCGGTGGACGAGTGGTTTCGGTGCTCGGAGGAAACCTGGAACGCTGCGCATGTCCATCTGCAACGGGCTATCAGGCTGCAAAAGGCGAGCGCCGATCGCCACCGCAGTGAGGCTCCGGTGTATGCACCGGGAGATCGGGTCTGGCTCGCGACCCGAAACCTGCCCCTTCGCCTGCCCTGCCGGAAGCTGGGTCGGCGGTTTGTGGGGCCATTTAAAGTCCTGAGGAGATTGAACGAGGTATGTTATAGGTTACAACTGCCCATTAATTACCGCATTAACCCCTCATTCCATGTGTCTCTCCTCAGGCCGGTAGTAGCTGGTCCACTCCAGGAGAGTGAGGTACGAGAGGTTCCTCCGCCCCCACTGGACATCGAGGGGGCTCCGGCGTACTCAGTCCGTTCCATCTTGGATTCGAGGCGTCGGATGGGGGGCCTGCAGTATCTCGTGGAGTGGGAGGGGTAGGGTCCGGAGGAACGGTGCTGGGTCCCTAGGAGGGACGTCCTAGATCCCTCCATGTTGAGGGATTTCCACCGGAGTCATCCGACTCTCCCTGCTCGCATCCTCCTGGCCGTCCCTGAGGCCGGGGTCGGCGCACGGCTGGAGCCGCGCGTCAAGGGGGGGGTACTTTCACGGATTCAGCCGAGGCTGCTCCTCCTCCTTGCTCGGGCAGGCTTCGGCGTTCATTGTCCCCGGAGTACTAGCTGCTACCGATCTACAGTGGGGAAAAAAGTATTTAGTCAGCCACCAATTGTGCAAGTTCTCCCACTTAAAAAGATGAGAGAGGCCTGTAATTTTCATCATAGGTACACGTGAACTATGACAGACAAATTGAGAAAAAAATTCCAGAAAATCACATTGTAGGATTTTTAATGAATTTATTTGCAAATTATGGTGGAAAATAAGTATTTGGTCACCTACAAACAAGCAAGATTTCTGGCTCTCACAGACCTGTAACTTCTTCTTTAAGATGCTCCTCTGTCCTCCACTTGTTACCTGTATTAATGGCACCTGTTTGAACTTGTTATCAGTATAAAAGACAACTGATAATCTCCCTCGATCTGGGGCTCCACGCAAGATCTCACCCCGTGGGGTCAAAATGATCATAAGAACGGTGAGCAAAAATCCCAGAACCACACAGGGGGACCTAGTGAATGACCTGCAGAGAGCTGGGACCAAAGTAACAAAGCCTACCATCAGTAACACACTACGCCGCCAGGGACTCAAATCCTGCAGTGCCAGACGTGTCCCCCTGCTTAAGCCAGTACATGTCCAGGCCCGTCTGAAGTTTGCTAGAGTGCATTTGGATGATCCAGAAGAGGATTGGGAGAATGTCATATGGTCAGATGAAACCAAAATATAACTTTTTGGTAAAAACTCAACTCGTTGTGTTTGGAGGACAAAGAATGCTGAGTTGCATCCAAAGAACACCATACCTACTGTGAAGCATGGGGGTGGAAACATCATGCTTTGGGGCTGTTTTTCTGCAAAGGGACCAGGACGACTGATCCGTGTAAAGGAAAGAATGAATGGGGCCATGTATCGTGAGATTTTGAGTGAAAACCTCCTTCCATCAGCAAGGGCATTGAAGATGAAACGTGGCTGGGTCTTTCAGCATGACAATGATCCCAAACACACCGCCCGGGCAACGAAGGAGTGGCTTCGTAAGAAGCATTTCAAGGTCCTGGAGTGGCCTAGCCAGTCTCCAGATCTCAACCCCATAGAAAATCTTTGGAGGGAGTTGAAAGTCCGTGTTGCCCAGCGACAACCCCAAAACATCACTGCTCTAGAGGAGATCTGCATGGAATGAATGGGCCAAAATACCAGCAACAGTGTGTGAAAACCTTGTGAAGACTTACAGAAAACGTTTGACCTGTGTCATTGCCAACAAAGGGTATATAACAAAGTATTGAGAAACTTTTGTTATTGACCAAATACTTATTTTCCACCATAATTTGCAAATAAATTCATAAAAAATCCTACAATGTGATTTTCTATTTTCTAATCCTACAATTTTTTTTCTCATTTTGTCTGTCATAGTTGACTTGTACCTATGATGAAAATTACAGGCCTCTCTCATCTTTTTAAGTGGGAGAACTTGCACAATTGGTGGCTGACTAAATACTTTTTTCCCCCACTGAATGTTTCAGAGTTTGTCTTGTTTGGTCTTTATTGTTTACACCTGTTTCCTATTATGTTGCATTGTATTCCCTTTAAATACCCCTGTCTCTCATAGTTTATTGTGTGTGATTGTTTTTTGTGAGGTCGGCAAGCTGTTGTGTGCTAGTATTGTTTCCTCCCTGTTAGGAGGTTTTTTGGTTTTGTACTTTCTATACTGTGTTCAGTAAAGTACGTCTGCCAGTAGCTTGGTGTCCTGCGCTTCACTTCATTACCGCATACACGTCAGCCTGACAGCAGGCATGCACGGTAAAGCACACTGTAGGTGAAGTCCCTTGGACTGCTATATTTATATCCTCCATCAGCAACACCATCTCTAAGCATCCGGAAATAGAGATGTCTATGAACAGTTGGATGCTTGATGATCCAACTTCCTTTATATTGTGGATTTAAACCTAAATACCTTTTTGATTTAGACCCATGGCCCCATGACACCAAGATCATGGCATCTTATTTAACATGTCATTTCACATCCAGATGAGGGGGTTTCCACCGTGTGTGTGTTTGTGTGTGTGTCTGTGTGTGTGTGTGTGTGTGTGTGTGAGAGAGAGAGAGAGAGAGAGAGAGAGAGAGAGAGAGAGAGAGAGAGAGAGAGACCGTCTCGCTATCCTCTGTCTACACCAAACATATGGGATCCTTATTTTAATGACTTTGTATGAAATCACCCCGTTTAAATTCATCAGTTATTTGTTCAACGGACAGATGTTCTATCAATCAGCAGGTCGTGTTGACGATAATATCTGAGTAATTGTATAGAAGAGTTGTAACAATATGCCTGCTGTCTAAACAGACATACAGTATGTTTACAATAGTCTTCAACCTGTGTAACAATATGCCTGCTGTCTAAACAGACATACAGTATGTTTACAATAGTCTGCAACCTGTGTAACAATATGCCTGCTGTCTAAACAGACATACAGTATGTTTACAATAGTCTTCAACCTGTGTAACAATATGCCTGCTGTCTAAACAGACATACAGTATGTTTACAATAGTCTGCAACCTGTGTAACAATATGTTCACCAAGTAAATGAAAGCATTACTAGCTAACAGTAGGCTATAGGTCTACATGCTTCCATCCATGGATGTCCTAGCCTACTTTATTGTCTATAAAATGTTGTGAAAAGGACCTATTGGTTGGGCACTTTCAGAATAAAATATACATTTTACATCATGACATGTGATCAGAATGTAGGGGATCGGAGGAGTTCATGATCGGGCAAATCTCTAGTCTCTCTGTTTCTAATGCAATATTGCCATATACTGTCTCATTCCCAACCAGAGAAGATCTTAACCTCTTTCTATAGACAGACGCTCTTCTCCCTCTCACCCACTAGAGGTCAGCAAAGTATTGACTTGATCTTTACTGGCACGGTGTGTGGGTTAGCACTCTGCAAATAATAAGTGTGTGTGTGGTATGTTTGTGTGTGTGTGGTATGTTTGTGTGTGTGTGCGTATGTGGGTGTGTTTGTTTTTCTCAGTTGTGTTTGTCATATTGAGTCATGGCCAGAACAGGACAAAACAGCTATATATTTGTCAGTGCTTCAGTGTCTTGTCTGCTTCAGTTTGGTTTCACTCACACATCTATAGGAGAAGAAGGTTTTACCACACATCAATAGGAGAAGAAGGTATTACCGGTATGCAGATCTGCAGGGATGCATGTTGCTGTTTTTTAACAGTATGGCTTGTGTGCCTTACCTTTGAGGTTGAAACTATTCAAGGTAAAGTAACTTTTCCATATTTTGCCGATTATGTTCTTACTGTGCAATGTAATGTTTATGTTTCTTTGACCAAAAGCTCGACATTTTCAAAACATACAAAAATGAAAAAAATATTGAGCAACAAATTCTCTTGTCCCGTTTAGCCCAATGTCCCAAGCCCATAGGAGGGAGCCACATGAGCATTTCAGCAGACTACATTACTCAAGAGACTTTCCTGGAGGGGTCGAAGGTCGTTTTCGAGTGTGACGTTGGTTATGTCGGACGTGCGATGACAGTCACCTGTAACGGTGAAACCTGGAAAAATGTGAAATCTACCTGTCAGAGTATGTCATTTACATGAATATACATTTTATGTGGCACTAAGGCTGCGTTTACACAGGCAGCCTAAAATACCTGATTTGATTTGTCAAAAGATCAATAATAGTAAAAAAGTATCTGCATTAGGCTGCCTGTGTAAACACAGCCGTAGAATGAGCATGACTGGATGTGACAATTGTCGCTTTACACATTGTCTATGAGAATCTACTACTGTACTTTATATTTAACACACTGTCTATGAGAATATCCAAATGTACTTTATATTTAACACATTGTCAATGAGAATCTCCTAATGTACTTTATATTTAACACATTGTCTATGAGAATCTCCTAATGTACATTATATTTAACACATTGTCTATGAGAATCTACTACTGTACTTTATATTTAACACATTGTCTATGAGAATCTACTACTGTACTTTATATTTAACACACTGTCTATGAGAATATCCTAACGTAATTTATAATTAACACATTGTCTATGAGAATCTCCAAATGTACTTTATATTTAACACATTGTCTATGAGAATCTCCTAATGTACATCATATTTAACACATTGTCTATGAGTATCTCCTAATGTACTTTATATTGTATGACAATCTATAATCATAACTACCAGATGAGCTGAGTTATGTATCTGTTATCTATTATCATTCTATCAATCTATAATTACGATTCTGTTATCGTGTTATCATGTCTGTCCAGGGATATCCTGTGGATCCCCTGGAGAAGTGATGAATGGCTGGTATGACCTCACAGAGGGGGTGGAGTTTGGAGCCAGAGCCACAGCCCAGTGTGACAAAGGGTCAGTAGTACAAACTCACAGGACGGGGCCTTCTCTCCAGTAGATTTACTGGTAGAGCTGTCCTTCACTCAAAGGACAGTGCCTTCTAACCAGTAGATTTACTGGTAGAGTTGTCCTGCACTCACAGGACCTTCTCTCCAGCAGGTTTGCTAGTGGAGTTGTCCTACACTCACAGGACAGGACCTTTTCTCCAGCAGATTTACTAGATGAGCTGTCGTACACTCACAGGACCTGCTCTCCAGCATATTTACTGGTAGAGTTGTCCTACACTCACAGGACCTGCTCTCCAGCAGATTTACTGGTAGAGTTGTCCTACACTCACAGGACCTGCTCTCCAGCATATTTACTGGTAGAGTTGTCCTACACTCACAGGACCTGCTCTCCAGCAGATTTACTGGTAGAGTTGTCCTACACTCACAAGACAGGACCTTTTCTCCAGTAGATTTACTAGTAGAGTTGTCCTACTCTCACAGGACAGGACCTTTTCTCCAGCAGATTTACTAGATGAGCTGTCGTACACTCACAGGACCTGCTCTCCAGCAGATTTACTGGCAGAGTTGTCATACTCTCACAAGACAGTGCCCTTTCTCCAGTAGATTTACTAGTAGAGTTGTCCTTCACTCAAAGGACAGTGCCTTCTAACCAGTAGATTTACTAGTAGAGTTGTCTTACACTCACAGGACATGACTTTCTCGCTAGTAGATTTACTGGTAGAGTTGTCCTTCACTCACAGGACATGACTTTCTCGCTAGTAGATTTACTGGTAGAGCTGTCCTGCATTCACAGGACCTTCTCTCCAGCAGATTTGCTAGTGGAGTTGTTCTTCACTCAAAGGACAGGACCTGCTCTCCAGCAGATTTACTGGTAGAGTTGTCCTACACTCACAAGACAGGACCTTTTATCCAGTAGATTTACTAGTAGAGTTGTCCTACTCTCACAAGACAGGACCTTTTCTCCAGTAGATTTGCTAGTGGAGTTGTCCTACTCTCACAAGACAGGACCTTTTCTCCAGTAGATTTGCTAGTGGAGTTGTCCTACTCTCACAAGACAGGACCTTTTCTCCAGTAGATTTGCTAGTGGAGTTGTCCTACTCTCACAAGACAGGACCTTTTATCCAGTAGATTTGCTAGTGGAGTTGTCCTACACTCACAGGACAGGACCTTCTCTACAGTTGATTTACAACAAGAGTTGTCCTACACTCACAGGACATGACTTTCTCACTAGTAGATTTACTGGTAGAGTTGTCCTGCACTCATAGGACATGACTTTCTCACTAGTAGATTTACTGGTAGAGTTGTCCTACACTCACAGGACAGGACCTTCTCTACAGTAGATTTACTAGATGAGCTGTCGTACACTCACAGGACCTGCTCTCCAGCATATTTACTGGTAGAGTTGTCCTACACTCACAGGACATGACTTTCTCACTAGTAGATTTACTGGTAGAGTTGTCCTACACTCACAGGACAGGACCTTCTCTACAGTAGATTTACTAGATGAGCTGTCGTACACTCACAGGACCTGCTCTCCAGCATATTTACTGGTGGAGTTGTCCTACACTCACAGGACCTGCTCTCCAGTAGATTAATTAGTAGAGTTGTCCTACTCTCACAAGACAGGACCTTTTCTCCAGTAGATTTACTAGTAGAGTTGTCCTACTCTCACAAGACAGGACCTTTTCTCCAGTAGATTTACTAGTAGAGTTGTCCTACTCTCACAAGACAGCACCTTCTCTCCAGCTGATTTGCTAGTGGAGTTGTCCTACTCTCACAGGACATGACTTTCTCGCTAGTAGATTTACTGGTAGAGCTGTCCTGCACTCACAGGACCTTCACTCCAGCTGATTTGCTAGTGGAGTTGTCCTACACTCACAGGACATTACTTTCTCGCTAGTAGATTTACTGGTAGAGTTGTCCTGCACTCACAGGACCTTCTCTCCAGCAGATTTGCTAGTGGAGTTGGTTTTCACTCAAAGGACCTTCTCTCAAGTGGATTTACTAGTCGAGTTGTCCTACACTCACAGGACCTTCTCAACAGTAGATTTACTAGTAGAGTTGTCCTACTCTCACAGGACAGGACCTTTTCTCCAGTAGATTTACTAGTAGAGTTGTCCTACTCTCACAGGACAGGACCTTTTCTCCAGTAGATTTACTAGATGAGCTGTCGTACACTCAAATCACCTTCTCTCCAGTAGATTTATGAGTACAGTTGTTCTACACTCACAGGAAAGGGCCTTCTCTACAGTAGATTTACTAGTAGAGTTGTCCTACACTCACAGGACTGGACCTTCTCTCCAGTAGATGTATTAGTAGAGTTGTCCTATACTCACATGATCTATTCTCCAGTTGATTTGCTTGCATCATATTATATCACAGCTAAAGGTTCCATATAATGAACCCCAATGAATCCTTATTACTTGAAGAAGAAATTACTTGCTTCATGCACTACCGGTCAAAAGTTTTAGTACACCTACTCATTCCAGGGTTTTTCTTTAGTTTTACTATTTTCTACATTGTAGAATAATAGTGAAGACATCAAAACTATGAAATAACACATATGGAATCATGTATTAACCAAAAAAGTGTTAAACAAATCAAAATATATTTTATATTTGACATTTGACAAAGCCACCCTTTGCCTTGATGACAACTTTGCACACTCTTGGCATTCTCTCAACCAGCTTCACCTGGAATGCTTTTCAAACAGTCTTGAAGGAGTTCCCATATATGCTGATCACTTGTTGGCTGCTTTTCCTTCACTCTGCGGTCCGACTCATCCCAAACCATCTCAGTTTGATTGAGGTCGGGGGATTGTGGAGGCCAGATCATCTGATGCAGCACTCCATCACTCTCCTTCTTGTTAAAATGGCCCTTACACAGCCTGGAGGTGTGTTGGTTCATTGTCCTGTTGAAAAACAAATGATAGTTCCACTAAGCCCAAACCAGATGGGATGGCATATCGCTGCAGAATGCTGTGGTATCCATGCTGGTTAAGTGTGCCTTGAATTCTAAATAAATCACAGACTGTGTCACCATCAAAGCACCCCCACACCATAACACCTCCTCCTCCATGCTTTACGTGGGAAATACACATGCAGAGATCCTCCGTTCACCCACTCCGTGTCTCACAAAGACACAGCGGTTGGAACCAAAAATCTCAAATTTCTACTCTAGACCAAAGGACAAATTCCCACTGGTCTAATGTCCATTGCTCGTGTTTCTTGGCCCAAGCAAGTCTCTTCTTATTATTAGTATCCTTTAGTAGTGGTTTCTTTGCAGCAATTCGACCACACACAGTTTCCTCTGAACAGTTGATGTTGAGATGTGTCTGTTATGTGTCTGTGCATTTATTTGGGCTGCAATTTCTGAGGCTGGTAACTCTAATGAACTTATCCTCTGCAGCAAAGGTAACTCTGGGTCTTCCATTCCTGTGGCTGTCCTCTTGAGAGCCAGTTTCATCATAGCGCTTGATGGTTTTTGCGATTGCAGTTGAAGAAACGTTCAAAGTTCTTGACATTTTCCGTATTGACTGAACTTCATGTCTTAAAGTAATGATGGACTGTCGTTTCTCTTTGCTTATTTGAGCTGTTCTTGCCATAATATGGACTTGGTCCTTTACCAAATAGGGCTATCTTCTGTATACACCCCCTACCTTGTCACAACACAACTGATTGGCTGAAACGTATTAAGAAGGAAAGAAATTCCACAAATGATTTTAAGAAGACACACCTGTTAATTGAAATGCATTCCAGGTGATTACCTCATGAAGCTGGTTGAGAGAATGCCAAGAGTGTGCAAAGCTGTCATCAAGGCAAATGGTGGCTATTTGAAGAATCAATATATTTTGATTTGTTTAACAATTATTTGGTTACTACATGATTCCATATGTGTTATTTCATAGTTTTGATGTCTTCACTATTATTCTAAAATGTAGAAAATAGTAAAAAATAATGAAAAACCCTTGAATGAGTAGGTGTTCTAAAGTTTTTGACTGGTGGTGTATATGGCACCGCTAAATGTTCTATATAGATCTCATAATTGACATTTGTTTCAAGAGTAGGGGTACCATATATGAAGGAAGTGATAGAACCTGTTTTCTTTATTTATAACCTTTTTTTTCCTATTTGAGTTGACTATTCAGTCCTTGTTTTCAGACATTACATTGTGGGCTCCAAAGTACGGAATTGCATGGCAGCAGGCTGGTCTGCCAGAGTCGCTATCTGTGAAGGTCAGTTACTGATATGAGAGGGCACATGAGGGCACACACGCACACACGCACACGCACACGCACCCACACACACACACACACACACTCACACACACACACTCACACACACACACTCAATTACTAATAGATAAACAAATTCATGTGAACACACCATTATTTATTTATTTCTGTATTTCTAATGTGGCAGTGGTGAAGTGTGGAGGGCCTCCTGTTGTTGCCAATGGAAGTCTGTTGTACCAAGCTGAAGAGTGGTATGCCTACGGAGAGGTGGTGGAGTATCAGTGTGACCGGCAACTGACTCTGGTTGGTCCCAGGTCCTTACACTGCTCTGAAACAGGACAGTTTGAGCCAGATCCACCTAAATGTATCGGTATGTTTCAAAACATAACACAAAAGGATGTACTGAATAGATAATAAACTATTCCATTATGCTTAAAAAAAAACACAGATTGACCAATTGATTGATTGGTCAATTGAGTGATTTATCAATTGAGTGATTGATTGATTGCATGATTTATTGTTTAATTGGCTGATTGGTTTATTAATTGGTATTTTCCTATTGGTTCATCATCAAAGACCTACATTTAATTGTAGGCAAAAAAGTAATTGGATATGTTGTACATAGTGATGTTTTTGGTTCTATTTCTTGTCCCACAGACGTGATTTGTCCAACACCTAAAATTGATAATGCTGTCCGAGTAGAGGGACATCAACCTTTGTACAGATACAAGTCTTTTGTCAGATATGAATGTAAAAAAGGATATGAAATGGAAGGTGAATCAAGTCTAACCTGTGAAATAGACAGCACCTGGTCAGCACCACTCCCAACATGCAAAGGTAAGATGCATTTTGCACACAGGATTCAATAGGTCTATCTTGTCTAACTTTGATTAGTTCATAGATACGAGTTTTATTATTAAACAAGTATTGTGATCCATGTAGATTGTTTATTTTAAATCATACGCCCTTGTGTACATTTACATTTAGAACACTATCACATACACCCTTGTCTTAGAACACTATCACATACACCCTTGTCTTAGTTATTAGAACACTATCACATACACCCTTGTCTTAGAACACTATCACATACGCCCTTGTCTTAGTTATTAGAACACTATCACATACACCCTTGTCTTAGAACACTATCACATACACCCTTGTCTTAGTTATTAGAACACTATCACATACACCCTTGTCTTAGTTATTAGAACACTATCACACACGCCCTTGTCTTAGTTATTAGAACACTATCACATACACCCTTGTCTTAGTTATTAGAACACTATCACATACACCCTTGTCTTAGTTATTAGAACACTATCACATACACCCTTGTCTTAGTTATTAGAACACTATCACATACACCCTTGTCTTAGTTATTAGAACACTATCACATACACCCTTGTCTTAGAACACTATCACATACACCCTTGTCTTCGTTATTAGAACACTATCACATACACCCTTGTCTTAGAACACTATCACATACACCCTTGTCTTAGTTATTAGAACACTATCAAATACACCCTTGCCTTAGTTATTAGAACAATATCACATACACCCTTGTCTTAGTTATTAGAACACTATCACATACACCCTTGTCTTAGTTATTAGAACACTATCACATACACCCTTGTCTTAGTTATTAGAACAATATCACATACGCCCTTGTCTTAGTTATTAGAACACTATCACTGTCAACGCGTGCTGTAGGTGGGTGCAGTGGTGGAATCAAACGCAGGACACAGACGGATAGTCCAACAGACTTTAGTGATCGCCAAACACGGCAATAGGTCAACTCTTGCCCGAAGGCGAAATACGCACGAAGGCGAAACAAAACAAAAGCGCACAAACAGGTGCGTAAATACTCCAACAGTGGAGGGAAGCTCAACCGAGCGAAATACAGGAATCACGCCCTATACACGACTGACAAAAATCAATAACACACAACACTAGACAAACACAACGAGAAACTTATAGAACACTAATTAGGCTAACCAAGAACAGGTGTGACAACAAACAGACAAAAGCAAACGAACATGAAACATACAACGGTGGCAGCTAGTATTCCGGAGACAACGAACGCCGAAGCCTGCCCGAACAAGGGAGAGAGGCAGCCTCGGCCGAAACCGTGACAATCACATACACCCTTGTCTTAGTTATTAGAACACTATCACATTTACATTACATTTACATTTACATCATTTAGCAGACGCTCTTATCCAGAGCGACTTCACATACACCCTTGTCTTAGTTATTAGAACACTATCACATACACCCTTGTCTTAGAACACTATCTCATACACCCTTGTCTTAGTTATTAGAACACTATCACATACACCCTTGTCTTAGTTATTAGAACACTATCACATACACCCTTGTCTTAGTTATTAGAACACTACCACATACACCCTTGTATTAGTTATTAGAACACTATCACATACACCCTTGTCTTAGTTATTAGAACACTATCACATACACCCTTGTCTTAGTTATTAGAACACTATCACATACACCCTTGTCTTAGTTATTAGAACACTACCACATACACCCTTGTCTTAGAACACAATCACATACACCCTTGTCTTAGTTTTTAGAACACAATCACATACACCCTTGTCTTAGTTATTAGAACACTATCACATACGCCCTTGTCTTAGTTATTAGAACACTATCACATACACCCTTGTCTTAGAACACTATCACATACACCCTTGTCTTTGTTATTAGAACACTATCACATACACCCTTGTCTTAGTTATTAGAACACTATCACATACACCCTTGTCTTAGTTATTAGAACACTATCACATACACACTTGTCTTAGTTATTAGAACACTATCACATACACCCTTGTCTTAGTTATTAGAACACTATCACATACACCCTTGTCTTCGTTATTAAAACACTATCACATACACCCTTGTCTTAGAACACTATCACATACACCCTTGTCTTAGTTATTAGAACACTATCAAATACACCCTTGTCTTAGTTATTAGAACAATATCACATACACCCTTGTCTTAGTTATTAGAACACTATCACATACACCCTTGTCTTAGTTATTAGAACACTATCACATACACCCTTGTCTTAGTTATTAGAACAATATCACATACGCCCTTGTCTTAGTTATTAGAACACTATCACATACACCCTTGTCTTAGTTATTAGAACACTATCACATTTACATTACATTTACATTTACGTCATTTAGCAGACGCTCTTATCCAGAGCGACTTCACATACACCCTTGTCTTAGAACACTATCACATACACCCTTGTCTTAGTTATTAGAACACTATCACATACACCCTTGTCTTAGAACACTATCTCATACACCCTTGTCTTAGTTATTAGAACACTATTACATACACCCTTGTCTTAGTTATTAGAACACTACCACATACACCCTTGTATTAGTTATTAGAACACTATCACATACACCCTTGTCTTAGTTATTAGAACACTATCACATACGCCCTTGTCTTAGTTATTAGAACACTATCAAATACACCCTTGTCTTAGTTATTAGAACACTACCACATACACCCTTGTCGTAGAACACTACCACATACACCCTTGTCTTAGTTTTTAGAACACAATCAAATACACCCTTGTCTTAGAACACTATCACATACACCCTTGTCTTAGTTATTAGAACACTATCACATACGCCCTTGTCTTAGTTATTAGAACACTATCACATACACCCTTGTCTTAGAACACTATCACATACACCCTTGTCTTAGTTATTAGAACCCTATCACATACACCCTTGTCTTAGAACACTATCACATACACCCTTGTCTTAGTTATTAGAACACTATCACATACACCCTTGTCTTAGTTATTAGAACACTACCACATACGCCCTTGTCTTAGTTATTAGAACACTATCACATACACCCTTGTCTTAGTTATTAGAACACTATCACATACACCCTTGTCTTAGAACACTATCACATACACCCTTGTCTTAGTTATTAGAACACTATCACATACACCCTTGTCTTAGTTATTAGAACACTATAACATACACCCTTGTCTTAGTTTTTAGAACACAATCACATACACCCTTGTCTTAGAACACTATCACATACACCCTTGTCTTAGTTATTAGAACACTATCACATACGCCCTTGTCTTAGTTATTAGAACACTATCACATACACCCTTGTCTTAGAACACTATCTCATACACCCTTGTCTTAGTTATTAGAACACTATTACATACACCCATGTCTTAGTTATTAGAACACTATCACATACACCCTTGTCTTAGAACACTATCACATACACCCTTGTCTTAGTTATTAGAACACTATCACATACGCCCTTGTCTTAGTTATTAGAACACTATCACATACACCCTTGTCTTAGAACACTATCTCATACACCCTTGTCTTAGTTATTAGAACACTATTACATACACCCATGTCTTAGTTATTAAAACACTACCACATACACCCTTGTATTAGTTATTAGAACACTATCACATACACCCTTGTCTTAGTTATTAGAACACTATCACATACGCCCTTGTCTTAGTTATTAGAACACTATCAAATACACCCTTGTCTTAGTTATTAGAACACTACCACATACACCCTTGTCTTAGAACACTATCACATACACCCTTGTCTTAGTTATTAGAACCCTATCACATACACCCTTGTCTTAGAACACTATCACATACACCCTTGTCTTAGTTATTAGAACACTATCACATACACCCTTGTCTTAGTTATTAGAACACTATCACATACGCCCTTGTCTTAGTTATTAGAACACTATCACATACACCCTTGTCTTAGAACACTATCTCATACACCCTTGTCTTAGTTATTAGAACACTATTACATACACCCATGTCTTAGTTATTAGAACACTACCACATACACCCTTGTATTAGTTATTAGAACACTATCACATACACCCTTGTCTTAGTTATTAGAACACTATCACATACGCCCTTGTCTTAGTTATTAGAACACTATCAAATACACCCTTGTCTTAGTTATTAGAACACTACCACATACACCCTTGTCTTAAAACACTATCACATACACCCTTGTCTTAGTTATTAGAACCCTATCACATACACCCTTGTCTTAGAACACTATCACATACACCCTTGTCTTAGTTATTAGAACACTATCACATACACCCTTGTCTTAGTTATTAGAACACTATCACATACGCCCTTGTCTTAGTTATTAGAACACTATCACATACACCCTTGTCTTAGTTATTAGAACACTATCACATACACCCTTGTCTTAGAACACTATCACATACACCCTTGTCTTAGTTATTAGAACACTATCACATACACCCTTGTCTTAGTTATTAGAACACTATAACATACACCCTTGTCTTAGTTATTAGAACACTATCACATACGCCCTCTTCTTAGTTACATTTACATTTACATTTTAGTCATTTAGCAGACGCTCTTATCCAGAGCGACTTACAGGAGCAATTAGGGTTAAGTGCCTTGCTCAAGGGCACATTAACGTCATTTAGCAGACGCTCTTAGCCAGAGCGACTCACAAATTGGTGCGTTCACCCTATAGCC
Source organism: Coregonus lavaretus (assembly GCF_964263955.1). Classification (NCBI taxonomy): domain Eukaryota; kingdom Metazoa; phylum Chordata; class Actinopteri; order Salmoniformes; family Salmonidae; genus Coregonus; species Coregonus lavaretus. The sequence goes on from NC_140016.1 coordinate 7,304,852, forward strand.
AGTGGGATAACCACTTTACAATTGGGGTTATTAGAACACTATCACATACACCCTTGTCTTAGTTATTAGAACACTATCACATACACCCTTGTCTTAGAACACTATCACATACACCCTTGTCTTAGTTATTAGAACACTATCACATACGCCCTTGTCTTAGTTATTAGAACACCATCACATACGCCCTTGTCTTAGTTATTAGAACACTATCACATACACCCTTGTCTTAGTTATTAGAACACTATCACATACACCCTTGTCTTAGTTATTAGAACACTATCACATACACCCTTGTCTTAAAACACTATCACATACACCCTTGTCTTAGTTATTAGAACACTATCACATACACCCTTGTCTTAGTTATTAGAACACTATCACATACTCACTTGTCTTCGTTATTAGAACACTATCACATACACCCTTGTCTTAGTTATTAGAACACTACCACATACACCATTGTCTTAGTTATTAGAACACTATCACATACACCCTTGTCTTAGAACACTATCACATACACCCTTGTCTTAGAACACTATCACATACACCATTGTCTTAGTTATTAGAACACTATCACATACACCCTTGTCTTAGTTATTAGAACAGTATCACATACACCCTTGTCTTAGTTATTAGAACACTATCACATACGCCCTTGTCTTAGTTATTAGAACACTATCAGATACACCCTTGTCTTAGTTATTAGAACACTATCACATACACCCTTGTCTTAGAACACTATCACATACACCCTTGTCTTAGTTATTAGAACACTATCACATACACCCTTGTCTTAGAACACTATCACATACACCCTTGTCTTAGTTATTAGAATACTATCACATACACCCTTGTCTTAGTTATTAGAACTCTACCACATACTCCCTTGTCTTAGTTATTAGAACACTATCACATACACCCTTGTCTTCGAACACTATCACATACACTCTTGTCGTAGTTATTAGAACACTATCACATACACCCTTGTCTTATTTATTAGAACACTATCACATACACCCTTGTCTTCGTTATTAGAACACTATCACATACACACTTGTCTTAGTTATTAGAACACTATCAAATACACCCTTGTCTTAGTTATTAGAACACTAAAACATACACCGTTGTCTTAGTTATTAGAACACTATCACATACACCCTTGTCTTAGAACACTATCACATACACCCTTGTCTTAGAACACTATCACATACACCCTTGTCTTAGTTATTAGAACACTATCACATACACCCTTGTCTTAGTTATTAGAACACTATCACATACACCCTTGTCTTAGAACACTATCACATATACCCTTGTCTTAGTTATCAGAACACTATCACATACACCCTTGTCTTAGTTATTAGAACACTATCACATACGCCCTTGTCTTAGTTATGAGAACACTATCACATACACCCTTGTCTTAGTTATTAGAACACTATCACATACACCCTTGTCTTAGAACACCATCACATACACCCTTGTCTTAGTTATTAGAACACTATCACATACACCCTTGTCTTAGTTATTAGAACACTACCACATACACCCTTGTATTAGTTATTAGAACACTATCACATACACCCTTGTCTTAGTTATTAGAACACTACCACATACGCCCTTGTCTTAGTTATTAGAACACTATCACATACACCCTTGTCTTAGTTATTAGAACACTGTCTCATACACCCTTGTCTTAGAACACTATCACATATACCCTTGTCTTAGTTATCAGAACACTATCACATACACCCTTGTCTTAGTTATTAGAACACTATCACATACGCCCTTGTCTTAGTTATTAGAACACTATCACATACACCCTTGTCTTAGTTATTAGAACACTATCACATACACCCTTGTCTTAGAACACCATCACATACATCCTTGTCTTAGAACACCATCACATACACCCTTGTCTTAGTTATTAGAACACTATCACATACACCCTTGTCTTAGTTATTAGAACACTACCACATACACCCTTGTATTAGTTATTAGAACACTATCACATACACCCTTGTCTTAGTTATTAGAACACTACCACATACGCCCTTGTCTTAGTTATTAGAACACTATCACATACACCCTTGTCTTAGTTATTAGAACACTGTCTCATACACCCTTGTCTTAGAACACTATCACACACACAAGCACCCACACACACACACACACACACTCACACACACACACTCAATTACTAATAGATAAACAAATTAATGTGAACACACCATTATTTATTTATTTCTGTATTTCTAATGTGGCAGTGGTGAAGTGTGGAGGGCCTCCTGTTGTTGCCAATGGAAGTCTGTTGTACCAAGCTGAAGAGTGGTATGCCTACGGAGAGGTGGTGGAGTATCAGTGTGACCGGCAACTGACTCTGGTTGGTCCCAGGTCCTTACACTGCTCTGAAACCGGACAGTTTGAGCCATATCCACCTAAATGTATCGGTATGTTTCAAAACATAACACAAAAGGATGTACTGAATAGATAATAAACTATTCCATTATGCTTAAAAAAAAACACAGATTGACCAATTGATTGATTGGTCAATTGAGTGATTTATCAATTGAGTGATTGATTGCATGATTTATTGTTTAATTGGCTGATTGGTTTATTAATTGGTATTTTCCTATTGGTTCATCATCAAAGACCTACATTTAATTGTAGGCAAAAAAGTAATTGGATATGTTGTACATAGTGATGTTATTGGTTCTATTTCTTGTCCCACAGACGTGATTTGTCCAACACCTAAAATTGATAATGCTGTCCGAGTAGAGGGACATCAACCTTTGTACAGATACAAGTCTTTTGTCAGATATGAATGTAAAAAAGGATATGAAATGGAAGGTGAATCAAGTCTAACCTGTGAAATAGACAGCACCTGGTCAGCAACACTCCCAACATGCAAAGATAAGATGCATTTTGCACACAGGATTCAATAGGTCTATCTTGTCTAACTTTGATTAGTTCATAGATACGAGTTTTATTATTAAACAAGTATTGTGATCCATGTAGATTGTTTATTTTAAATCATACGCCCTTGTGTACATTTACATTTAGAACACTATCACATACACCCTTGTCTTAGTTATTAGAACACTATCACATACGCCCTTGTCTTAGTTATTAGAACACTATCACATACACCCTTGTCTTAGAACACTATCACATACACCCTTGTCTTAGTTATTAGAACACTATCACATACACCCTTGTCTTAGAACACTATCACATACGCCCTTGTCTTAGTTATTAGAACACTATCACATACACCCTTGTCTTAGAACACTATCACATACGCCCTTGTCTTAGTTATTAGAACACTATCACATACACCCTTGTCTTAGAACACTATCACATACACCCTTGTCTTAGTTATTAGAACACTATCACATGCACCCTTGTCTTAGAACACTATCACATACAGTGGGGAAAAAAAGGATTTAGTCAGCCACCAATTGTGCAAGTTCTCCCACTTAAAAAGATGAGAGAGGCCTGTAATTTTCATCATAGGTACACGTCAACTATGACAGACAAATTGAGAAAAAAAAATCCAGAAAATCACATTGTAGGATTTTTTATGAATTTATTTGCAAATTATGGTGGAAAATAAGTATTTGGTTACCTACAAACAAGCAAGATTTCTGGCTCTCACAGACCTGTAACTTCTTCTTTAAGAGGCTCCTCTGTCCTCCACTCGTTACCTGTATTAATGGCACCTGTTTGAACTTGTTATCACTTACAGTGAAGACTTACAGAAAACGTTTGACCTGTGTCATTGCCAACAAAGGGTATATTACAAAGTATTGAGAAACTTTTGTTATTGACCAAACACTTATTTTCCACCATAATTTGCAAATAAATTCATAAAAAATCCTACAATGTGATTTTCTGGAGAAAAAAATTATCATTTCGTCTGTCATAGTTGACGTGTACCTATGATGAAAATTACAGGCCTCTCTCATCTTTTTAAGTGGGAGAACTTGCACAATTGGTGGCTGACTAAATACTTTTTTTCCCCACTGTACACCCTTGTCTTAGTTATTAGAACACTATCACATACGCCCTTGTCTTAGTTATTAGAACACTATCACATACACCCTTGTCTTAGAACACTATCACATACACCCTTGTCTTAGTTATTAGAACACTATCACATACACCCTTGTCTTAGAACACTATCACATACGCCCTTGTCTTAGTTATTAGAACACTATCACATACACCCTTGTCTTAGAACACTATCACATACACCCTTGTCTTAGTTATTAGAACACTATCACATACACCCTTGTCTTAGTTATTAGAACACTAACACACACGCCCTTGTCTTAGTTATTAGAACACTATCACATACACCCTTGTCTTAGTTATTAGAACACTATCACATACACCCTTGTCTTAGTTATTAGAACACTATCACATACACCCTTGTCTTAGTTATTAGAACACTATCACATACACCCTTGTCTTAGTTATTAGAACACTATCACATACACCCTTGTCTTCGTTATTAGAACAATATCACATACACCCTTGTCTTAAAACACTATCACATACACCCTTGTCTTAGTTATTAGAACACTATCAAATACACCCTTGTCTTAGTTATTAGAACAATATCACATACACCCTTGTCTTAGTTATTAGAACACTATCACATACACCCTTGTCTTAGTTATTAGAACACTATCACATACACCCTTGTCTTAGTTATTAGAACAATATCACATATGCCCTTGTCTTAGTTATTAGAACACTATCACATTTACATTACATTTACATTTACGTCATTTAGCAGACGCTCTTATCCAGAGCGACTTCACATACACCCTTGTCTTAGAACACTATCACATACACCCTTGTCTTAGTTATTAGAACACTACCACATACACCCTTGTATTAGTTATTAGAACACTATCACATACACCCTTGTCTTAGTTATTAGAACACTATCACATACACCCTTGTCTTAGTTATTAGAACACTACCACATACACCCTTGTCTTAGAACACACTCACATACACCCTTGTCTTAGTTTTTAGAACACAATCACATACACCCTTGTCTTAGAACACTATCACATACACCCTTGTCTTAGTTATTAGAACACTATCACATACGCCCTTGTCTTAGTTATTAGAACACTATCACATACACCCTTGTCTTAGAACACTATCACATACACCCTTGTCTTAGTTATTAGAACACTATCACATACACCCTTGTCTTAGAACACTATCACATACGCCCTTGTCTTAGTTATTAGAACACTATCACATACACCCTTGTCTTAGAACACTATCACATACACCCTTGTCTTAGTTATTAGAACACTATCACATACACCCTTGTCTTAGTTATTAGAACACTAACACACACGCCCTTGTCTTAGTTATTAGAACACTATCACATACACCCTTGTCTTAGTTATTAGAACACTATCACATACACCCTTGTCTTAGTTATTAGAACACTATCACATACACCCTTGTCTTAGTTATTAGAACACTATCACATACACCCTTGTCTTAGTTATTAGAACACTATCACATACACCCTTGTCTTCGTTATTAGAACACTATCACACACACCCTTGTCTTAAAACACTATCACATACACCCTTGTCTTAGTTATTAGAACACTATCAAATACACCCTTGTCTTAGTTATTAGAACAATATCACATACACCCTTGTCTTAGTTATTAGAACACTATCACATACACCCTTGTCTTAGTTATTAGAACACTATCACATACACCCTTGTCTTAGTTATTAGAACAATATCACATATGCCCTTGTCTTAGTTATTAGAACACTATCACATTTACATTACATTTACATTTACGTCATTTAGCAGACGCTCTTATCCAGAGCGACTTCACATACACCCTTGTCTTAGAACACTATGACATACACCCATTTCTTAGTTATTAGAACACTATCACATACACCCTTGTCTTAGAACACTATCTCATACACCCTTGTCTTAGTTATTAGAACACTATCACATACACCCTTGTCTTAGTTATTAGAACACTATCACATACACCCTTGTCTTAGTTATTAGAACACTACCACATACACCCTTGTATTAGTTATTAGAACACTATCACATACACCCTTGTCTTAGTTATTAGAACACTATCACATACACCCTTGTCTTAGTTATTAGAACACTACCACATACACCCTTGTCTTAGAACACACTCACATACACCCTTGTCTTAGTTTTTAGAACACAATCACATACACCCTTGTCTTAGAACACTATCACATACACCCTTGTCTTAGTTATTAGAACACTATCACATACACCCTTGTCTTAGAACACTATCACATACACCCTTGTCTTAGTTATTAGAACACTATCACATACACCCTTGTCTTAGAACACTATCACATACACCCTTGTCTTAGTTATTAGAACACTATCACATACACCCTTGTCTTAGTTATTAGAACACTATCACACACGCCCTTGTCTTAGTTATTAGAACACTATCACATACACCCTTGTCTTAGTTATTAGAACACTATCACATACACCCTTGTCTTAGTTATTAGAACACTATCACATACACCTTTGTCTTAGTTATTAGAACACTATCACATACACCCTTGTCTTAGTTATTAGAACACTATCACATACACCCTTTTCTTCGTTATTAAAACACTATCACATACACCCTTGTCTTAGAACACTATCAAATACACCCTTGTCTTAGTTATTAGAACAATATCACATACACCCTTGTCTTAGTTATTAGAACACTATCACATACACCCTTGTCTTAGTTATTAGAACACTATCACATACACCCTTGTCTTAGTTATTAGAACACTATCACATTTACATTACATTTACATTTAGGTCATTTAGCAGACGCTCTTATCCAGAGCGACTTCACATACACCCTTGTCTTAGAACACTATCAAATACACCCTTGTCTTAGTTATTAGAACAATATCAAATACACCCTTGTCTTAGTTATTAGAACACTATCACATACACCCTTGTCTTAGTTATTAGAACACTATCACATACACCCTTGTCTTAGTTATTAGAACACTATCACATACACCCTTGTCTTAGTTATTAGAACAATATCACATATGCCCTTGTCTTAGAACACTATCTCATACACCCTTGTCTTAGTTATTAGAACACTATCACATACACCCTTGTCTTAGTTATTAGAACACTATCACATACACCCTTGTCTTAGTTATTAGAACACTACCACATACACCCTTGTCTTAGTTATGAGAACACTATCACATACACCCTTGTCTTAGTTATTAGAACACTATCACAAACGCCCTTGTCTTAGTTATTAGAACACTATCACATACACCCTTGTCTTAGTTATTAGAACACTATCACATACACCCTTGTCTTAGTTATTAGAACACTATCACATACACCCTTGTCTTCGTTATTAGAACACTATCACACACACCCTTGTCTTAAAACACTATCACATACACCCTTGTCTTAGTTATTAGAACACTATCAAATACACCCTTGTCTTAGTTATTAGAACAATATCACATACACCCTTGTCTTAGTTATTAGAACACTATCACATACACCCTTGTCTTAGTTATTAGAACACTATCACATACACCCTTGTCTTAGTTATTAGAACAATATCACATATGCCCTTGTCTTAGTTATTAGAACACTATCACATTTACATTACATTTACATTTACGTCATTTAGCAGACGCTCTTATCCAGAGCGACTTCACATACACCCTTGTCGTAGAACACTATGACATACACCCATTTCTTAGTTATTAGAACACTATCACATACACCCTTGTCTTAGAACACTATCTCATACACCCTTGTCTTAGTTATTAGAACACTATCACATACACCCTTGTCTTAGTTATTAGAACACTATCACATACACCCTTGTCTTAGTTATTAGAACACTACCACATACACCCTTGTATTAGTTATTAGAACACTATCACATACACCCTTGTCTTAGTTATTAGAACACTATCACATACACCCTTGTCTTAGTTATTAGAACACTACCACATACAACCTTGTCTTAGAACACACTCACATACACCCTTGTCTTAGTTTTTAGAACACAATCACATACACCCTTGTCTTAGAACACTATCACATACACCCTTGTCTTAGTTATTAGAACACTATCACATACGCCCTTGTCTTAGTTATTAGAACACTATCACATACACCCTTGTCTTAGAACACTATCACATACACCCTTGTCTTAGTTATTAGAACACTATCACATACACCCTTGTCTTAGAACACTATCACATACGCCCTTGTCTTAGTTATTAGAACACTATCACATACACCCTTGTCTTAGAACACTATCACATACACCCTTGTCTTAGTTATTAGAACACTATCACATACACCCTTGTCTTAGTTATTAGAACACTATCACACACGCCCTTGTCTTAGTTATTAGAACACTATCACATACACCCTTGTCTTAGTTATTAGAACACTATCACATACACCCTTGTCTTAGTTATTAGAACACTATCACATACACCCTTGTCTTAGTTATTAGAACACTATCACATACACCCTTGTCTTAGTTATTAGAACACTATCACATACACCCTTTTCTTCGTTATTAAAACACTATCACATACACCCTTGTCTTAGAACACTATCAAATACACCCTTGTCTTAGTTATTAGAACAATATCACATACACCCTTGTCTTAGTTATTAGAACACTATCACATACACCCTTGTCTTAGTTATTAGAACACTATCACATACACCCTTGTCTTAGTTATTAGAACACTATCACATTTACATTACATTTACATTTAGGTCATTTAGCAGACGCTCTTATCCAGAGCGACTTCACATACACCCTTGTCTTAGAACACTATCACATACACCCTTGTCTTAGTTATTAGAACACTATCACATACACCCTTGTCTTAGAACACTATCTCATACACCCTTGTCTTAGTTATTAGAACACTATCACATACACCCTTGTCTTAGTTATTAGAACACTACCACATACACCCTTGTATTAGTTATTAGAACACTATCACATACACCCTTGTCTTAGTTATTAGAACACTATCACATACGCCCTTGTCTTAGTTATTAGAACACTATCACATACACCCTTGTCTTAGTTATTAGAACACTACCACATACACCCTTGTCTTAGAACACAATCACATACACCCTTGTCTTAGTTTTTAGAACACAATCACATACACCCTTGTCTTAGAACACTATCACGTACACCCTTGTCTTAGTTATTAGAACACTATAACATACGCCCTTGTCTTAGTTATTAGAACACTATCACATACACCCTTGTCTTAGAACACTATCACATACACCCTTGTCTTAGTTATTAGAACACTATCACATACACCCTTGTCTTAGAACACTATCACATACGCCCTTGTCTTATTTATTAGAACACTATCACATACACCCTTGTCTTAGAACACTATCACATACACCCTTGTCTTAGTTATTAGAACACTATTACATACACCCTTGTCTTAGTTATTAGAACACTATCACATACGCCCTTGTCTTAGTTATTAGAACACTATCACATACACCCTTGTCTTAGTTATTAGAACACTATCACATACACCCTTGTCTTAGTTATTAGAACACTATCACATACACCCTTGTCTTAGTTATTAGAACACTATCACATACACCCTTGTCTTAGTTATTAGAACACTATCACATACACCCTTGTCTTAGAACACTATCACATACACCCTTGTCTTAGTTATTAGAACACTATCAAATACACCCTTGTCTTAGTTATTAGAACAATATCACATACACCTTGTCTTAGTTATTAGAACACTATCACATACACCCTTGTCTTAGTTATTAGAACAATATCACATACACCCTTGTCTTAGTTATTAGAACACTATCACATACACCTTGTCTTAGTTATTAGAACACTATCACATACACCCTTGTCTTAGTTAATAGAACAATATCACATACACCCTTGTCTTAGTTATTAGAACAATATCACATATGCCCTTGTCTTAGTTATTAGAACACTATCACATACACCCTTGTCTTAGTTATTAGAACACTATCACATTTACATTACATTTACATTTACGTCATTTAGCAGACGCTTTTATCCAGAGCGACTTCACATACACCCTTGTCTTAGAACACTATCACATACACCCTTGTCTTAATTATTAGAACACTATCACATACACCCTTGTCTTAGAACACTATCTCATACACCCTTGTCTTAGTTATTAGAACACTATCACATACACCCTTGTCTTAGTTATTAGAACACTATCACATACACCCTTGTCTTAGTTATTAGAACACTACCACATACACCCTTGTATTAGTTATTAGAACACTATCACATACACCCTTGTCTTAGTTATTAGAACACTATCACATACGCCCTTGTCTTAGTTATTAGAACACTATCAAATACACCCTTGTCTTAGTTATTAGAACACTACCACATACACCCTTGTCTTAGAACACTATCACATACACCCTTGTCTTAGTTATTAGAACACTATCACATACGCCCTTGTCTTAGTTATTAGAACACTATAACATACACCCTTGTCTTAGTTATTAGAACACTATCACATACGCCCTTGTCTTAGTTATTAGAACACTATCACATACACCCTAGTCTTAGTTATTAGAACACTACCACATACACCCTTGTCTTAGAACACTATCACATACACCCTTGTCTTAGTTTTTAGAACACAATCACATACACCCTTGTCTTAGAACACTATCACATACACCATTGTCTTAGTTATTAGAAGACTATCACATACGCCCTTGTCTTAGTTATTAGAACACTATAACATACACCCTTGTCTTAGTTATTAGAACACTATCACATACGCCCTTGTCTTAGTTATTAGAACACTATCACATACACCCTAGTCTTAGTTATTAGAACACTATCACATACACCCTTGTCTTAGAACACTATCACATACACCCTTGTCTTAGTTATTAGAACACTATCACATACGCCCTTGTCTTAGTTTATTTGAACACTATCACATACACCCTTGTCTTAGTTATTAGAACACTATCACATACACCCTTGTCTTAGTTATTAGAACACTATCACATACGCCCTTGTCTTAGTTATTAGAACACTATCACATACACCCTTGTCTTAGTTATTAGAACACTATCACATACACCCTTGTCTTAGAACACTATCACATACACCATTGTCTTAGTTATTAGAACACTATCACATACACCCTTGTCTTAGTTATTAGAACACTATCACATACGCCTTGTCTTAGTTATTAGACCACCATCACATACGCCCTTGTCTTAGTTATTAGAACACTATCACATACACCCTTGTCTTAGTTATTAGAACACTATAACATTTACATTACATTTACATTTACGTCATTTAGCAGACGCTTTTATCCAGAGCGACTTCACATACACCCTTGTCTTAGAACACTATCACATACACCCTTGTCTTAGTTATTAGAACACTATCACATACACCCTTGTCTTAGAACACTATCTCATACACCCTTGTCTTAGTTATTAGAACACTATCACATACACCCTTGTCTTAGTTATTAGAACACTATCACATACACCCTTGTCTTAGTTATTAGAACACTACCACATACACCCTTGTCTTAGTTATGAGAACACTATCACATACACCCTTGTCTTAGTTATTAGAACACTATCACAAACGCCCTTGTCTTAGTTATTAGAACACTATCACATACACCCTTGTCTTAGTTATTAGAACACTACCACATACACCATTGTCTTAGAACACTATCTCATACACCCTTGTCTTAGTTATTAGAACACTATCACATACACCCTTGTCTTAGTTATTAGAACACTATCACATACACCCTTGTCTTAGTTATTAGAACACTACCACATACACCCTTGTCTTAGTTATGAGAACACTATCACATACACCCTTGTCTTAGAACACTATCACATACACCCTTGTCTTAGTTATTAGAACACTATCACATACACCCTTGTCTTAGAACACTATCACATACACCCTTGTCTTAGAACACTATCACATACACACTTGTCTTAGTTATTAGAACACTATCACATACACCCTTGTCTTAGTTATTAGAACACTATCACATACGCCCTTGTCTTAGTTATTAGAACACTATCACATACACCCTTGTCTTAGTTATTAGAAAACTATAACATACACCCTTGTCTAAGTTATTATAACACTATCACATACACCCTTGTCTTAAAACACTATCACATACACCCTTGTCTTAGTTATTAGAACACTATCACATACACCCTTGTCTTAGTTATAAGAACACTATCACACGCGCCCTTGTCTTAGTTATTAGAACACTATCACATACACCCTTGTCTTAGTTATTAGAACACTATCACATACACCCTTGTCTTAGTTATTAGAACACTATCACATACACCCTTGTCTTAGTTATTAGAACACTATCACATACACCCTTGTCTTCGTTATTAAAACACTATCACATACACCCTTGTCTTAGAACACTATCACATACACCCTTGTCTTAGTTATTAGAACACTATCAAATACACCCTTGTCTTAGTTATTAGAACAATATCACATACACCCTTGTCTTAGTTATTAGAACACTATCACATACACCTTGTCTTAGTTATTAGAACACTATCACATACACCCTTGTCTTAGTTATTAGAACAATATCACATATGCCCTTGTCTTAGTTATTAGAACACTATCACATACACCCTTGTCTTAGTTATTAGAACACTATCACATTTACATTACATTTACATTTACGTCATTTAGCAGACGCTCTTATCCAGAGCGACTTCACATACACCCTTGTCTTAGAACACTATCACATACACCCTTGTCTTAGTTATTAGAACACTATCACATACACCCTTGTCTTAGAACACTATCTCATACACCCTTGTCTTAGTTATTAGAACACTATCACATACACCCTTGTCTTAGTTATTAGAACACTATCACATACACCCTTGTCTTAGTTATTAGAACACTACCACATACACCCTTGTATTAGTTATTAGAACACTATCACATACACCCTTGTCTTAGTTATTAGAACACTATCACATACGCCCTTGTCTTAGTTATTAGAACACTATCAAATACACCCTTGTCTTAGTTATTAGAACACTACCACATACACCCTTGTCTTAGAACACTATCACATACACCCTTGTCTTAGTTTTTAGAACACAATCACATACACCCTTGTCTTAGAACACTATCACATACACCCTTGTCTTAGTTATTAGAACACTATCACATACGCCCTTGTCTTAGTTATTAGAACACTATAACATACACCCTTGTCTTAGTTATTAGAACACTATCACATACGCCCTTGTCTTAGTTATTAGAACACTATCACATACACCCTAGTCTTAGTTATTAGAACACTACCACATACACCCTTGTCTTAGAACACTATCACATACACCCTTGTCTTAGTTTTTAGAACACAATCACATACACCCTTGTCTTAGAACACTATCACATACACCCTTGTCTTAGTTATTAGAACACTATCACATACGCCCTTGTCTTAGTTATTAGAACACTATAACATACACCCTTGTCTTAGTTATTAGAACACTATCACATACGCCCTTGTCTTAGTTATTAGAACACTATCACTTACACCCTAGTCTTAGTTATTAGAACACTATCACATACACCCTTGTCTTAGAACACTATCACATACACCCTTGTCTTAGTTATTAGAACACTATCACATACGCCCTTGTCTTAGTTATTAGAACACTATCACATACACCCTTGTCTTAGTTATTAGAACACTATCACATACACCCTTGTCTTAGTTATTAGAACACTATCACATACGCCCTTGTCTTAGTTATTAGAACACTATCACATACACCCTTGTCTTAGTTATTAGAACACTATCACATACACCCTTGTCTTAGAACACTATCACATACACCCTTGTCTTAGTTATTAGAACACTATCACATACACCCTTGTCTTAGTTATTAGAACACTATAACATTTACATTACATTTACATTTACGTCATTTAGCAGACGCTTTTATCCAGAGCGACTTCACATACACCCTTGTCTTAGAACACTATCACATACACCCTTGTCTTAGTTATTAGAACACTATCACATACACCCTTGTCTTAGAACACTATCTCATACACCCTTGTCTTAGTTATTAGAACACTATCACATACACCCTTGTCTTAGTTATTAGAACACTATAACATTTACATTACATTTACATTTACGTCATTTAGCAGACGCTTTTATCCAGAGCGACTTCACATACACCCTTGTCTTAGAACACTATCACATACACCCTTGTCTTAGTTATTAGAACACTATCACATACACCCTTGTCTTAGAACACTATCTCATACACCCTTGTCTTAGTTATTAGAACACTATCACATACACCCTTGTCTTAGTTATTAGAACACTATCACATACACCCTTGTCTTAGTTATTAGAACACTACTACATACACCCTTGTCTTAGTTATGAGAACACTATCACATACACCCTTGTCTTAGTTATTAGAACACTATCACATACGCCCTTGTCTTAGTTATTAGAACACTATCACATACACCCTTGTCTTAGTTATTAGACCACTACCACATACACCATTGTCTTAGAACACTATCTCATACACCCTTGTCTTAGTTATTAGAACACTATCACATACACCCTTGTCTTAGTTATTAGAACACTATCACATACACCCTTGTCTTAGTTATTAGAACACTACCACATACACCCTTGTCTTAGTTATGAGAACACTATCACATACACCCTTGTCTTAGAACACTATCACATACACCCTTGTCTTAGTTATTAGAACACTATCACATACACCCTTGTCTTAGAACACTATCACATACACCCTTGTCTTAGTTATTAGAACACTATCACATACACACTTGTCTTAGTTATTAGAACACTATCACATACACCCTTGTCTTAGTTATTAGAACACTATCACATACGCCCTTGTCTTAGTTATTAGAACACTATCACATACACCCTTGTCTTAGTTATTAGAACACTATCACATACACCCTTGTCTTAGAACACTATCACATACACCCTTGTCTTAGAACACTATCACATACACCCTTGTCTTAGTTATTAGAACACTATCACATACACCCTTGTCTTAGTTATTAGAACAGTATCACATACACCCTTGTCTTAGTTATTAGAACACTATCACATACGCCCTTGTCTTAGTTATTAGAAAACTATCAGATACACCCTTGTCTTAGTTATTAGAACACTATCACATACACCCTTGTCTTAGAACACTATAACATACACCCTTGTCTTAGTTATTAGAACACTATCACATACACCCTTGTCTTAGAACACTATCACATACACCCTTGTCTTAGTTATTAGAATACTATCACATACACCCTTGTCTTAGTTATTAGAACTCTACCACATACTCCCTTGTCTTAGTTATTAGAACACTATCACATACACCCTTGTCTTCGAACACTATCACATACACCCTTGTCTTAGTTATTAGAACACTATCACATACACCCTTGTCTTATTTATTAGAACACTATCACATACTCCCTTGTCTTCGTTATTAGAACACTATCACATACACACTTGTCTTAGTTATTAGAACACTATCACATACGCCCTTGTCTTAGTTATTAGAACACTATCACATACACCCTTGTCTTAGAACACTATCACATACACCCTTGTCTTAGAACACTATCACATACACCCTTGTCTTAGTTATTAGAACACTATCACATACGCCCTTGTCTTAGTTATTAGAACACTATCACATACACCCTTGTCTTAGTTATTAGAACACTATCACATACACCCTTGTCTTAGAACACCATCACATACATCCTTGTCTTAGAACACCATCACATACACCCTTGTCTTAGTTATTAGAACACAATCACATACACCCTTGTCTTAGTTATTAGAACACTACAACATACACCCTTGTCTTAGTTATTAGAACACTATCACATACACCCTTGTCTTAGTTATTAGAACACTACCACATATGCCCTTGTCTTAGTTATTAGAACACTATCACATACACCCTTGTCTTAGTTATTAGAACACTGTCACATACACCCTTGTCTTAGAACACTATCACATACACCCTTGTCTTAGTTATTAGAACACTATCACATACACCCTTGTCTTAGAACACTATCACATACACCCTTGTCTTAGTTATTAGAACACTATAACATACACCCTTGTCTTAGAACACTATCACATACACCCTGTTCTTAGTTTTTAGAACACTTTCACATACACCCTTGTCTTAGAACTCTATCACATACACCCTTGTCTTAGTTATTAGAACACTATCACAAACACCCTTGTCTTAGTTATTAGAACACTATCACATAAACCCTTGTCTTAGAACACTATCACATACACCCTTGTCTTAGTTATTAGAACACTATCACATACACCCTTGTCTTAGAACACTATCACATACACCCTTGTCTTAGTTATTAGAACACTATCACATACACACTTGTCTTAGTTATTAGAACAGTATCACATACACCCTTGTCTTAGTTATTAGAACACTATCACATACGCCCTTGTCTTAGTTATTAGAACACTATCACACATACCCTTGTCTTAGAACACTATCACATACACCCTTGTCTTAGACACTATCACATAAACCCTCGTCTTAGAACACTATCACATACACCCTTGTCTTAGTTATTAGAACACTATCATATACACCCTTGTCTTAGAACACTATCACAAACAGCCTTGTCTTAGAACACTATCACATACACCCTTGTCTTAGTTATTAGAACACTATCACATTCACCCTTGTCTTAGTTATTAGAACACTATCACATACACCCTTGTGTTAGTTATTAGAACACTATCACATACACCCTTGTCTTAGTTATTAGAACACTGTCACATACACCCTTGTCTTAGAACACTATCACATACACCCTTGTCTTAGTTATTAGAACACTATCACATACACCCTTGTCTTAGAACACTATCACATACACCCTTGTCTTAGTTATTAGAACACTATAACAAACACCCTTGTCTTAGAACACTATCACATACACCCTGTTCTTAGTTTTTAGAACACTTTCACATACACCCTTGTCTTAGAACACTATCACATACACCCTTGTCTTAGTTATTAGAACACAATCACATACACCCTTGTCTTAGAACACTATCACATACACCCTTGTCTTAGTTATTAGAACACTATCACATACACCCTTGTCTTAGTTATTAGAACACTATCACATACACCCTTGTCTTAGAACACTATCACATACACCCTTGTCTTAGTTATTAGAACACTATCACATACACCCTTGTCTTAGAACACTATCACATACACCCTTGTCTTAGTTATTAGAACACTATCACATACATCCTTGTCTTAGAACACTATCACATACACCCTTGTCTTAGTTATTAGAACACTATCACATACACCCTTGTCTTAGTTATTAGAACACTATCACAAACACCCTTGTCTTAGTTATTAGAACACTATCACATACGCCCTTGTCTTAGTTATTAGAACACTATCACATACACCCTTGTCTTAGTTATTAGAACACTATCACATACACCCTTGTCTTAGTTATTAGAATACTATCACATACACCCTTGTCTTAGAACACTATCACATACACCCTTGTCTTAGTTATTAGAAAACTATCACATACACCCTTGTCTTAGTTATTAGAACACTATCACATACTCCCTTGTCTTCGTTATTAGAACACTATCACATACACCCTTGTCTTAGAACACTATCACATACACCCTTGTCTTAGTTATTAGAACACTATCACACACACACCCTTGTCTTAGTTATTAGAACACTATCACATACACCCTTGTCTTAGTTATTAGAACACTATCACAAACGCCCTGGTCTTAGTTATTAGAACACTATCACATACACCCTTGTCTTAGTTATTAGAACACTATCACATACACCCTTGTCTTAGAACACTATCACAACAACATTGTCTTAGTTATTAGAACACTATCACATACACCCTTGTCTTAGAAGACTATCACATACACCCTTGTCTTATTTATTAGAACACTATAACATACACCCTTGTCTTACTTATTAGAACACTACCACATACACCCTTGTCCTAGTTATTAGAACACTATCACATACACCTTTGTCTTAGAACACTATCACATACAGCATTGTCTTAGAACACTATCACATACACCCTTGTCTTAGTTATTAGAACACTGTCACATACACCCTTGTCTTAGAACACTATCACATACACCCTTGTCTTAGTTATTAGAACACTATCACATACACCCTTGTCTTAGAACACTATCACATACACCCTTGTCTTAGTTATTAGAACACTATAACAAACACCCTTGTCTTAGAACACTATCACATACACCCTGTTCTTAGTTTTTAGAACACTTTCACATACACCCTTGTCTTAGAACACTATCACATACACCCTTGTCTTAGTTATTAGAACACAATCACATACACCCTTGTCTTAGAACACTATCACATACACCCTTGTCTTAGTTATTAGAACACTATCACATACACCCTTGTCTTAGTTATTAGAACACTATCACATACACCCTTGTCTTAGAACACTATCACATACACCCTTGTCTTAGTTATTAGAACACTATCACATACACCCTTGTCTTAGAACACTATCACATACACCCTTGTCTTAGTTATTAGAACACTATCACATACATCCTTGTCTTAGAACACTATCACATACACCCTTGTCTTAGTTATTAGAACACTATCACATACACCCTTGTCTTAGTTATTAGAACACTATCACATACACCCTTGTCTTAGTTATTAGAACACTATCACATACGCCCTTGTCTTAGTTATTAGAACACTATCACATACACCCTTGTCTTAGTTATTAGAACACTATCACATACACCCTTGTCTTAGTTATTAGAATACTATCACATACACCCTTGTCTTAGAACACTATCACATACACCCTTGTCTTAGTTATTAGAAAACTATCACATACACCCTTGTCTTAGTTATTAGAACACTATCACATACTCCCTTGTCTTCGTTATTAGAACACTATCACATACACCCTTGTCTTAGAACACTATCACATACACCCTTGTCTTAGTTATTAGAACACTATCACACACACACCCTTGTCTTAGTTATTAGAACACTATCACATACACCCTTGTCTTAGTTATTAGAACACTATCACAAACGCCCTGGTCTTAGTTATTAGAACACTATCACATACACCCTTGTCTTAGTTATTAGAACACTATCACATACACCCTTGTCTTAGAACAGTATCACAACAACATTGTCTTAGTTATTAGAACACTATCACATACACCCTTGTCTTAGAAGACTATCACATACACCCTTGTCTTATTTATTAGAACACTATAACATACACCCTTGTCTTACTTATTAGAACACTACCACATACACCCTTGTCCTAGTTATTAGAACACTATCACATACACCTTTGTCTTAGAACACTATCACATACAGCATTGTCTTAGAACACTATCACATACACCCTTGTCTTAGTTATTAGAACACTATCACATACACCCTTGTCTTAGTTATTATAACAGTATCACATACACCCTTGTCTTAGTTATTAGAACACTATCACATAGACCCTTGTCTTAGAACACTATCACATACACCCTTGTCTTAGTTATTAGAACACTATCACATACACCCTTGTCTTATAACACTATCACATACACCCTTGTCTTAGTTATTAGAATACTCTCATATACACCCTTGTCTTAGTTATTAGAACTCTACCACATACTCCCTTGTCTTAGTTATTAGAACAATATCACATACACCCTTGTCTTCGAACACTATCACATACACCCTTGTCTTAGTTATTAGAACACTATCACATACACCCTTTTCTTATTTATTAGAACACTATCACATACTCCCTTGTCTTAAAACACTATCACATACACCCTTGTCTTAGACACTATAACATAAACCCTTGTCTTAGAACACTATCACATACACCCTTGTCTTAGTTATTAGAACACTATCATATACACCCTTGTCTTAGAACACTATCACATACACCCTTGTCTTAGTTATTAGAACACTATCACATACACCCTTGTCTTAGAACACTATCAAAAACACCCTTGTCTTAGTTATTAGAACACTATCACATACATCCTTGTCTTAGAACACTATCACATACACCCTTGTCTTAGTTATTAGAACACTATCACATACACCATTGTCTTAGTTATTAGAACACTATCACATACACCCTTGTCTTAGTTATTAGAACACTATCACATACGCCCTTGTCTTAGTTATTAGAACACTATCACATACACCATTGTCTTAGTTATTAGAACACTATCACATACACCCTTGTCTTAGTTATTAGAATACTATCACATACACCCTTGTCTTAGTTATTAGAACACTATCACATACACCCTTGTCTTAGAACACTATCACATACAGCCTTGTCTTAGTTATTTGAACACTATCACACACACACCCTTGTCTTAGTTATTAGAACACTATCACATACACCCTTGTCTTAGTTATTAGAACACTATCACAAACGCCCTTGTCTTAGTTATTAGAACACTATCACATACACCCTTGTCTTAGTTATTAGAACACTATCACATACACCCTTGTCTTAGAACACTATCACAACAACATTTTCTTAGTTATTAGAACACTATCACATACACCCTTGTCTTAGAACACTATCACATACACCCTTGTCTTATTTATTAGAACACTATCACATACACCCTTGTCTTACTTATTAGAACACTACCACATACACCCTTGTCTTAGTTATTAGAACACTATCACATACACCTTTGTCTTAGTTATTAGAACACTATCACATACACCCTAGTCTTAGTTATTAGAACACTACCACATACACCCTTGTCTTAGAACACTATCACATACACCCTTGTCTTAGTTTTTAGAACACAATCACATACACCCTTGTCTTAGAACACTATCACATACACCCTTGTCTTAGTTATTAGAACACTATCACATACACCCTTGTCTTAGTTATTAGAACACTATAACATACACCCTTGTCTTAGTTATTAGAACACTATCACATACGCCCTTGTCTTAGTTATTAGAACACTATCACTTACACCCTAGTCTTAGTTATTAGAACACTATCACATACACCCTTGTCTTAGAACACTATCACATACACCCTTGTCTTAGTTATTAGAACACTATCACATACGCCCTTGTCTTAGTTATTAGAACACTATCACATACACCCTTGTCTTAGTTATTAGAACACTATCACATACACCCTTGTCTTAGTTATTAGAACACTATCACATACGCCCTTGTCTTAGTTATTAGAACACTATCACATACACCCTTGTCTTAGTTATTAGAACACTATCACATACACCCTTGTCTTAGAACACTATCACATACACCCTTGTCTTAGTTATTAGAACACTATCACATACACCCTTGTCTTAGTTATTAGAACACTATCACATACGCCTTGTCTTAGTTATTAGAACACCATAACATACGCCCTTGTCTTAGGTATTAGAACACTATCACATACACCCTTGTCTTAGTTATTAGAACACTATAACATTTACATTACATTTACATTTACGTCATTTAGCAGACGCTTTTATCCAGAGCGACTTCACATACACCCTTGTCTTAGAACACTATCACATACACCCTTGTCTTAGTTATTAGAACACTATCACATACACCCTTGTCTTAGAACACTATCTCATACACCCTTGTCTTAGTTATTAGAACACTATCACATACACCCTTGTCTTAGTTATTAGAACACTATCACATACACCCTTGTCTTAGTTATTAGAACACTACTACATACACCCTTGTCTTAGTTATGAGAACACTATCACATACACCCTTGTCTTAGATATTAGAACACTATCACATACGCCCTTGTCTTAGTTATTAGAACACTATCACATACACCCTTGTCTTAGTTATTAGACCACTACCACATACACCATTGTCTTAGAACACTATCTCATACACCCTTGTCTTAGTTATTAGAACACTATCACATACACCCTTGTCTTAGTTATTAGAACACTATCACATACACCCTTGTCTTAGTTATTAGAACACTACCACATACACCCTTGTCTTAGTTATGAGAACACTATCACATACACCCTTGTCTTAGAACACTATCACATACACCCTTGTCTTAGTTATTAGAACACTATCACATACACCCTTGTCTTAGAACACTATCACATACACCCTTGTCTTAGTTATTAGAACACTATCACATACACACTTGTCTTAGTTATTAGAACACTATCACATACACCCTTGTCTTAGTTATTAGAACACTATCACATACGCCCTTGTCTTAGTTATTAGAACACTATCACATACACCCTTGTCTTAGTTATTAGAACACTATCACATACACCCTTGTCTTAGAACACTATCACATACACCCTTGTCTTAGAACACTATCACATACACCCTTGTCTTAGTTATTAGAACACTATCACATACACCCTTGTCTTAGTTATTAGAACAGTATCACATACACCCTTGTCTTAGTTATTAGAACACTATCACATACGCCCTTGTCTTAGTTATTAGAAAACTATCAGATACACCCTTGTCTTAGTTATTAGAACACTATCACATACACCCTTGTCTTAGAACACTATAACATACACCCTTGTCTTAGTTATTAGAACACTATCACATACACCCTTGTCTTAGAACACTATCACATACACCCTTGTCTTAGTTATTAGAATACTATCACATACACCCTTGTCTTAGTTATTAGAACTCTACCACATACTCCCTTGTCTTAGTTATTAGAACACTATCACATACACCCTTGTCTTCGAACACTATCACATACACCCTTGTCTTAGTTATTAGAACACTATCACATACACCCTTGTCTTATTTATTAGAACACTATCACATACTCCCTTGTCTTCGTTATTAGAACACTATCACATACACACTTGTCTTAGTTATTAGAACACTATCACATACGCCCTTGTCTTAGTTATTAGAACACTATCACATACACCCTTGTCTTAGAACACTATCACATACACCCTTGTCTTAGAACACTATCACATACACCCTTGTCTTAGTGATTAGAACACTATCACATACGCCCTTGTCTTAGTTATTAGAACACTATCACATACACCCTTGTCTTAGTTATTAGAACACTATCACATACACCCTTGTCTTAGAACACCATCACATACATCCTTGTCTTAGAACACCATCACATACACCCTTGTCTTAGTTATTAGAACACAATCACATACACCCTTGTCTTAGTTATTAGAACACTACAACATACACCCTTGTCTTAGTTATTAGAACACTATCACATACACCCTTGTCTTAGTTATTAGAACACTACCACATATGCCCTTGTCTTAGTTATTAGAACACTATCACATACACCCTTGTCTTAGTTATTAGAACACTGTCACATACACCCTTGTCTTAGAACACTATCACATACACCCTTGTCTTAGTTATTAGAACACTATCACATACACCCTTGTCTTAGAACACTATCACATACACCCTTGTCTTAGTTATTAGAACACTATAACATACACCCTTGTCTTAGAACACTATCACATACACCCTGTTCTTAGTTTTTAGAACACTTTCACATACACCCTTGTCTTAGAACTCTATCACATACACCCTTGTCTTAGTTATTAGAACACTATCACAAACACCCTTGTCTTAGTTATTAGAACACTATCACATAAACCCTTGTCTTAGAACACTATCACATACACCCTTGTCTTAGTTATTAGAACACTATCACATACACCCTTGTCTTAGAACACTATCACATACACCCTTGTCTTAGTTATTAGAACACTATCACATACACACTTGTATTAGTTATTAGAACAGTATCACATACACCCTTGTCTTAGTTATTAGAACACTATCACATACGCCCTTGTCTTAGTTATTAGAACACTATCACACATACCCTTGTCTTAGAACACTATCACATACACCCTTGTCTTAGACACTATCACATAAACCCTTGTCTTAGAACACTATCACATACACCCTTGTCTTAGTTATTAGAACACTATCATATACACCCTTGTCTTAGAACACTATCACAAACAGCCTTGTCTTAGAACACTATCACATACACCCTTGTCTTAGTTATTAGAACACTATCACATTCACCCTTGTCTTAGTTATTAGAACACTATCACATACACCCTTGTGTTAGTTATTAGAACACTATCACATACACCCTTGTCTTAGTTATTAGAACACTGTCACATACACCCTTGTCTTAGAACACTATCACATACACCCTTGTCTTAGTTATTAGAACACTATCACATACACCCTTGTCTTAGAACACTATCACATACACCCTTGTCTTAGTTATTAGAACACTATAACAAACACCCTTGTCTTAGAACACTATCACATACACCCTGTTCTTAGTTTTTAGAACACTTTCACATACACCCTTGTCTTAGAACACTATCACATACACCCTTGTCTTAGTTATTAGAACACAATCACATACACCCTTGTCTTAGAACACTATCACATACACCCTTGTCTTAGTTATTAGAACACTATCACATACACCCTTGTCTTAGTTATTAGAACACTATCACATACACCCTTGTCTTAGAACACTATCACATACACCCTTGTCTTAGTTATTAGAACACTATCACATACACCCTTGTCTTAGAACACTATCACATACACCCTTGTCTTAGTTATTAGAACACTATCACATACGCCCTTGTCTTAGTTATTAGAACACTATCACATACACCCTTGTCTTAGTTATTAGAACACTATCACATACACCCTTGTCTTAGTTATTAGAACACTATCACATACGCCCTTGTCTTAGTTATTAGAACACTATCACATACACCCTTGTCTTAGTTATTAGAACACTATCACATACACCCTTGTCTTAGTTATTAGAATACTATCACATACACCCTTGTCTTAGAACACTATCACATACACCCTTGTCTTAGTTATTAGAACACTATCACATACACCCTTGTCTTATTTATTAGAACACTATCACATACTCCCTTGTCTTCGTTATTAGAACACTATCACATACACACTTGTCTTAGTTATTAGAACACTATCACATACGCCCTTGTCTTAGTTATTAGAACACTATCACATACACCCTTGTCTTAGAACACTATCACATACACCCTTGTCTTAGAACACTATCACATACACCCTTGTCTTAGTGATTAGAACACTATCACATACGCCCTTGTCTTAGTTATTAGAACACTATCACATACACCCTTGTCTTAGTTATTAGAACACTATCACATACACCCTTGTCTTAGAACACCATCACATACATCCTTGTCTTAGAACACCATCACATACACCCTTGTCTTAGTTATTAGAACACAATCACATACACCCTTGTCTTAGTTATTAGAACACTACAACATACACCCTTGTCTTAGTTATTAGAACACTATCACATACACCCTTGTCTTAGTTATTAGAACACTACCACATATGCCCTTGTCTTAGTTATTAGAACACTATCACATACACCCTTGTCTTAGTTATTAGAACACTGTCACATACACCCTTGTCTTAGAACACTATCACATACACCCTTGTCTTAGTTATTAGAACACTATCACATACACCCTTGTCTTAGAACACTATCACATACACCCTTGTCTTAGTTATTAGAACACTATAACATACACCCTTGTCTTAGAACACTATCACATACACCCTGTTCTTAGTTTTTAGAACACTTTCACATACACCCTTGTCTTAGAACTCTATCACATACACCCTTGTCTTAGTTATTAGAACACTATCACAAACACCCTTGTCTTAGTTATTAGAACACTATCACATAAACCCTTGTCTTAGAACACTATCACATACACCCTTGTCTTAGTTATTAGAACACTATCACATACACCCTTGTCTTAGAACACTATCACATACACCCTTGTCTTAGTTATTAGAACACTATCACATACACACTTGTATTAGTTATTAGAACAGTATCACATACACCCTTGTCTTAGTTATTAGAACACTATCACATACGCCCTTGTCTTAGTTATTAGAACACTATCACACATACCCTTGTCTTAGAACACTATCACATACACCCTTGTCTTAGACACTATCACATAAACCCTTGTCTTAGAACACTATCACATACACCCTTGTCTTAGTTATTAGAACACTATCATATACACCCTTGTCTTAGAACACTATCACAAACAGCCTTGTCTTAGAACACTATCACATACACCCTTGTCTTAGTTATTAGAACACTATCACATTCACCCTTGTCTTAGTTATTAGAACACTATCACATACACCCTTGTGTTAGTTATTAGAACACTATCACATACACCCTTGTCTTAGTTATTAGAACACTGTCACATACACCCTTGTCTTAGAACACTATCACATACACCCTTGTCTTAGTTATTAGAACACTATCACATACACCCTTGTCTTAGAACACTATCACATACACCCTTGTCTTAGTTATTAGAACACTATAACAAACACCCTTGTCTTAGAACACTATCACATACACCCTGTTCTTAGTTTTTAGAACACTTTCACATACACCCTTGTCTTAGAACACTATCACATACACCCTTGTCTTAGTTATTAGAACACAATCACATACACCCTTGTCTTAGAACACTATCACATACACCCTTGTCTTAGTTATTAGAACACTATCACATACACCCTTGTCTTAGTTATTAGAACACTATCACATACACCCTTGTCTTAGAACACTATCACATACACCCTTGTCTTAGTTATTAGAACACTATCACATACACCCTTGTCTTAGAACACTATCACATACACCCTTGTCTTAGTTATTAGAACACTATCACATACGCCCTTGTCTTAGTTATTAGAACACTATCACATACACCCTTGTCTTAGTTATTAGAACACTATCACATACACCCTTGTCTTAGTTATTAGAACACTATCACATACGCCCTTGTCTTAGTTATTAGAACACTATCACATACACCCTTGTCTTAGTTATTAGAACACTATCACATACACCCTTGTCTTAGTTATTAGAATACTATCACATACACCCTTGTCTTAGAACACTATCACATACACCCTTGTCTTAGTTATTAGAACACTATCACATACACCCTTGTCTTAGTTATTAGAACACTACAACATACACCCTTGTCTTAGTTATTAGAACACTATCACATACACCCTTGTCTTAGTTATTAGAACACTACCACATATGCCCTTGTCTTAGTTATTAGAACACTATCACATACACCCTTGTATTAGTTATTAGAACACTGTCACATACACCCTTGTCTTAGAACACTATCACATACACCCTTGTCTTAGTTATTAGAACACTATCACATACACCCTTGTCTTAGAACACTATCACATACACCCTTGTCTTAGTTATTAGAACACTATAACATACACCCTTGTCTTAGAACACTATCACATACACCCTGTTCTTAGTTTTTAGAACACTTTCACATACACCCTTGTCTTAGAACTCTATCACATACACCCTTGTCTTAGTTATTAGAACACTATCACAAACACCCTTGTCTTAGTTATTAGAACACTATCACATAAACCCTTGTCTTAGAACACTATCACATACACCCTTGTCTTAGTTATTAGAACACTATCACATACACCCTTGTCTTAGAACACTATCACATACACCCTTGTCTTAGTTATTAGAACACTATCACATACACACTTGTATTAGTTATTAGAACAGTATCACATACACCCTTGTCTTAGTTATTAGAACACTATCACATACGCCCTTGTCTTAGTTATTAGAACACTATCACACATACCCTTGTCTTAGAACACTATCACATACACCCTTGTCTTAGACACTATCACATAAACCCTTCTCTTAGAACACTATCACATACACCCTTGTCTTAGTTATTAGAACACTATCATATACACCCTTGTCTTAGAACACTATCACAAACAGCCTTGTCTTAGAACACTATCACATACACCCTTGTCTTAGTTATTAGAACACTATCACATTCACCCTTGTCTTAGTTATTAGAACACTATCACATACACCCTTGTGTTAGTTATTAGAACACTATCACATACACCCTTGTCTTAGTTATTAGAACACTGTCACATACACCCTTGTCTTAGAACACTATCACATACACCCTTGTCTTAGTTATTAGAACACTATCACATACACCCTTGTCTTAGAACACTATCACATACACCCTTGTCTTAGTTATTAGAACACTATAACAAACACCCTTGTCTTAGAACACTATCACATACACCCTGTTCTTAGTTTTTAGAACACTTTCACATACACCCTTGTCTTAGAACACTATCACATACACCCTTGTCTTAGTTATTAGAACACAATCACATACACCATTGTCTTAGAACACTATCACATACACCCTTGTCTTAGTTATTAGAACACTATCACATACACCCTTGTCTTAGTTATTAGAACACTATCACATACACCCTTGTCTTAGAACACTATCACATACACCCTTGTCTTAGTTATTAGAACACTATCACATACACCCTTGTCTTAGAACACTATCACATACACCCTTGTCTTAGTTATTAGAACACTATCACATACGCCCTTGTCTTAGTTATTAGAACACTATCACATACACCCTTGTCTTAGTTATTAGAACACTATCACATACACCCTTGTCTTAGTTATTAGAACACTATCACATACGCCCTTGTCTTAGTTATTAGAACACTATCACATACACCCTTGTCTTAGTTATTAGAACACTATCACATACACCCTTGTCTTAGTTATTAGAATACTATCACATACACCCTTGTCTTAGAACACTATCACATACACCCTTGTCTTAGTTATTAGAACACTATCACATACACCCTTGTCTTAGTTATTAGAACACTATCACATACTCCCTTGTCTTCGTTATTAGAACACTATCACATACACCCTTGTCTTAGAACACTATCACATACACCCTTGTCTTAGTTATTAGAACACTATCACACACACACCCTTGTCTTAGTTATTAGAACACTATCACATACACCCTTGTCTTAGTTATTAGAACACTATCACAAACGCCCTGGTCTTAGTTATTAGAACACTATCACATACACCCTTGTCTTAGTTATTAGAACACTATCACATACACCCTTGTCTTAGAACACTATCACAACAACATTGTCTTAGTTATTAGAACACTATCACATACACCCTTGTCTTAGAAGACTATCACATACACCCTTGTCTTATTTATTAGAACACTATAACATACACCCTTGTCTTACTTATTAGAACACTACCACATACACCCTTGTCCTAGTTATTAGAACACTATCACATACACCTTTGTCTTAGAACACTATCACATACAGCATTGTCTTAGAACACTATCACATACACCCTTGTCTTAGTTATTAGAACACTATCACATACACCCTTGTCTTAGTTATTATAACAGTATCACATACACCCTTGTCTTAGTTATTAGAACACTATCACATAGACCCTTGTCTTAGAACACTATCACATACACCCTTGTCTTAGTTATTAGAACACTATCACATACACCCTTGTCTTATAACACTATCACATACACCCTTGTCTTAGTTATTAGAATACTCTCATATACACCCTTGTCTTAGTTATTAGAACTCTACCACATACTCCCTTGTCTTAGTTATTAGAACAATATCACATACACCCTTGTCTTCGAACACTATCACATACACCCTTGTCTTAGTTATTAGAACACTATCACATACACCCTTTTCTTATTTATTAGAACACTATCACATACTCCCTTGTCTTAAAACACTATCACATACACCCTTGTCTTAGACACTATAACATAAACCCTTGTCTTAGAACACTATCACATACACCCTTGTCTTAGTTATTAGAACACTATCATATACACCCTTGTCTTAGAACACTATCACATACACCCTTGTCTTAGTTATTAGAACACTATCACATACACCCTTGTCTTAGAACACTATCACATACACCCTTGTCTTAGTTATTAGAACACTATCACATACATCCTTGTCTTAGAACACTATCACATACACCCTTGTCTTAGTTATTAGAACACTATCACATACACCCTTGTCTTAGTTATTAGAACACTATCACATACACCCTTGTCTTAGTTATTAGAACACTATCACATACGCCCTTGTCTTAGTTATTAGAACACTATCACATACACCATTGTCTTAGTTATTAGAACACTATCACATACACCCTTGTCTTAGTTATTAGAATACTATCACATACACCCTTGTCTTAAAACACTATCACATACACCCTTGTCTTAGTTATTAGAACACTATCACATACACCCTTGTCTTAGAACACTATCACATACAGCCTTGTCTTAGTTATTTGAACACTATCACACACACACCCTTGTCTTAGTTATTAGAACACTATCACATACACCCTTGTCTTAGTTATTAGAACACTATCACAAACGCCCTTGTCTTAGTTATTAGAACACTATCACATACACCCTTGTCTTAGTTATTAGAACACTATCACATACACCCTTGTCTTAGAACACTATCACAACAACATTTTCTTAGTTATTAGAACACTATCACATACACCCTTGTCTTAGAACACTATCACATACACCCTTGTCTTATTTATTAGAACACTATCACATACACCCTTGTCTTACTTATTAGAACACTACCACATACACCCTTGTCTTAGTTATTAGAACACTATCACATACACCTTTGTCTTAGAACACTATCACATACACCCTTGTCTTAGAACACTATCACATACACCCTTGTCTTAGTTATTAGAACACTGTCACATACACTCTTGTCTTAGTTATTAGAACAGTATCACATACACCCTTGTCTTAGTTATTAGAACACTATCACATACACCCCTGTCTTAGAACACTATCACATACACCCTTGTCTTAGTTATTAGAACACTATCACATACACCCTTGTCTCATAACACTATCACATACACCCTTGTCTTAGTTATTAGAATTCTATCACATACACCCTTGTCTTAGTTATTAGAATTCTACCACACACTCCCTTGTCTTAGTTATTAGAACACTATCACATACACCCTTGTCTTCGAACACTATCACATACACCCTTGTCTTAGTTATTAGAACACTATCACATACACCCTTGTCTTATTTATTAGAACACTATCACATACTCCCTTGTCTTAGAACACTATCACATACACCCTTGTCTTAGACACTATCACATAAACCCTTGTCTTAGAACACTATCACGTACACCCTTGTCTTAGTTATTAGAACACTATCATATACACCCTTGTCTTAGAACACTATCACATACAGCCTTGTCTTAGAACACTATCACATACACCCTTGTCTTAGTTATTAGAACACTATCACATACACACTTGTCTTAGTTATTAGAACACTATCACATACACCCTTGTCTTAGTTATTAGAACACTGTCACATACACCCTTGTCTTAGTTATTAGAACACTATCACATACACCCTTGTCTTAGAACACTATCACATACACCCTTGTCTTAGTTATTAGACCACTATAACAAACACCCTTGTCTTAGAACACTATCACATACACCCTGTTCTTAGTTTTTAGAACATTTTCACATACACCCTTGTCTTAGAACACTATCACATACACCCTTGTCTTAGTTATTAGAACACAATCACATACACCCTTGTCTTAGAACACTATCACATACACCCTTGTCTTAGTTATTAGAACACTATCACATACACCCTTGTCTTAGTTATTAGAACACTATCACATACACCCTTGTCTTAGAACACTATCACATACACCCTTGTCTTAGTTATTAGAACACTATCACATACATCCTTGTCTTAGAACACTATCACATACACCCTTGTCTTAGTTATTAGAACACTATCACATACACCCTTGTCTTAGTTATTAGAAAACTATCACATACACCCTTGTCTTAGTTATTAGAACACTATCACATACACCCTTGTCTTAGTTATTAGAACACTATCACATACACCCTTGTCTTAGAACACTATCACATACACCCTTGTCTTAGTTATTAGAACACTATCACATACACCCTTGTCTTAGAACACTATCACATACACCCTTGTCTTAGTTATTAGACCACTATAACAAACACCCTTGTCTTAGAACACTATCACATACACCCTGTTCTTAGTTTTTAGAACATTTTCACATACACCCTTGTCTTAGAACACTATCACATACACCCTTGTCTTAGTTATTAGAACACAATCACATACACCCTTGTCTTAGAACACTATCACATACACCCTTGTCTTAGTTATTAGAACACTATCACATACACCCTTGTCTTAGTTATTAGAACACTATCACATACACCCTTGTCTTAGAACACTATCACATACACCCTTGTCTTAGTTATTAGAACACTATCACATACACCCTTGTCTTAGAACACTATCACAAACACCCTTGTCTTAGTTATTATAACACTATCACATACATCCTTGTCTTAGAACACTATCACATACACCCTTGTCTTAGTTATTAGAACACTATCACATACACCCTTGTCTTAGTTATTAGAACACTATCACATACACCCTTGTCTTAGTTATTAGAACACTATCACATACACCCTTGTCTTAGTTATTAGAACACTATCACATACACCCTTGTCTTAGAACACTATCACATACACCCTTGTCTTAGTTATTAGAACACTATCACATACACCCTTGTCTTAGTTATTAGAACACAATCACATACACCCTTGTCTTAGAACACTATCACATACACCCTTGTCTTAGTTATTAGAACACTATCACATACACCCTTGTCTTAGTTATTAGAACACTATCACATACACCCTTGTCTTAGAACACTATCACATACACCCTTGTCTTAGTTATTAGAACACTATCACATACACCCTTGTCTTAGAACACTATCACATACACCCTTGTCTTAGTTATTATAACACTATCACATACATCCTTGTCTTAGAACACTATCACATACACCCTTGTCTTAGTTATTAGAACACTATCACATACACCCTTGTCTTAGTTATTAGAACACTATCACATACACCCTTGTCTTAGTTATTAGAACACTATCACATACACCCTTGTCTTAGTTATTAGAACAGTATCACATACACCCTTGTCTTAGAACACTATCACATACACCCTTGTCTTAGTTATTAGAACACTATCACATACACCCTTGTCTTAGAACACTATCACATAAACCCTTGTCTTAGTTATTATAACACTATCACATACATCCTTGTCTTAGAACACTATCACATACACCCTTGTCTTAGTTATTAGAACACTATCACATACTCCCTTGTCTTAGAACACTATCACATACACCCTTGTCTTAGACACTATCACATAAACCCTTGTCTTAGAACACAATCACATACACCCTTGTCTTAGTTATTAGAACACTATCATATACACACTTGTCTTAGAACACTATCACATACAGCCTTGTCTTAGAACACTATCACATACACCCTTGTCTTAGTTATTAGAACACTATCACATACACACTTGTCTTAGTTATTAGAACACTATCACATACACCCTTGTGTTAGTTATTAGAACACTATCACATACACCCTTGTCTTAGTTATTAGAACACTGTCACATACACCCTTGTCTTAGAACACTATCACATACACCCTTGTCTTAGTTATTAGACCACTATAACAAACACCCTTGTCTTAGAACACTATCACATACACCCTGTTCTTAGTTTTTAGAACATTTTCACATACACCCTTGTCTTAGAACACTATCACATACACCCTTGTCTTATTTATTAGAACATAATCACATACACCCTTGTCTTAGAACACTATCACATACACCCTTGTCTTAGTTATTAGAACACTATCACATACACCCTTGTCTTAGTTATTAGAACACTATCACATACACCCTTGTCTTAGAACACTATCACATACACCCTTGTCTTAGTTATTAGAACACTATCACATACACCCTTGTCTTAGAACACTATCACATACACCCTTGTCTTAGTTATTAGAACACTATCACATACACCCTTGTCTTAGAACACTATCACATACACCCTTGTCTTAGTTATTAGACCACTATAACAAACACCCTTGTCTTAGAACACTATCACATACACCCTGTTCTTAGTTTTTAGAACATTTTCACATACACCCTTGTCTTAGAACACTATCACATACACCCTTGTCTTATTTATTAGAACATAATCACATACACCCTTGTCTTAGAACACTATCACATACACCCTTGTCTTAGTTATTAGAACACTATCACATACACCCTTGTCTTAGTTATTAGAACACTATCACATACACCCTTGTCTTAGAACACTATCACATACACCCTTGTCTTAGTTATTAGAACACTATCACATACACCCTTGTCTTAGAACACTATCACATACACCCTTGTCTTAGTTATTATAACACTATCACATACATCCTTGTCTTAGAACACTATCACATACACCCTTGTCTTAGTTATTAGAACACTATCATATACACCCTTGTCTTAGTTATTAGAACACTATCACATACACCCTTGTCTTAGTTATTAGAACACTATCACATACACCCTTGTCTTAGTTATTAGAACACTATCACATGCACCCTTGTCTTAGAACACTATCACATACACCCTTGTCTTAGTTATTAGAACACTATCACATACACCCTTGTCTTAGAACACTATCACATACACCCTTGTCTTAGTTATTATAACACTATCACATACGTCCTTGTCTTAGAACACTATCACATACACCCTTGTCTTAGTTATTAGAACACTATCACATACACCCTTGTCTTAGAACACTATCACATACACCCTTGTCTTAGTTATTATAACACTATCACATACACCCTTGTCTTAGTTATTAGAACACTATCACATACACCCTTGTCTTAGAACACTATCACATACACCCTTGTCTTAGAACACTATCACATACACCCTTGTCTTAGTTATTAGAACACTATCACATACACCCTTGTCTTAGTTATTAGAACAGTATCACATACACCCTTGTCTTAGTTATTAGAACACTATCAGATACACCCTTGTCTTAGTTATTATAACACTATCACATACACCCTTGTCTTAGAACACTATAACATACACCCTTGTCTTAGTTATTAGAACACTATCACATACACCCTTGTCTTAGAACACTATCACATACACCCTTGTCTTAGTTATTAGAATACTATCACATACACCCTTGTCTTAGTTATTAGAACTCTACCACATACTCCCTTGTCTTAGTTATTAGAACACTATCACATACACCCTTGTCTTCGAACACTATCACATACACCCTTGTCTTAGTTATTAGAACACTATCACATACACCCTTGTCTTATTTATTAGAACACTATCACATACTCCCTTGTCGTCGTTATTAGAACACTATCACATACACACTTGTCTTAGTTATTAGAACACTATCACATACGCCCTTGTCTTAGTTATTAGAACACTATCACATACACCCTTGTCTTAGAACACTATCACATACACCCTTGTCTTAGAACACTATCACATACACCCTTGTCTTAGTTATTAGAACACTATCACATACGCCCTTGTCTTAGTTATTAGAACACTATCACATACACCCTTGTCTTAGTTATTAGAACACTATCACATACACCCTTGTCTTAGAACACCATCACATACATCCTTGTCTTAGAACACCATCACATACACCCTTGTCTTAGTTATTAGAACACAATCACATACACCCTTGTCTTAGTTATTAGAACACTACCACATACACCCTTGTCTTAGTTATTAGAACACTATCACATACACCCTTGTCTTAGTTATTAGAACACTACCACATATGCCCTTGTCTTAGTTATTAGAACACTATCACATACACCCTTGTCTTAGTTATTAGAACACTTTCACATACACCCTTGTCTTAGAACTCTATCACATACACCCTTGTCTTAGTTATTAGAACACTATCACAAACACCCTTGTCTTAGTTATTAGAACACTATCACATAAACCCTTGTCTTAGAACACTATCACATACACCCTTGTCTTAGTTATTAGAACACTATCACATACACCCTTGTCTTAGAACACTATCACATACACCCTTGTCTTAGTTATTAGAACACTATCACATACACACTTGTCTTAGTTATTAGAACAGTATCACATACACCCTTGTCTTAGTTATTAGAACACTATCATATACACCCTTGTCTTAGAACACTATCACAAACAGCCTTGTCTTAGAACACTATCACATACACCCTTGTCTTAGTTATTAGAACACTATCACATTCACCCTTGTCTTAGTTATTAGAACACTATCACATACACCCTTGTGTTAGTTATTAGAACACTATCACATATACCCTTGTCTTAGTTATTAGAACACTGTCACATACACCCTTGTCTTAGAACACTATCACATACACCCTTGTCTTAGTTATTAGAACACTATCACATACACCCTTGTCTTAGAACACTATCACATACACCCTTGTCTTAGTTATTAGAACACTATCACATACATCCTTGTCTTAGTTATTAGAACACTATCACATACACCCTTGTCTTAGTTATTAGAACACTATCACATACACCCTTGTCTTAGTTATTAGAACACTATCACATACACCCTTGTCTTAGAACACTATCACATACACCCTTGTCTTAGTTATTAGAACACTATCACATACACCCTTGTCTTAGAACACTATCACATACACCCTTGTCTTAGTTATTATAACACTATCACATACATCCTTGTCTTAGAACACTATCACATACACCCTTGTCTTAGTTATTAGAACACTATCACATACTCCCTTGTCTTAGAACACTATCACATACACCCTTGTCTTAGACACTATCACATTAACCCTTGTCTTAGAACACTATCACATACACCCTTGTCTTAGTTATTAGAACACTATCATATACACACTTGTCTTAGAACACTATCACATACAGCCTTGTCTTAGAACACTATCACATACACCCTTGTCTTAGTTATTAGAACACTATCACATACACACTTGTCTTAGTTATTAGAACACTATCACATACACCCTTGTGTTAGTTATTAGAACACTATCACATACACCCTTGTCTTAGTTATTAGAACACTGTCACATACACCCTTGTCTTAGAACACTATCACATACACCCTTGTCTTAGTTATTAGAATTATATAACAAACACCCTTGTCTTAGAACACTATCACATACACCCTGTTCTTAGTTTTTAGAACATTTTCACATACCCCCTTGTCTTAGAACACTATCACATACACCCTTGTCTTATTTATTAGAACATAATCACATACACCCTTGTCTTAGAACACTATCACATACACCCTTGTCTTAGTTATTAGAACACTATCACATACACCCTTGTCTTAGAACACTATCACATACACCCTTGTCTTAGTTATTATAACACTATCACATACATCCTTGTCTTAGAACACTATCACATACACCCTTGTCTTAGTTATTAGAACACTATCACATACACCCTTGTCTTAGTTATTAGAACACTATCACATCTAGGGAGTTTTTCCTAGCCACCGTGCTTCTACACCTGCATTACTAGCTGTTTGGGGTTTTAGGCTTGGTTTCTGTACAGCACTTCGAGATATTAGCTGATGTAAGAAGGGCTATATAAAATAAAATTGATTGATTGATTGATTGACATACACCCTTGTCTTAGTTATTAGAACACTATCACATACACCCTTGTCTTAGTTATTAGAACACTATCACATACACCCTTGTCTTAGAACACTATCACATACACCCTTGTCTTAGTTATTAGAACACTATCACATACACCTTTGTCTTAGAACACTATCACATACACCCTTGTCTTAGTTATTATAACACTATCACATACATCCTTGTCTTAGAACACTATCACATACACCCTTGTCTTAGTTATTAGAACACTATCACATACACCCTTGTCTTAGTTATTATAACACTATCACATACACCCTTGTCTTAGTTATTAGAACACTATCACATACACCCTTGTCTTAGAACACTATCACATACACCCTTGTCTTAGAACACTATCACATACACCCTTGTCTTAGTTATTAGAACACTATCACAAACACCCTTGTCTTAGTTATTAGAACACTATCACATAAACCCTTGTCTTAGAACACTATCACATACACCCTTGTCTTAGTTATTAGAACACTATCACATACACCCTTGTCTTAGAACACTATCACATACACCCTTGTCTTAGTTATTAGAACACTATCACATACACACTTGTCTTAGTTATTAGAACAGTATCACATACACCCTTGTCTTAGTTATTAGAACACTATCATATACACCCTTGTCTTAGAACACTATCACAAACAGCCTTGTCTTAGAACACTATCACATACACCCTTGTCTTAGTTATTAGAACACTATCACATTCACCCTTGTCTTAGTTATTAGAACACTATCACATACACCCTTGTGTTAGTTATTAGAACACTATCACATATACCCTTGTCTTAGTTATTAGAACACTGTCACATACACCCTTGTCTTAGAACACTATCACATACACCCTTGTCTTAGTTATTAGAACACTATCACATACACCCTTGTCTTAGAACACTATCACATACACCCTTGTCTTAGTTATTAGAACACTATCACATACATCCTTGTCTTAGTTATTAGAACACTATCACATACACCCTTGTCTTAGTTATTAGAACACTATCACATACACCCTTGTCTTAGTTATTAGAACACTATCACATACACCCTTGTCTTAGAACACTATCACATACACCCTTGTCTTAGTTATTAGAACACTATCACATACACCCTTGTCTTAGAACACTATCACATACACCCTTGTCTTAGTTATTATAACACTATCACATACATCCTTGTCTTAGAACACTATCACATACACCCTTGTCTTAGTTATTAGAACACTATCACATACTCCCTTGTCTTAGAACACTATCACATACACCCTTGTCTTAGACACTATCACATTAACCCTTGTCTTAGAACACTATCACATACACCCTTGTCTTAGTTATTAGAACACTATCATATACACACTTGTCTTAGAACACTATCACATACAGCCTTGTCTTAGAACACTATCACATACACCCTTGTCTTAGTTATTAGAACACTATCACATACACACTTGTCTTAGTTATTAGAACACTATCACATACACCCTTGTGTTAGTTATTAGAACACTATCACATACACCCTTGTCTTAGTTATTAGAACACTGTCACATACACCCTTGTCTTAGAACACTATCACATACACCCTTGTCTTAGTTATTAGAATTATATAACAAACACCCTTGTCTTAGAACACTATCACATACACCCTGTTCTTAGTTTTTAGAACATTTTCACATACACCCTTGTCTTAGAACACTATCACATACACCCTTGTCTTATTTATTAGAACATAATCACATACACCCTTGTCTTAGAACACTATCACATACACCCTTGTCTTAGTTATTAGAACACTATCACATACACCCTTGTCTTAGAACACTATCACATACACCCTTGTCTTAGTTATTATAACACTATCACATACATCCTTGTCTTAGAACACTATCACATACACCCTTGTCTTAGTTATTAGAACACTATCACATACACCCTTGTCTTAGTTATTAGAACACTATCACATCTAGGGAGTTTTTCCTAGCCACCGTGCTTCTACACCTGCATTACTAGCTGTTTGGGGTTTTAGGCTTGGTTTCTGTACAGCACTTCGAGATATTAGCTGATGTAAGAAGGGCTATATAAAATAAAATTGATTGATTGATTGATTGACATACACCCTTGTCTTAGTTATTAGAACACTATCACATACACCCTTGTCTTAGTTATTAGAACACTATCACATACACCCTTGTCTTAGAACACTATCACATACACCCTTGTCTTAGTTATTAGAACACTATCACATACACCTTTGTCTTAGAACACTATCACATACACCCTTGTCTTAGTTATTATAACACTATCACATACATCCTTGTCTTAGAACACTATCACATACACCCTTGTCTTAGTTATTAGAACACTATCACATACACCCTTGTCTTAGAACACTATCACATACACCCTTGTCTTAGTTATTATAACACTATCACATACACCCTTGTCTTAGTTATTAGAACACTATCACATACACCCTTGTCTTAGAACACTATCACATACACCCTTGTCTTAGAACACTATCACATACACCCTTGTCTTAGTTATTAGAACACTATCACATACACCCTTGTCTTAGTTATTAGAACAGTATCACATACACCCTTGTCTTAGTTATTAGAACACTATCACATACGCCCTTGTCTTAGTTATAAGAACACTATCAGATACACCCTTGTCTTCGTTATTAGAACACTATCACATACACCCTTGTCTTAGAACACTATAACATACACCCTTGTCTTAGTTATTAGAACACTATCACATACACCCTTGTCTTAGAACACTATCACATACACCCTTGTCTTAGTTATTAGAATACTATCACATACACCCTTGTCTTAGTTATTAGAACTCTACCACATACTCCCTTGTCTTAGTTATTAGAACACTATCACATACACCCTTGTCTTCGAACACTATCACATACACCCTTGTCTTAGTTATTAGAACACTATCACATACACCCTTGTCTTATTTATTAGAACACTATCACATACTCCCTTGTCTTCGTTATTAGAACACTATCACATACACACTTGTCTTAGTTATTAGAACACTATCACATACGCCCTTGTCTTAGTTATTAGAACACTATCACATACACCCTTGTCTTAGAACACTATCACATACACCCTTGTCTTAGAACACTATCACATACACCCTTGTCTTAGTTATTAGAACACTATCACATACGCCCTTGTCTTAGTTATTAGAACACTATCACATACACCCTTGTCTTAGTTATTAGAACACTATCACATACACCCTTGTCTTAGAACACCATCACATACATCCTTGTCTTAGAACACCATCACATACACCCTTGTCTTAGTTATTAGAACACAATCACATACACCCTTGTCTTAGTTATTAGAACACTACCACATACACCCTTGTCTTAGTTATTAGAACACTATCACATACACCCTTGTCTTAGTTATTAGAACACTACCACATATGCCCTTGTCTTAGTTATTAGAACACTATCACATACACCCTTGTCTTAGTTATTAGAACACTGTCACATACACCCTTGTCTTAGAACACTATCACATACACCCTTGTCTTAGTTATTAGAACACTATCACATACACCCTTGTCTTAGAACACTATCACATACACCCTTGTCTTAGTTATTAGAACACTATAACATACACCCTTGTCTTAGAACACTATCACATACACCCTGTTCTTAGTTTTTAGAACACTTTCACATACACCCTTGTCTTAGAACTCTATCACATACACCCTTGTCTTAGTTATTAGAACACTATCACAAACACCCTTGTCTTAGTTATTAGAACACTATCACATAAACCCTTGTCTTAGAACACTATCACATACACCCTTGTCTTAGTTATTAGAACACTATCATATACACCCTTGTCTTAGAACACTATCACATACACCCTTGTCTTAGTTATTAGAACACTATCACATACACACTTGTCTTAGTTATTAGAACAGTATCACATACACCCTTGTCTTAGTTATTAGAACACTATCACATACGCCCTTGTCTTAGTTATTAGAACACTATCACACATACCCTTGTCTTAGAACACTATCACATACACCCTTGTCTTAGACACTATCACATAAACCCTTGTCTTAGAACACTATCACATACACCCTTGTCTTAGTTATTAGAACACTATCATATACACCCTTGTCTTAGAACACTATCACAAACAGCCTTGTCTTAGAACACTATCACATACACCCTTGTCTTAGTTATTAGAACACTATCACATTCACCCTTGTCTTAGTTATTAGAACACTATCACATACACCCTTGTGTTAGTTATTAGAACACTATCACATACACCCTTGTCTTAGTTATTAGAACACTGTCACATACACCCTTGTCTTAGAACACTATCACATACACCCTTGTCTTAGTTATTAGAACACTATCACATACACCCTTGTCTTAGAACACTATCACATACACCCTTGTCTTAGTTATTAGAACACTATAATAAACACCCTTGTCTTAGAACACTATCACATACACCCTGTTCTTAGTTTTTAGAACACTTTCACATACACCCTTGCCTTAGAACACTATCACATACACCCTTGTCTTAGTTATTAGAACACAATCACATACACCCTTGTCTTAGAACACTATCACATACTCCCTTGTCTTAGTTATTAGAACACTATCACATACACCCTTGTCTTAGTTATTAGAACACTATCACATACACCCTTGTCTTAGAAGACTATCACATACACCCTTGTCTTAGTTATTAGAACACTATCACATACACCCTTGTCTTAGAACACTTTCACATACACCCTTGTCTTAGTTATTAGAACACTATCACATACATCCTTGTCTTAGAACACTATCATATACACCCTTGTCTTAGTTATTAGAACACTATCACATACACCCTTGTCTTAGTTATTAGAACACTATCACATACACCCTTGTCTTAGTTATTAGAACACTATCACATACGCCCTTGTCTTAGTTATTAGAACACTATCACATACACCCTTGTCTTAGTTATTAGAACACTATCACATACACCCTTGTCTTAGTTATTAGAATACTATCACATACACCCTTGTCTTAGAACACTATCACATACACCCTTGTCTTAGTTATTAGAACACTATCACATACACCCTTGTCTTAGTTATTAGAACACTATCACATACTCCCTTGTCTTCGTTATTAGAACACTATCACATACACCCTTGTCTTAGAACACTATCACATACACCCTTG
Organism: Coregonus lavaretus; assembly: GCF_964263955.1. NCBI lineage: Eukaryota > Metazoa > Chordata > Actinopteri > Salmoniformes > Salmonidae > Coregonus > Coregonus lavaretus. Next base: position 7,348,149 of record NC_140016.1, read on the forward strand.
TCTTAGTTATTAGAACACTATCACACACACACCCTTGTCTTAGTTATTAGAACACTATCACATACACCCTTGTCTTAGTTATTAGAACACTATCACAAACGCCCTGGTCTTAGTTATTAGAACACTATCACATACACCCTTGTCTTAGTTATTAGAACACTATCACATACACCCTTGTCTTAGAACACTATCACAACAACATTGTCTTAGTTATTAGAACACTATCACATACACCCTTGTCTTAGAAGACTATCACATACACCCTTGTCTTATTTATTAGAACACTATCACATACACCCTTGTCTTACTTATTAGAACACTACCACATACACCCTTGTCCTAGTTATTAGAACACTATCACATACACCTTTGTCTTAGAACACTATCACATACAGCATTGTCTTAGAACACTATCACATACACCCTTGTCTTAGTTATTAGAACACTATCACATACACCCTTGTCTTAGTTATTATAACAGTATCACATACACCCTTGTCTTAGTTATTAGAACACTATCACATACACCCTTGTCTTAGAACACTATCACATACACCCTTGTCTTAGTTATTAGAACACTATCACATACACCCTTGTCTTATAACACTATCACATACACCCTTGTCTTAGTTATTAGAATACTCTCATATACACCCTTGTCTTAGTTATTAGAACTCTACCACATACTCCCTTGTCTTCGTTATCAGAACACTATCACATACACCCTTGTCTTCGAACACTATCACATACACCCTTGTCTTAGTTATTAGAACACTATCACATACACCCTTGTCTTATTTATTAGAACACTATCACATACTCCCTTGTCTTAAAACACTATCACATACACCCTTGTCTTAGACACTATAACATACACCCTTGTCTTAGAACACTATCACATACACCCTTGTCTTAGTTATTAGAACACTATCATATACACCCTTGTCTTAGAACACTATCACATACAGCCTTGTCTTAGAACACTATCACATACACCCTTGTCTTAGTTATTAGAACACTATCACATACACCCTTGTCTTAGAACACTATCACATACACCCTTGTCTTAGTTATTAGAACACTATCACATACATCCTTGTCTTAGAACACTATCACATACACCCTTGTCTTAGTTATTAGAACACTATCACATACACCCTTGTCTTAGTTATTAGAACACTATCACATACACCCTTGTCTTAGTTATTAGAACACTATCACATACGCCCTTGTCTTAGTTATTAGAACACTATCACATACACCCTTGTCTTAGTTATTAGAACACTATCACATACACCCTTGTCTTAGTTATTAGAATACTATCACATACACCCTTGTCTTAAAACACTATCACATACACCCTTGTCTTAGTTATTAGAACACTATCACATACACCCTTGTCTTAGAACACTATCACATACAGCCTTGTCTTAGTTATTAGAACACTATCACACACACACCCTTGTCTTAGTTATTAGAACACTATCACATACACCCTTGTCTTAGTTATTAGAACACTATCACATACACCCTTGTCTTAGAACACTATCACAACAACATTGTCTTAGTTATTAGAACACTATCACATACACCCTTGTCTTAGAAGACTATCACATACACCCTTGTCTTATTTATTAGAACACTATCACATACACCCTTGTCTTACTTATTAGAACACTACCACATACACCCTTGTCCTAGTTATTAGAACACTATCACATACACCTTTGTCTTAGAACACTATCACATACAGCATTGTCTTAGAACACTATCACATACACCCTTGTCTTAGTTATTGGAACACTATCACATACACCCTTGTCTTAGTTATTATAACAGTATCACATACACCCTTGTCTTAGTTATTAGAACACTATCACATACACCCTTGTCTTAGAACACTATCACATACACCCTTGTCTTAGTTATTAGAACACTATCACATACACCCTTGTCTTATAACACTATCACATACACCCTTGTCTTAGTTATTAGAATACTCTCATATACACCCTTGTCTTAGTTATTAGAACTCTACCACATACTCCCTTGTCTTAGTTATTAGAACACTATCACATACACCCTTGTCTTCGAACACTATCACATACACCCTTGTCTTAGTTATTAGAACACTATCACATACACCCTTGTCTTATTTATTAGAACACTATCACATACTCCCTTTTCTTAAAACACTATCACATACACCCTTGTCTTAGACACTATAACATAAACCCTTGTCTTAGAACACTATCACATACACCCTTGTCTTAGTTATTAGAACACTATCATATACACCCTTGTCTTAGAACACTATCACATACAGCCTTGTCTTAGAACACTATCACATACACCCTTGTCTTAGTTATTAGAACACTATCACACACACCCTTGTCTTAGAACACTATCACATACACCCTTGTCTTAGTTATTAGAACACTATCACATACATCCTTGTCTTAGAACACTATCACATACACCCTTGTCTTAGTTATTAGAACACTATCACATACACCCTTGTCTTAGTTATTAGAACACTATCACATACACCCTTGTCTTAGTTATTAGAACACTATCACATACGCCCTTGTCTTAGTTATTAGAACACTATCACATACACCCTTGTCTTAGTTATTAGAACACTATCACATACACCCTTGTCTTAGTTATTAGAATACTATCACATACACCCTTGTCTTAAAACACTATCACATACACCCTTGTCTTAGTTATTAGAACACTATCACATACACCCTTGTCTTAGAACACTATCACATACAGCCTTGTCTTAGTTATTAGAACACTATCACACACACACCCTTGTCTTAGTTATTAGAACACTATCACATACACCCTTGTCTTAGTTATTAGAACACTATCACAAACGCCCTTGTCTTAGTTATTAGAACACTATCACATACACCCTTGTCTTAGTTATTAGAACACTATCACATACACCCTTGTCTTAGAACACTATCACAACAACATTTTCTTAGTTATTAGAACACTATCACATACACCCTTGTCTTAGAACACTATCACATACACCCTTGTCTTATTTATTAGAACACTATCACATACACCCTTGTCTTACTTATTAGAACACTACCACATACACCCTTGTCTTAGTTATTAGAACACTATCACATACACCTTTGTCTTAGAACACTATCACATACACCCTTGTCTTAGAACACTATCACATACACCCTTGTCTTAGTTATTAGAACACTATCACATACACTCTTGTCTTAGTTATTAGAACAGTATCACATACACCCCTGTCTTAGAACACTATCACATACACCCTTGTCTTAGTTATTAGAACACTATCACATACACCCTTGTCTTAGAACACTATCACATACACCCTTGTCTTAGTTATTAGACCACTATAACAAACACCCTTGTCTTAGAACACTATCACATACACCCTGTTCTTAGTTTTTAGAACATTTTCACATACACCCTTGTCTTAGAACACTATCACATACACCCTTGTCTTAGTTATTAGAACACAATCACATACACCCTTGTCTTAGAACACTATCACATACACCCTTGTCTTAGTTATTAGAACACTATCACATACACCCTTGTCTTAGTTATTAGAACACTATCACATACACCCTTGTCTTAGAACACTATCACATACACCCTTGTCTTAGTTATTAGAACACTATCACATACACCCTTGTCTTAGAACACTATCACATACACCCTTGTCTTAGTTATTATAACACTATCACATACATCCTTGTCTTAGAACAATATCACATACACCCTTGTCTTAGTTATTAGAACACTATCACATACACCCTTGTCTTAGTTATTAGAACACTATCACATACACCCTTGTCTTAGTTATTAGAACACTATCACATACACCCTTGTCTTAGTTATTAGAACACTATCACATACACCCTTGTCTTAGAACACTATCACACACACCCTTGTCTTATTTATTAGAACACTATCACATACACCCTTGTCTTAGTTATTAGAACACAATCACATACACCCTTGTCTTAGAACACTATCACATACACCCTTGTCTTAGTTATTAGAACACTATCACATACACCCTTGTCTTAGTTATTAGAACACTATCACATACACCCTTGTCTTAGAACACTATCACATACACACTTGTCTTAGTTATTAGAACAGTATCACATACACCCTTGTCTTAGTTATTAGAACACTATCACATACGCCCTTGTCTTAGTTATTAGAACACTATCACACATACCCTTGTCTTAGAACACTATCACATACACCCTTGTCTTAGACACTATCACATAAACCCTTGTCTTAGAACACTATCACATACACCCTTGTCTTAGTTATTAGAACACTATCATATACACCCTTGTCTTAGAACACTATCACAAACAGCCTTGTCTTAGAACACTATCACATACACCCTTGTCTTAGTTATTAGAACACTATCACATTCACCCTTGTCTTAGTTATTAGAACACTATCACATACACCCTTGTGTTAGTTATTAGAACACTATCACATACACCCTTGTCTTAGTTATTAGAACACTGTCACATACACCCTTGTCTTAGAACACTATCACATACACCCTTGTCTTAGTTATTAGAACACTATCACATACACCCTTGTCTTAGAACACTATCACATACACCCTTGTCTTAGTTATTAGAACACTATAATAAACACCCTTGTCTTAGAACACTATCACATACACCCTGTTCTTAGTTTTTAGAACACTTTCACATACACCCTTGCCTTAGAACACTATCACATACACCCTTGTCTTAGTTATTAGAACACAATCACATACACCCTTGTCTTAGAACACTATCACATACTCCCTTGTCTTAGTTATTAGAACACTATCACATACACCCTTGTCTTAGTTATTAGAACACTATCACATACACCCTTGTCTTAGAAGACTATCACATACACCCTTGTCTTAGTTATTAGAACACTATCACATACACCCTTGTCTTAGAACACTATCACATACACCCTTGTCTTAGTTATTAGAACACTATCACATACATCCTTGTCTTAGAACACTATCACATACACCCTTGTCTTAGTTATTAGAACACTATCACATACACCCTTGTCTTAGTTATTAGAACACTATCACATACACCCTTGTCTTAGTTATTAGAACACTATCACATACGCCCTTGTCTTAGTTATTAGAACACTATCACATACACCCTTGTCTTAGTTATTAGAACACTATCACATACACCCTTGTCTTAGTTATTAGAATACTATCACATACACCCTTGTCTTAGAACACTATCACATACACCCTTGTCTTAGTTATTAGAACACTATCACATACACCCTTGTCTTAGTTATTAGAACACTATCACATACTCCCTTGTCTTCGTTATTAGAACACTATCACATACACCCTTGTCTTAGAACACTATCACATACACCCTTGTCTTAGTTATTAGAACACTATCACACACACACCCTTGTCTTAGTTATTAGAACACTATCACATACACCCTTGTCTTAGTTATTAGAACACTATCACAAACGCCCTGGTCTTAGTTATTAGAACACTATCACATACACCCTTGTCTTAGTTATTAGAACACTATCACATACACCCTTGTCTTAGAACACTATCACAACAACATTGTCTTAGTTATTAGAACACTATCACATACACCCTTGTCTTAGAAGACTATCACATACACCCTTGTCTTATTTATTAGAACACTATCACATACACCCTTGTCTTACTTATTAGAACACTACCACATACACCCTTGTCCTAGTTATTAGAACACTATCACATACACCTTTGTCTTAGAACACTATCACATACAGCATTGTCTTAGAACACTATCACATACACCCTTGTCTTAGTTATTAGAACACTATCACATACACCCTTGTCTTAGTTATTATAACAGTATCACATACACCCTTGTCTTAGTTATTAGAACACTATCACATACACCCTTGTCTTAGAACACTATCACATACACCCTTGTCTTAGTTATTAGAACACTATCACATACACCCTTGTCTTATAACACTATCACATACACCCTTGTCTTAGTTATTAGAATACTCTCATATACACCCTTGTCTTAGTTATTAGAACTCTACCACATACTCCCTTGTCTTAGTTATTAGAACACTATCACATACACCCTTGTCTTCGAACACTATCACATACACCCTTGTCTTAGTTATTAGAACACTATCACATACACCCTTGTCTTATTTATTAGAACACTATCACATACTCCCTTGTCTTAAAACACTATCACATACACCCTTGTCTTAGACACTATAACATAAACCCTTGTCTTAGAACACTATCACATACACCCTTGTCTTAGTTATTAGAACACTATCATATACACCCTTGTCTTAGAACACTATCACATACAGCCTTGTCTTAGAACACTATCACATACACCCTTGTCTTAGTTATTAGAACACAATCACATACACCCTTGTCTTAGAACACTATCACATACACCCTTGTCTTAGTTATTAGAACACTATCACATACATCCTTGTCTTAGAACACTATCACATACACCCTTGTCTTAGTTATTAGAACACTATCACATACACCCTTGTCTTAGTTATTAGAACACTATCACATACACCCTTGTCTTAGTTATTAGAACACTATCACATACGCCCTTGTCTTAGTTATTAGAACACTATCACATACACCCTTGTCTTAGTTATTAGAACACTATCACATACACCCTTGTCTTAGTTATTAGAATACTATCACATACACCCTTGTCTTAAAACACTATCACATACACCCTTGTCTTAGTTATTAGAACACTATCACATACACCCTTGTCTTAGAACACTATCACATACAGCCTTGTCTTAGTTATTAGAACACTATCACACACACACCCTTGTCTTAGTTATTAGAACACTATCACATACACCCTTGTCTTAGTTATTAGAACACTATCACATACACCCTTGTCTTAGAACACTATCACAACAACATTGTCTTAGTTATTAGAACACTATCACATACACCCTTGTCTTAGAAGACTATCACATACACCCTTGTCTTATTTATTAGAACACTATCACATACACCCTTGTCTTACTTATTAGAACACTACCACATAGACCCTTGTCCTAGTTATTAGAACACTATCACATACACCTTTGTCTTAGAACACTATCACATACAGCATTGTCTTAGAACACTATCACATACACCCTTGTCTTAGTTATTGGAACACTATCACATACACCCTTGTCTTAGTTATTATAACAGTATCACATACACCCTTGTCTTAGTTATTAGAACACTATCACATACACCCTTGTCTTAGAACACTATCACATACACCCTTGTCTTAGTTATTAGAACACTATCACATACACCCTTGTCTTATAACACTATCACATACACCCTTGTCTTAGTTATTAGAATACTCTCATATACACCCTTGTCTTAGTTATTAGAACTCTACCACATACTCCCTTGTCTTAGTTATTAGAACACTATCACATACACCCTTGTCTTCGAACACTATCACATACACCCTTGTCTTAGTTATTAGAACACTATCACATACACCCTTGTCTTATTTATTAGAACACTATCACATACTCCCTTGTCTTAAAACACTATCACATACACCCTTGTCTTAGACACTATAACATAAACCCTTGTCTTAGAACACTATCACATACACCCTTGTCTTAGTTATTAGAACACTATCATATACACCCTTGTCTTAGAACACTATCACATACAGCCTTGTCTTAGAACACTATCGCATACACCCTTGTCTTAGTTATTAGAACACTATCACACACACCCTTGTCTTAGAACACTATCACATACACCCTTGTCTTAGTTATTAGAACACTATCACATACATCCTTGTCTTAGAACACTATCACATACACCCTTGTCTTAGTTATTAGAACACTATCACATACACCCTTGTCTTAGTTATTAGAACACTATCACATACACCCTTGTCTTAGTTATTAGAACACTATCACATACGCCCTTGTCTTAGTTATTAGAACACTATCACATACACCCTTGTCTTAGTTATTAGAACACTATCACATACACCCTTGTCTTAGTTATTAGAATACTATCACATACACCCTTGTCTTAAAACACTATCACATACACCCTTGTCTTAGTTATTAGAACACTATCACATACACCCTTGTCTTAGAACACTATCACATACAGCCTTGTCTTAGTTATTAGAACACTATCACACACACACCCTTGTCTTAGTTATTAGAACACTATCACATACACCCTTGTCTTAGTTATTAGAACACTATCACAAACGCCCTTGTCTTAGTTATTAGAACACTATCACATACACCCTTGTCTTAGTTATTAGAACACTATCACATACACCCTTGTCTTAGAACACTATCACAACAACATTTTCTTAGTTATTAGAACACTATCACATACACCCTTGTCTTAGAACACTATCACATACACCCTTGTCTTATTTATTAGAACACTATCACATACACCCTTGTCTTACTTATTAGAACACTACCACATACACCCTTGTCTTAGTTATTAGAACACTATCACATACACCTTTGTCTTAGAACACTATCACATACACCCTTGTCTTAGAACACTATCACATACACCCTTGTCTTAGTTATTAGAACACTATCACATACACTCTTGTCTTAGTTATTAGAACAGTATCACATACACCCCTGTCTTAGAACACTATCACATACACCCTTGTCTTAGTTATTAGAACACTATCACATACACCCTTGTCTTAGAACACTATCACATACACCCTTGTCTTAGTTATTAGACCACTAAAACAAACACCCTTGTCTTAGAACACTATCACATACACCCTGTTCTTAGTTTTTAGAACATTTTCACATACACCCTTGTCTTAGAACACTATCACATACACCCTTGTCTTAGTTATTAGAACACAATCACATACACCCTTGTCTTAGAACACTATCACATACACCCTTGTCTTAGTTATTAGAACACTATCACATACACCCTTGTCTTAGTTATTAGAACACTATCACATACACCCTTGTCTTAGAACACTATCACATACACCCTTGTCTTAGTTATTAGAACACTATCACATACACCCTTGTCTTAGAACACTATCACATACACCCTTGTCTTAGTTATTATAACACTATCACATACATCCTTGTCTTAGAACAATATCACATACACCCTTGTCTTAGTTATTAGAACACTATCACATACACCCTTGTCTTAGTTATTAGAACACTATCACATACACCCTTGTCTTAGTTATTAGAACACTATCACATACACCCTTGTCTTAGTTATTAGAACACTATCACATACACCCTTGTCTTAGAACACTATCACACACACCCTTGTCTTATTTATTAGAACACTATCACATACACCCTTGTCTTAGTTATTAGAACACAATCACATACACCCTTGTCTTAGAACACTATCACATACACCCTTGTCTTAGTTATTAGAACACTATCACATACACCCTTGTCTTAGTTATTAGAACACTATCACATACACCCTTGTCTTAGAACACTATCACATACACCCTTGTCTTAGTTATTAGAACACTATCACATACACACTTGTCTTAGAACACTATCACATACACCCTTGTCTTAGTTATTATAACACTATCACATACATCCTTGTCTTAGAACACTATCACATACACCCTTGTCTTAGTTATTAGAACACTATCACATACACCCTTGTCTTAGTTATTAGAACACTATCACATACACCCTTGTCTTAGTTATTAGAACACTATCACATACACCCTTGTCTTAGTTATTAGAACACTATCACATACACCCTTGTCTTAGTTATTAGAACACTATCACATACACCCTTGTCTTAGTTATTAGAACACTATCACATACACCCTTGTCTTAGAACACTATCACATACACCCTTGTCTTAGTTATTAGAACACTATCACATACACACTTGTCTTAGAACACTATCACATACACCCTTGTCTTAGTTATTATAACACTATCACATACACCCTTGTCTTAGAAAACTATCACATACACCCTTGTCTTAGTTATTAGAACACTATCACATACACCCTTGTCTTAGAACACTATCACATACACCCTTGTCTTAGTTATTATAACACTATCACATACATCCTTGTCTTAGAACACTATCACATACACCCTTGTCTTAGTTATTAGAACACTATCACATACTCCCTTGTCTTAGAACACTATCACATACACCCTTGTCTTAGACACTATCACATAAACCCTTGTCTTAGAACACTATCACATACACCCTTGTCTTAGTTATTAGAACACTATCATATACACACTTGTCTTAGAACACTATCACATACAGCCTTGTCTTAGAACACTATCACATACACCCTTGTCTTAGTTATTAGAACACTATCACATACACACTTGTCTTAGTTATTAGAACACTATCACATACACCCTTGTGTTAGTTATTAGAACACTATCACATACACCCTTGTCTTAGTTATTAGAACACTGTCACATACACCCTTGTCTTAGAACACTATCACATACACCCTTGTCTTAGTTATTAGACCACTATAACAAACACCCTTGTCTTAGAACACTATCACATACACCCTGTTCTTAGTTTTTAGAACATTTTCACATACACCCTTGTCTTAGAACACTATCACATACACCCTTGTCTTATTTATTAGAACATAATCACATACACCCTTGTCTTAGAACACTATCACATACACCCTTGTCTTAGTTATTAGAACACTATCACATACACCCTTGTCTTAGTTATTAGAACACTATCACATACACCCTTGTCTTAGAACACTATCACATACACCCTTGTCTTAGTTATTAGAACACTATCACATACACCCTTGTCTTAGAACACTATCACATACACCCTTGTCTTAGTTATTATAACACTATCACATACATCCTTGTCTTAGAACACTATCACATACACCCTTGTCTTAGTTATTAGAACACTATCACATACACCCTTGTCTTAGTTATTAGAACACTATCACATACACCCTTGTCTTAGTTATTAGAACACTATCACATACACCCTTGTCTTAGTTATTAGAACACTATCACATACACCCTTGTCTTAGAACACTATCACATACACCCTTGTCTTAGTTATTAGAACACTATCACATACACCCTTGTCTTAGAACACTATCACATACACCCTTGTCTTAGTTATTATAACACTATCACATACATCCTTGTCTTAGAACACTATCACATACACCCTTGTCTTAGTTATTAGAACACTATCACATACACCCTTGTCTTAGTTATTAGAACACTATCACATACACCCTTGTCTTAGTTATTAGAACACTATCACATACGCCCTTGTCTTAGTTATTAGAACACTATCACATACACCCTTGTCTTAGAACACTATCACATACACCCTTGTCTTAGTTATTAGAATACTATCACATACACCCTTGTCTTAAACACTATCACCTACACCCCTGTCTTAGTTATTAGAACACTATCACATACACCCTTGTCTTAGTTATTAGAACACTATCACATACACCCTTGTCTTAGTTATTAGAACACTATCACATACACCCTTGTCTTAGAACACTATCACAACAACATTGTCTTAGTTATTAGAACACTATCACATACACCCTTGTCTTAGTTATTAGAACACTATCACATACACCCCTGTCTTAGTTATTAGAACACTATCACATACACCCTTGTCTTAGAACACTATCACATACACCCTTGTCTTAGTTATTAGAACACTATCACATACACCCTTGTCTTAGAACACTATCACATACACCCTTGTCTTAGTTATTATAACACTATCACATACATCCTTGTCTTAGAACACTATCACATACACCCTTGTCTTAGTTATTAGAACACTATCACATACACCCTTGTCTTAGTTATTAGAACACTATCACATACACCCTTGTCTTAGTTATTAGAACACTATCACATACGCCCTTGTCTTAGTTATTAGAACACTATCACATACACCCTTGTCTTAGTTATTAGAACACTATCACATACACCCTTGTCTTAGTTATTAGAATACTATCACATACACCCTTGTCTTAAAACACTATCACCTACACCCCTGTCTTAGTTATTAGAACACTATCACATACACCCTTGTCATAGTTATTAGAACACTATCACATACACCCTTGTCTTAGTTATTAGAACACTATCACATACACCCTTGTCTTAGAACACTATCACAACAACATTGTCTTAGTTATTAGAACACTATCACATACACCCTTGTCTTAGAACACTATCACATACACCCTTGTCTTAGAACACTATCACATACACCCTTGTCTTAGTTATTACAACACTATCACATACACCCTTGTCTTAGTTATTAGAACAGTATCACATACACCCTTGTCTTAGTTATTAGAACACTATCACATACACCCTTGTCTTAGTTATTAGAACACTATCACATACACCCTTGTCTTAGTTATTAGAACACTATCACATACACCCTTGTCTTAGAACACTATCACATACACCCTTGTCTTAGTTATTAGAACACTATCACATACACCCTTGTCTTAGAACACTATCACATACACCCTTGTCTTAGTTATTATAACACTATCACATACATCCTTGTCTTAGAACACTATCACATACACCCTTGTCTTAGTTATTAGAACACTATCACATACACCCTTGTCTTAGAACACTATCACATACACCCTTGTCTTAGTTATTATAACACTATCACATACATCCTTGTCTTAGAACACTATCACATACACCCTTGTCTTAGTTATTAGAACACTATCACATACACCCTTGTCTTAGTTATTAGAACACTATCACATACATCCTTGTCTTAGAACACTATCACATACACCCTTGTCTTAGTTATTAGAACACTATCACATACATCCTTGTCTTAGTTATTAGAACACTATCACATACACCCTTGTCTTAGTTATTAGAACACTATCACATACACCCTTGTCTTAGAACACTATCACATACACCCTTGTCTTAGTTATTAGAACACTATCACATACACCCTTGTCTTAGAACACTATCACATACACCCTTGTCTTAGTTATTATAACACTATCACATACATCCTTGTCTTAGAACACTATCACATACACCCTTGTCTTAGTTATTAGAACACTATCACATACACCCTTGTCTTAGTTATTAGAACACTATCACATACACCCTTGTCTTAGTTATTAGAACACTATCACATACGCCCTTGTCTTAGTTATTAGAACACTATCACATACACCCTTGTCTTAGTTATTAGAATACTATCACATACACCCTTGTCTTAGTTATTAGAATACTATCACATACACCCTTGTCTTAAAACACTATCACCTACACCCCTGTCTTAGTTATTAGAACACTATCACATACACCCTTGTCTTAGTTATTAGAACACTATCACATACACCCTTGTCTTAGTTATTAGAACACTATCACATACACCCTTGTCTTAGAACACTATCACAACAACATTGTCTTAGTTATTAGAACACTATCACATACACCCTTGTCTTAGAACACTATCACATACACCTTTGTCTTATTTATTAGAACACTATCACATACACCCTTGTCTTACTTATTAGAACACTACCACATACACCCTTGTCTTAGTTATTAGAACACTATCACATACACCTTTGTCTTAGAACACTATCACATACACCCTTGTCTTAGAACACTATCACATACACCCTTGTCTTAGTTATTACAACACTATCACATAAACCCTTGTCTTAGTTATTAGAACAGTATCACATACACCCTTGTCTTAGTTATTAGAACACTATCACATACACCCTTGTCTTAGAACACTATCACATACACCCTTGTCTTAGTTATTAGAACACTATAACAAACAACCTTGTCTTAGAACACTATCACCTACACCCTTGTCTTAGTTTTTAGAACACTATCACATACACCCTTGTCTTAGAACACTATCACATACACCCTTGTCTTAGTTATTACAACACTATCACATACACCCTTGTCTTAGTTATTAGAACAGTATAACATACACCCTTGTCTTAGTTATTAGAACACTATCACATACACCCTTGTTATAGTTATTAGAACACTATCACATACACCCTTGTCTTAGTTATTAGAACACTATCACATACACCCTTGTCTTAGTTATTAGAACACTATCACATACACCCTTGTCTTAGAACACTATCACATACACCCTTGTCTTAGTTATTAGAACACTATCACATACACCCTTGTCTTAGAACACTATCACATACAACCTTGTCTTAGTTATTATAACACTATCACATACATCCTTGTCTTAGAACACTATCACATACACCCTTGTCTTAGTTATTAGAACACTATCACATACACCCTTGTCTTAGAACACTATCACATACACCCTTGTCTTAGTTATTATAACACTATCACATACATCCTTGTCTTAGAACACTATCACATACACCCTTGTCTTAGTTATTAGAACACTATCACATACACCCTTGTCTTAGTTATTAGAACACTATCACATACACCCTTGTCTTAGTTATTAGAACACTATCACATACACCCTTGTCTTAGAACACTATCACATACACCCTTGTCTTAGTTATTATAACACTATCACATACATCCTTGTCTTAGAACACTATCACATACACCCTTGTCTTAGTTATTAGAACACTATCACATACACCCTTGTCTTAGTTATTAGAACACTATCACATACACCCTTGTCTTAGTTATTAGAACACTATCACATACGCCCTTGTCTTAGTTATTAGAACACTATCACATACACCCTTGTCTTAGAACACTATCACATACACCCTTGTCTTAGTTATTAGAATACTATCACATACACCCTTGTCTTAAACACTATCACCTACACCCCTGTCTTAGTTATTAGAACACTATCACATACACCCTTGTCTTAGTTATTAGAACACTATCACATACACCCTTGTCTTAGTTATTAGAACACTATCACATACACCCTTGTCTTAGAACACTATCACAACAACATTGTCTTAGTTATTAGAACACTATCACATACACCCTTGTCTTAGTTATTAGAACACTATCACATACACCCCTGTCTTAGTTATTAGAACACTATCACATACACCCTTGTCTTAGAACACTATCACATACACCCTTGTCTTAGTTATTAGAACACTATCACATACACCCTTGTCTTAGAACACTATCACATACACCCTTGTCTTAGTTATTATAACACTATCACATACATCCTTGTCTTAGAACACTATCACATACACCCTTGTCTTAGTTATTAGAACACTATCACATACACCCTTGTCTTAGTTATTAGAACACTATCACATACACCCTTGTCTTAGTTATTAGAACACTATCACATACGCCCTTGTCTTAGTTATTAGAACACTATCACATACACCCTTGTCTTAGTTATTAGAACACTATCACATACACCCTTGTCTTAGTTATTAGAATACTATCACATACACCCTTGTCTTAAAACACTATCACCTACACCCCTGTCTTAGTTATTAGAACACTATCACATACACCCTTGTCATAGTTATTAGAACACTATCACATACACCCTTGTCTTAGTTATTAGAACACTATCACATACACCCTTGTCTTAGAACACTATCACAACAACATTGTCTTAGTTATTAGAACACTATCACATACACCCTTGTCTTAGAACACTATCACATACACCCTTGTCTTAGAACACTATCACATACACCCTTGTCTTAGTTATTACAACACTATCACATACACCCTTGTCTTAGTTATTAGAACAGTATCACATACACCCTTGTCTTAGTTATTAGAACACTATCACATACACCCTTGTCTTAGTTATTAGAACACTATCACATACACCCTTGTCTTAGTTATTAGAACACTATCACATACACCCTTGTCTTAGAACACTATCACATACACCCTTGTCTTAGTTATTAGAACACTATCACATACACCCTTGTCTTAGAACACTATCACATACACCCTTGTCTTAGTTATTATAACACTATCACATACATCCTTGTCTTAGAACACTATCACATACACCCTTGTCTTAGTTATTAGAACACTATCACATACACCCTTGTCTTAGAACACTATCACATACACCCTTGTCTTAGTTATTATAACACTATCACATACATCCTTGTCTTAGAACACTATCACATACACCCTTGTCTTAGTTATTAGAACACTATCACATACACCCTTGTCTTAGTTATTAGAACACTATCACATACATCCTTGTCTTAGAACACTATCACATACACCCTTGTCTTAGTTATTAGAACACTATCACATACATCCTTGTCTTAGTTATTAGAACACTATCACATACACCCTTGTCTTAGTTATTAGAACACTATCACATACACCCTTGTCTTAGAACACTATCACATACACCCTTGTCTTAGTTATTAGAACACTATCACATACACCCTTGTCTTAGAACACTATCACATACACCCTTGTCTTAGTTATTATAACACTATCACATACATCCTTGTCTTAGAACACTATCACATACACCCTTGTCTTAGTTATTAGAACACTATCACATACACCCTTGTCTTAGTTATTAGAACACTATCACATACACCCTTGTCTTAGTTATTAGAACACTATCACATACGCCCTTGTCTTAGTTATTAGAACACTATCACATACACCCTTGTCTTAGTTATTAGAATACTATCACATACACCCTTGTCTTAGTTATTAGAATACTATCACATACACCCTTGTCTTAAAACACTATCACCTACACCCCTGTCTTAGTTATTAGAACACTATCACATACACCCTTGTCTTAGTTATTAGAACACTATCACATACACCCTTGTCTTAGTTATTAGAACACTATCACATACACCCTTGTCTTAGAACACTATCACAACAACATTGTCTTAGTTATTAGAACACTATCACATACACCCTTGTCTTAGAACACTATCACATACACCTTTGTCTTAGTTATTAGAACACTATCACATACACCTTTGTCTTAGAACACTATCACATACACCCTTGTCTTAGAACACTATCACATACACCCTTGTCTTAGTTATTACAACACTATCACATAAACCCTTGTCTTAGTTATTAGAACAGTATCACATACACCCTTGTCTTAGTTATTAGAACACTATCACATACACCCTTGTCTTAGAACACTATCACATACACCCTTGTCTTAGTTATTAGAACACTATAACAAACAACCTTGTCTTAGAACACTATCACCTACACCCTTGTCTTAGTTTTTAGAACACTATCACATACACCCTTGTCTTAGAACACTATCACATACACCCTTGTCTTAGTTATTACAACACTATCACATACACCCTTGTCTTAGTTATTAGAACAGTATAACATACACCCTTGTCTTAGTTATTAGAACACTATCACATACACCCTTGTTATAGTTATTAGAACACTATCACATACACCCTTGTCTTAGTTATTAGAACACTATCACATACACCCTTGTCTTAGTTATTAGAACACTATCACATACACCCTTGTCTTAGAACACTATCACATACACCCTTGTCTTAGTTATTAGAACACTATCACATACACCCTTGTCTTAGAACACTATCACATACAACCTTGTCTTAGTTATTATAACACTATCACATACATCCTTGTCTTAGAACACTATCACATACACCCTTGTCTTAGTTATTAGAACACTATCACATACACCCTTGTCTTAGAACACTATCACATACACCCTTGTCTTAGTTATTATAACACTATCACATACATCCTTGTCTTAGAACACTATCACATACACCCTTGTCTTAGTTATTAGAACACTATCACATACACCCTTGTCTTAGTTATTAGAACACTATCACATACACCCTTGTCTTAGTTATTAGAACACTATCACATACACCCTTGTCTTAGTTATTAGAACACTATCACATACACCCTTGTCTTAGAACACTATCACATACACCCTTGTCTTAGTTATTAGAACACTATCACATACACCCTTGTCTTAGAACACTATCACATACACCCTTGTCTTAGTTATTATAACACTATCACATACATCCTTGTCTTAGAACACTATCACATACACCCTTGTCTTAGTTATTAGAACACTATCACATACACCCTTGTCTTAGTTATTAGAACACTATCACATACACTCTTGTCTTAGTTATTAGAACACTATCACATACGCCCTTGTCTTAGTTATTAGAACACTATCACATACACCCTTGTCTTAGTTATTAGAACACTATCACATACACCCTTGTCTTAGTTATTAGAATACTATCACATACACCCTTGTCTTAAAACACTATCACCTACACCCCTGTCTTAGTTATTAGAACACTATCACATACACCCTTGTCTTAGTTATTAGAACACTATCACATACACCCTTGTCTTAGTTATTAGAACACTATCACATACACCCTTGTCTTAGAACACTATCACAGCAACATTGTCTTAGTTATTAGAACACTATCACATACATCCTTGTCTTAGAACACTATCACATACACCCTTGTCTTAGTTATTAGAACACTATCACATACACCCTTGTCTTAGTTATTAGAACACTATCACATACACCCTTGTCTTAGTTATTAGAACACTATCACATACACCCTTGTCTTAGAACACTATCACATACACCCTTGTCTTAGTTATTAGAACACTATCACATACACCCTTGTCTTAGAACACTATCACATACACCCTTGTCTTAGTTATTATAACACTATCACATACATCCTTGTCTTAGAACACTATCACATACACCCTTGTCTTAGTTATTAGAACACTATCACATACACCCTTGTCTTAGTTATTAGAACACTATCACATACACCCTTGTCTTAGTTATTAGAACACTATCACATACGCCCTTGTCTTAGTTATTAGAACACTATCACATACACCCTTGTCTTAGTTATTAGAATACTATCACATACACCCTTGTCTTAGTTATTAGAATACTATCACATACACCCTTGTCTTAAAACACTATCACCTACACCCCTGTCTTAGTTATTAGAACACTATCACATACACCCTTGTCTTAGTTATTAGAACACTATCACATACACCCTTGTCTTAGTTATTAGAACACTATCACATACACCCTTGTCTTAGAACACTATCACAACAACATTGTCTTAGTTATTAGAACACTATCACATACACCCTTGTCTTAGAACACTATCACATACACCTTTGTCTTATTTATTAGAACACTATCACATACACCCTTGTCTTACTTATTAGAACACTACCACATACACCCTTGTCTTAGTTATTAGAACACTATCACATACACCTTTGTCTTAGAACACTATCACATACACCCTTGTCTTAGAACACTATCACATACACCCTTGTCTTAGTTATTACAACACTATCACATAAACCCTTGTCTTAGTTATTAGAACAGTATCACATACACCCTTGTCTTAGTTATTAGAACACTATCACATACACCCTTGTCTTAGAACACTATCACATACACCCTTGTCTTAGTTATTAGAACACTATAACAAACAACCTTGTCTTAGAACACTATCACATACACCCTTGTCTTAGTTTTTAGAACATTTTCACATACACCCTTGTCTTAGAACACTATCACATACACCCTTGTCTTAGTTATTAGAACACAATCACATACACCCTTGTCTTAGAACACATACACCCTTGTCTTAGTTATTAGAACACTATCACATACACCCTTGTCTTAGAACACTATCACATACACCCTTGTCTTAGTTATTAGAACACTATCACATACACCCTTGTCTTAGAACACTATCACATACACCCTTGTCTTAGTTATTATAACACTATCACATACATCCTTGTCTTAGAACACTATCACATACACCCTTGTCTTAGTTATTAGAACACTATCACATACACCCTTGTCTTAGTTATTAGAACACTATCACATACACCCTTGTCTTAGTTATTAGAACACTATCACATACACCCTTGTCTTAGTTATTAGAACACTATCACATACACCCTTGTCTTAGAACACTATCACAACAACATTGTCTTAGTTATTAGAACACTATCACATACACCCTTGTCTTAGTTATTAGAACACTATCACATACACCCCTGTCTTAGTTATTAGAACACTATCACATACACCCTTGTCTTAGAACACTATCACATACACCCTTGTCTTAGTTATTAGAACACTATCACATACACCCTTGTCTTAGAACACTATCACATACACCCTTGTCTTAGTTATTATACACTATCACATACATCCTTGTCTTAGAACACTATCACATACACCCTTGTCTTAGTTATTAAAACACTATCACATACACCCTTGTCTTAGTTATTAGAACACTATCACATACACCCTTGTCTTAGTTATTAGAACACTATCACATACGCCCTTGTCTTAGTTATTAGAACACTATCACATACACCCTTGTCTTAGTTATTAGAACACTATCACATACACCCTTGTCTTAGTTATTAGAATACTATCACATACACCCTTGTCTTAAAACACTATCACCTACACCCCTGTCTTAGTTATTAGAACACTATCACATACACCCTTGTCATAGTTATTAGAACACTATCACATACACCCTTGTCTTAGTTATTAGAACACTATCACATACACCCTTGTCTTAGAACACTATCACAACAACATTGTCTTAGTTATTAGAACACTATCACATACACCCTTGTCTTAGAACACTATCACATACACCCTTGTCTTAGAACACTATCACATACACCCTTGTCTTAGTTATTACAACACTATCACATACACCCTTGTCTTAGTTATTAGAACAGTATCACATACACCCTTGTCTTAGTTATTAGAACACTATCACATACACCTTGTCTTAGTTATTAGAACACTATCACATACACCCTTGTCTTAGTTATTAGAACACTATCACATACACCCTTGTCTTAGTTATTAGAACACTATCACATACACCCTTGTCTTAGAACACTATCACATACACCCTTGTCTTAGTTATTAGAACACTATCACATACACCCTTGTCTTAGAACACTATCACATACACCCTTGTCTTAGTTATTATAACACTATCACATACATCCTTGTCTTAGAACACTATCACATACACCCTTGTCTTAGTTATTAGAACACTATCACATACACCCTTGTCTTAGAACACTATCACATACACCCTTGTCTTAGTTATTATAACACTATCACATACATCCTTGTCTTAGAACACTATCACATACACCCTTGTCTTAGTTATTAGAACACTATCACATACACCCCTGTCTTAGTTATTAGAACACTATCACATACACCCTTGTCTTAGAACACTATCACATACACCCTTGTCTTAGTTATTAGAACACTATCACATACACCCTTGTCTTAGAACACTATCACATACACCCTTGTCTTAGTTATTATACACTATCACATACATCCTTGTCTTAGAACACTATCACATACACCCTTGTCTTAGTTATTAAAACACTATCACATACACCCTTGTCTTAGTTATTAGAACACTATCACATACACCCTTGTCTTAGTTATTAGAACACTATCACATACGCCCTTGTCTTAGTTATTAGAACACTATCACATACACCCTTGTCTTAGTTATTAGAACACTATCACATACACCCTTGTCTTAGTTATTAGAATACTATCACATACACCCTTGTCTTAAAACACTATCACCTACACCCCTGTCTTAGTTATTAGAACACTATCACATACACCCTTGTCATAGTTATTAGAACACTATCACATACACCCTTGTCTTAGTTATTAGAACACTATCACATACACCCTTGTCTTAGAACACTATCACAACAACTTTGTCTTAGTTATTAGAACACTATCACATACACCCTTGTCTTAGAACACTATCACATACACCCTTGTCTTAGAACACTATCACATACACCCTTGTCTTAGTTATTACAACACTATCACATACACCCTTGTCTTAGTTATTAGAACAGTATCACATACACCCTTGTCTTAGTTATTAGAACACTATCACATACACCTTGTCTTAGTTATTAGAACACTATCACATACACCCTTGTCTTAGTTATTAGAACACTATCACATACACCCTTGTCTTAGTTATTAGAACACTATCACATACACCCTTGTCTTAGAACACTATCACATACACCCTTGTCTTAGTTATTAGAACACTATCACATACACCCTTGTCTTAGAACACTATCACATACACCCTTGTCTTAGTTATTATAACACTATCACATACATCCTTGTCTTAGAACACTATCACATACACCCTTGTCTTGGTTATTAGAACACTATCACATACACCCTTGTCTTAGAACACTATCACATACACCCTTGTCTTAGTTATTATAACACTATCACATACATCCTTGTCTTAGAACACTATCACATACACCCTTGTCTTAGTTATTAGAACACTATCACATACACCCTTGTCTTAGTTATTAGAACACTATCACATACACCCTTGTCTTAGTTATTAGAACACTATCACATACACCCTTGTCTTAGTTATTAGAACACTATCACATACACCCTTGTCTTAGAACACTATCACATACACCCTTGTCTTAGTTATTAGAACACTATCACATACACCCTTGTCTTAGAACACTATCACATACACCCTTGTCTTAGTTATTATAACACTATCACATACATCCTTGTCTTAGAACACTATCACATACACCCTTGTCTTAGTTATTAGAACACTATCACATACACCCTTGTCTTAGTTATTAGAACACTATCACATACACCCTTGTCTTAGTTATTAGAACACTATCACATACGCCCTTGTCTTAGTTATTAGAACACTATCACATACACCCTTGTCTTAGTTATTAGAACACTATCACATACACCCTTGTCTTAGTTATTAGAATACTATCATATACACCCTTGTCTTAGAACACTATCACATACACCCTTGTCTTAGTTATTAGAACACTATCACATACACCCTTGTCTTAGAACACTATCACATACACCCTTGTCTTAGTTATTATAACACTATCACATACATCCTTGTCTTAGAACACTATCACATACACCCTTGTCTTAGTTATTAGAACACTATCACATACACCCTTGTCTTAGTTATTAGAACACTATCACATACACCCTTGTCTTAGTTATTAGAACACTATCACATACGCCCTTGTCTTAGTTATTAGAACACTATCACATACACCCTTGTCTTAGTTATTATAACACTATCACATACACCCTTGTCTTAGTTATTAGAATACTATCACATACACCCTTGTCTTAAAACACTATCACCTACACCCCTGTCTTAGTTATTAGAACACTATCACATACACCCTTGTCATAGTTATTAGAACACTATCACATACACCCTTGTCTTAGTTATTAGAACACTATCACATACACCCTTGTCTTAGAACACTATCACAACAACATTGTCTTAGTTATTAGAACACTATCACATACACCCTTGTCTTAGAACACTATCACATACACCCTTGTCTTAGAACACTATCACATACGCCCTTGTCTTAGTTATTACAACACTATCACATACACCCTTGTCTTAGTTATTAGAACAGTATCACATACACCCTTGTCTTAGTTATTAGAACACTATCACATACACCCTTGTCTTAGTTATTAGAACACTATCACATACACCCTTGTCTTAGTTATTAGAACACTATCACATACACCCTTGTCTTAGTTATTAGAACACTATCACATACACCCTTGTCTTAGAACACTATCACATACACCCTTGTCTTAGTTATTATAACACTATCACATACATCCTTGTCTTAGAACACTATCACATACACCCTTGTCTTAGTTATTAGAACACTATCACATACACCCTTGTCTTAGAACACTATCACATACACCCTTGTCTTAGTTATTATAACACTATCACATACATCCTTGTCTTAGAACACTATCACATACACCCTTGTCTTAGTTATTAGAACACTATCACATACACCCTTGTCTTAGTTATTAGAACACTATCACATACACCCTTGTCTTAGTTATTAGAACACTATCACATACACCCTTGTCTTAGTTATTAGAACACTATCACATACACCCTTGTCTTAGAACACTATCACATACACCCTTGTCTTAGTTATTAGAACACTATCACATACACCCTTGTCTTAGAACACTATCACATACACCCTTGTCTTAGTTATTAGAACACTATCACATACACCCTTGTCTTAGAACACTATCACATACACCCTTGTCTTAGTTATTAGAACACTATCACATACACCCTTGTCTTAGTTATTAGAACACTATCACATACACCCTTGTCTTAGTTATTAGAACACTATCACATACACCCTTGTCTTAGTTATTAGAACACTATCACATACACCCTTGTCTTAGAACACTATCACATACACCCTTGTCTTAGTTATTATAACACTATCACATACATCCTTGTCTTAGAACACTATCACATACACCCTTGTCTTAGTTATTAGAACACTATCACATACACCCTTGTCTTAGAACACTATCACATACACCCTTGTCTTAGTTATTATAACACTATCACATACATCCTTGTCTTAGAACACTATCACATACACCATTGTCTTAGTTATTAGAACACTATCACATACACCCTTGTCTTAGTTATTAGAACACTATCACATACACCCTTGTCTTAGTTATTAGAACACTATCACATACACCCTTGTCTTAGTTATTAGAACACTATCACATACACCCTTGTCTTAGAACACTATCACATACACCCTTGTCTTAGTTATTAGAACACTATCACATACACCCTTGTCTTAGAACACTATCACATACACCCTTGTCTTAGTTATTATAACACTATCACATACATCCTTGTCTTAGAACACTATCACATACACCCTTGTCTTAGTTATTAGAACACTATCACATACACCCTTGTCTTAGTTATTAGAACACTATCACATACACCCTTGTCTTAGTTATTAGAACACTATCACATACGCCCTTGTCTTAGTTATTAGAACACTATCACATACACCCTTGTCTTAGTTATTAGAACACTATCACATACACCCTTGTCTTAGTTATTAGAATACTATCACATACACCCTTGTCTTAAAACACTATCACCTACACCCCTGTCTTAGTTATTAGAACACTATCACATACACCCTTGTCTTAGTTATTAGAACACTATCACATACACCCTTGTCTTAGTTATTAGAACACTATCACATACACCCTTGTCTTAGAACACTATCACAACAACATTGTCTTAGTTATTAGAACACTATCACATACATCCTTGTCTTAGAACACTATCACATACACCCTTGTCTTAGTTATTAGAACACTATCACATACACCCTTGTCTTAGTTATTAGAACACTATCACATACACCCTTGTCTTAGTTATTAGAACACTATCACATACACCCTTGTCTTAGAACACTATCACATACACCCTTGTCTTAGTTATTAGAACACTATCACATACACCCTTGTCTTAGAACACTATCACATAAACCCTTGTCTTAGTTATTATAACACTATCACATACATCCTTGTCTTAGAACACTATCACATACACCCTTGTCTTAGTTATTAGAACACTATCACATACACACTTGTCTTAGTTATTAGAACACTATCACATACGCCCTTGTCTTAGTTATTAGAACACTATCACATACAACATTGTCTTAGTTATTAGAATACTATCACATACACCCTTGTCTTAGTTATTAGAATACTATCACATACACCCTTGTCTTAAAACACTATCACCTACACCCCGGTCTTAGTTATTAGAACACTATCACATACACCCTTGTCTTAGTTATTAGAACACTATCACATACACCCTTGTCTTAGTTATTAGAACACTATCACATACACCCTTGTCTTAGAACACTATCACATACACCTTTGTCTTATTTATTAGAACACTATCACATACACCCTTGTCTTACTTATTAGAACACTACCACATACACCCTTGTCTTAGTTATTAGAACACTATCACATACACCCTTGTCTTAGTTATTAGAACACTATCACATACACCCTTGTCTTAGAACACTATCACATACACCCTTGTCTTAGTTATTACAACACTATCACATAAACCCTTGTCTTAGTTATTAGAACAGTATCACATACACCCTTGTCTTAGTTATTAGAACACTATCACATACACCCTTGTCTTAGAACACTATCACATACACCCTTGTCTTAGTTATTAGAACACTATAACAAACACCCTTGTCTTAGAACACTATCACATACACCCTTGTCTTAGTTTTTAGAACATTTTCACATACACCCTTGTCTTAGAACACTATCACATACACCCTTGTCTTAGTTATTAGAACACAATCACATACACCCTTGTCTTAGAACACATACACCCTTGTCTTAGTTATTAGAACACTATCACATACACCCTTGTCTTAGAACACTATCACATACACCATTGTCTTAGTTATTAGAACACTATCACATACACCCTTGTCTTAGAACACTATCACATACACCCTTGTCTTAGTTATTATAACACTATCACATACATCCTTGTCTTAGAACACTATCACATACACCCTTGTCTTAGTTATTAGAACACTATCACATACACCCTTGTCTTAGTTATTAGAACACTATCACATACACCCTTGTCTTAGTTATTAGAACACTATCACATACGCCATTGTCTTAGTTTTTAGAACACTATCACATACACCCTTGTCTTAGAACACTATCACATACACCCTTGTCTTAGTTATTAGAACACTATCACATACACCCTTGTCTTAGAACACTATCACATACACCCTTGTCTTAGTTATTATAACACTATCACATACATCCTTGTCTTAGAACACTATCACATACACCCTTGTCTTAGTTATTAGAACACTATCACATACACCCTTGTCTTAGTTATTAGAACACTATCACATACACCCTTGTCTTAGTTATTAGAACACTATCACATACGCCCTTGTCTTAGTTATTAGAACACTATCACATACACCCTTGTCTTAGTTATTAGAACACTATCACATACACCCTTGTCTTAGTTATTAGAATACTATCACATACACCCTTGTCTTAAAACACTATCACCTACACCCCTGTCTTAGTTATTAGAACACTATCACATACACCCTTGTCTTAGTTATTAGAACACTATCACATACATCCTTGTCTTAGTTATTAGAACACTATCACATACACCCTTGTCTTAGAACACTATCACATACACCCTTGTCTTATTTATTAGAACACTATCACATACACCCTTGTCTTACTTATTAGAACACTACCACATAAACCCTTGTCTTAGTTATTAGAACACTATTACATACACCTTTGTCTTAGAACACTATCACATACACCCTTGTCTTAGAACACTATCACATACACCCTTGTCTTAGTTATTACAACACTATCACATACACCCTTGTCTTAGTTATTAGAACAGTATCACATACACCATTGTCTTAGTTATTAGAACACTATCACATACACCCTTGTCTTAGAACACTATCACATACACCCTTGTCTTAGTTATTAGAACACTATCACATACACCCTTGTCTTATAACACTATCACATACACCCTTGTCTTAGTTATTAGAATACTATCACATACACCCTTGTCTTAGTTATTAGAATTCTACCACATACTCCCTTGTCTTAGTTATTAGAACACTATCACATACACCCTTGTCTTCGAACACTATCACATACACCCTTGTCTTAGTTATTAGAACACTATCACATACACCCTTGTCTTATTTATTAGAACACTATCACACACTCCCTTGTCTTAGAACACTATCACAACAACATTGTCTTAGTTATTAGAACACTATCACACACACACCCTTGTCTTAGTTATTAGAACACTATCACATACACCCTTGTCTTAGTTATTAGAACACTATCACAAACGCCCTTGTCTTAGTTATTAGAACACTATCACATACACCCTTGTCTTAGAACACTATCACAACAACATTGTCTTAGTTATTAGAACACTATCACATACACCCTTGTCTTAGAACACTATCACATACACCCTTGTCTTATTTATTAGAACACTATCACATACACCCTTGTCTTACTTATTAGAACACTACCACATACACCCTTGTCTTAGTTATTAGAACACTATCACATACACCTTTGTCTTAGAACACTATCACATACACCCTTGTCTTAGAACACTATCACATACACCCTTGTCTTAGTTATTAGAGCACTATCACATACACCCTTGTCTTAGTTATTAGAACAGTATCACATACACCCTTGTCTTAGTTATTAGAACGCTATCACATACGCCCTTGTCTTAGTTATTAGAACACTATCACATACACCCTTGTCTTAGTTATTAGAACACTATCACATACACCCTTGTCTTAGAACACTATCACATACACCCTTGTCTTAGTTATTAGAACAGTATCACATACACCCTTGTCTTAGTTATTAGAACACTATCACATACGCCCTTGTCTTAGTTATTAGAACACTATCACATACACCCTTGTCTTAGTTATTAGAACACCATCACATACACCCTTGTCTTAGAACACCATCACATACACCCTTGTCTTAGTTATTAGAACACTACCACATACTCCCTTGTCTTAGTTATTAGAACACTATCACATACACCCTTGTCTTCGAACACTATCACATACACCCTTGTCGTAGTTATTAGAACACTATCACATACACCCTTGTCTTACTTATTAGAACACTACCACATACACCCTTGTCTTAGTTATTAGAACACTATCACATACACCTTTGTCTTAGAACACTATCACATACACCCTTGTCTTAGAACACTATCACATACACCCTTGTCGTAGTTATTACAACACTATCACATAAACCCTTGTCTTAGTTATTAGAACAGTATCACATACACCCTTGTCTTAGTTATTAGAACACTATCACATACACCCTTGTCTTAGAACACTATCACATACACCCTTGTCTTAGTTATTAGAACACTATAACAAACACCCTTGTCTTAGAACACTATCACATACACCCTTGTCTTAGTTTTTAGAACATTTTCACATACACCCTTGTCTTAGAACACTATCACATACACCCTTGTCTTAGTTATTAGAACACAATCACATACACCCTTGTCTTAGAACACATACACCCTTGTCTTAGTTATTAGAACACTATCACATACACCCTTGTCTTAGAACACTATCACATACACCATTGTCTTAGTTATTAGAACACTATCACATACACCCTTGTCTTAGAACACTATCACATACACCCTTGTCTTAGTTATTATAACACTATCACATACATCCTTGTCTTAGAACACTATCACATACACCCTTGTCTTAGTTATTAGAACACTATCACATACACCCTTGTCTTAGTTATTAGAACACTATCACATACACCCTTGTCTTAGTTATTAGAACACTATCACATACGCCATTGTCTTAGTTTTTAGAACACTATCACATACACCCTTGTCTTAGAACACTATCACATACACCCTTGTCTTAGTTATTAGAACACTATCACATACACCCTTGTCTTAGAACACTATCACATACACCCTTGTCTTAGTTATTATAACACTATCACATACATCCTTGTCTTAGAACACTATCACATACACCCTTGTCTTAGTTATTAGAACACTATCACATACACCCTTGTCTTAGTTATTAGAACACTATCACATACACCCTTGTCTTAGTTATTAGAACACTATCACATACGCCCTTGTCTTAGTTATTAGAACACTATCACATACACCCTTGTCTTAGTTATTAGAACACTATCACATACACCCTTGTCTTAGTTATTAGAATACTATCACATACACCCTTGTCTTAAAACACTATCACCTACACCCCTGTCTTAGTTATTAGAACACTATCACATACACCCTTGTCTTAGTTATTAGAACACTATCACATACATCCTTGTCTTAGTTATTAGAACACTATCACATACACCCTTGTCTTAGAACACTATCACATACACCCTTGTCTTATTTATTAGAACACTATCACATACACCCTTGTCTTACTTATTAGAACACTACCACATAAACCCTTGTCTTAGTTATTAGAACACTATTACATACACCCTTGTCTTAGAACACTATCACATACACCCTTGTCTTAGTTATTACAACACTATCACATACACCCTTGTCTTAGTTATTAGAACAGTATCACATACACCCTTGTCTTAGTTATTAGAACACTATCACATACACCCTTGTCTTAGAACACTATCACATACACCCTTGTCTTAGTTATTAGAACACTATCACATACACCCTTGTCTTATAACACTATCACATACACCCTTGTCTTAGTTATTAGAATACTATCACATACACCCTTGTCTTAGTTATTAGAATTCTACCACATACTCCCTTGTCTTAGTTATTAGAACACTATCACATACACCCTTGTCTTCGAACACTATCACATACACCCTTGTCTTAGTTATTAGAACACTATCACATACACCCTTGTCTTATTTATTAGAACACTATCACACACTCCCTTGTCTTAGAACACTATCACAACAACATTGTCTTAGTTATTAGAACACTATCACACACACACCCTTGTCTTAGTTATTAGAACACTATCACATACACCCTTGTCTTAGTTATTAGAACACTATCACAAACGCCCTTGTCTTAGTTATTAGAACACTATCACATACACCCTTGTCTTAGAACACTATCACAACAACATTGTCTTAGTTATTAGAACACTATCACATACACCCTTGTCTTAGAACACTATCACATACACCCTTGTCTTATTTATTAGAACACTATCAAATACACCCTTGTCTTACTTATTAGAACACTACCACATACACCCTTGTCTTAGTTATTAGAACACTATCACATACACCTTTGTCTTAGAACACTATCACATACACCCTTGTCTTAGAACACTATCACATACACCCTTGTCTTAGTTATTAGAGCACTATCACATACACCCTTGTCTTAGTTATTAGAACAGTATCACATACACCCTTGTCTTAGTTATTAGAACACTATCACATACGCCCTTGTCTTAGTTATTAGAACACTATCACATACACACTTGTCTTAGTTATTAGAACACTATCACATACACCCTTGTCTTAGAACACTATCACATACACCCTTGTCTTAGTTATTAGAACAGTATCACATACACCCTTGTCTTAGTTATTAGAACACTATCACATACGCCCTTGTCTTAGTTATTAGAACACTATCACATACACCCTTGTCTTAGTTATTAGAACACTATCACATACACCCTTGTCTTAGAACACCATCACATACACCCTTGTCTTAGAACACCATCACATACACCCTTGTCTTAGTTATTAGAACACTACCACATACTCCCTTGTCTTAGTTATTAGAACACTATCACATACACCCTTGTCTTCGAACACTATCACATACACCCTTGTCGTAGTTATTAGAACACTATCACATACACCCTTGTCTTATTTATTAGAACACTATCACATACTCCCTTGTCTTCGTTATTAGAACACTATCACATACACACTTGTCTTAGTTATTAGAACACTATCACATACGCCCTTGTCTTAGTTATTATAACACTATCACATACACCCTTGTCTTAGTTATTAGAACACTATCACATACACCCTTGTCTTAGAACACTATCACATACACCCTTGTCTTAGAACACTATCACATACACCCTTGTCTTAGTTATTAGAACACTATCACATACACCCTTGTCTTAGTTATCAGAACACTATCACATACACCCTTGTCTTAGTTATTAGAACACTATCACATACGCCCTTGTCTTAGTTATTAGAACACTATCACATACACCCTTGTCTTAGTTATTAGAACACTATCACATACACCCTTGTCTTAGAACACCATCACATACACCCTTGTCTTAGTTATTAGAACACTATCACATACACCCTTGTCTTAGTTATTAGAACACTACCACATACACCCTTGTCTTAGATATTAGAACACTATCACATACACCCTTGTCTTAGTTATTAGAACACTACCACATACGCCCTTGTCTTATTTATTAGAACACTATCACATACACCCTTGTCTTAGTTATTAGAACACTGTCACATACACCCTTGTCTTAGAACACTATCACATACACCCTTGTCTTAGTTATTAGAACACTATCACATACACCCTTGTCTTAGTTATTAGAACACTATCACATACACCCTTGTCTTAGAACACTATCACATACACCCTTGTCTTCGTTATTAGAACACTATCACATACACCCTTGTCTTAGTTATTAGAACACTATCACATACACCCTTGTCTTAGAACACTATCACATACACCCTTGTCTTAGTTATTAGAACACTATCACATACGCCCTTGTCTTAGTTATTAGAACACTATCACATACACCCTTGTCTTAGAAATCTATCACATACACCCTTGTCTTAGAACACTATTACATACACCCTTGTCTTAGACACTAGCATATACACCCTTGTCTTAGAACACTATCACATACAGCCTTGTCTTAGAACACTATCACATACACCCATGTCTTAGTTATTAGAACACTATCACATACACCCTTGTCTTAGTTATTAGAACACTATCACATACACCCTTGTGTTAGTTATTAGAACACTATCACATAGACCCTTGTCTTAGAACACTATCAAATACACCCTGTTCTTAGTTATTAGAACACTATCACATACACCCTTGTCTTAGAACACTATCACATACACCCTTGTCTTAGAACACTATCACATACACCCTTGTCTTAGTTATTAGAACACTATCACATACACCCTTGTCTTAGAACACTATCACATACACCCTTGTCTTAGTTACTATAACACTATCACATACACCCTTGTCTTAGTTATTAGTACACTATCACATACTCCCTTGTCTTCGTTATTAGAACACTATCACATACACACTTGTCTTAGTTATTAGAACACTATCACATACGCCCTTGTCTTAGTTATTAGAACATTATCACATACACCCTTGTCTTAGTTATTAGAACACTATCACATACACCCTTGTCTTAGTTATTAGAACACTATCACATACACCCTTGTCTTATTTATTAGAACACTATCACACACTCCCTTGTCTTAGAACACTATCACAACAACATTGTCTTAGTTATTAGAACACTATCACACACACACCCTTGTCTTAGTTATTAGAACACTATCACATACACCCTTGTCTTAGTTATTAGAACACTATCACAAACGCCCTTGTCTTAGTTATTAGAACACTATCACATACACCCTTGTCTTAGAACACTATCACAACAACATTGTCTTAGTTATTAGAACACTATCACATACACCCTTGTCTTAGAACACTATCACATACACCCTTGTCTTATTTATTAGAACACTATCAAATACACCCTTGTCTTACGTATTAGAACACTACCACATACACCCTTGTCTTAGTTATTAGAACACTATCACATACACCTTTGTCTTAGAACACTATCACATACACCCTTGTCTTAGAACACTATCACATACACCCTTGTCTTAGTTATTAGAGCACTATCACATACACCCTTGTCTTAGTTATTAGAACAGTATCACATACACCCTTGTCTTAGTTATTAGAACACTATCACATACGCCCTTGTCTTAGTTATTAGAACACTATCACATACACCCTTGTCTTAGTTATTAGAACACTATCACATACACCCTTGTCTTAGAACACTATCACATACACCCTTGTCTTAGTTATTAGAACAGTATCACATACACCCTTGTCTTAGTTATTAGAACACTATCACATACGCCCTTGTCTTAGTTATTAGAACACTATCACATACACCCTTGTCTTAGTTATTAGAACACTATCACATACACCCTTGTCTTAGAACACCATCACATACACCCTTGTCTTAGAACACCATCACATACACCCTTGTCTTAGTTATTAGAACACTACCACATACTCCCTTGTCTTAGTTATTAGAACACTATCACATACACCCTTGTCTTCGAACACTATCACATACACCCTTGTCGTAGTTATTAGAACACTATCACATACACCCTTGTCTTATTTATTAGAACACTATCACATACTCCCTTGTCTTCGTTATTAGAACACTATCACATACACACTTGTCTTAGTTATTAGAACACTATCACATACGCCCTTGTCTTAGTTATTAGAACACTATCACATACACCCTTGTCTTAGTTATTAGAACACTATCACATACACCCTTGTCTTAGAACACTATCACATACACCCTTGTCTTAGAACACTATCACATACACCCTTGTCTTAGTTATTAGAACACTATCACATACACCCTTGTCTTAGTTATCAGAACACTATCACATACACCCTTGTCTTAGTTATTAGAACACTATCACATACGCCCTTGTCTTAGTTATTAGAACACTATCACATACACCCTTGTCTTAGTTATTAGAACACTATCACATACACCCTTGTCTTAGAACACCATCACATACACCCTTGTCTTAGTTATTAGAACACTATCACATACACCCTTGTCTTAGTTATTAGAACACTACCACATACACCCTTGTCTTAGATATTAGAACACTATCACATACACCCTTGTCTTAGTTATTAGAACACTACCACATACGCCCTTGTCTTATTTATTAGAACACTATCACATACACCCTTGTCTTAGTTGTTAGAACACTGTCACATACACCCTTGTCTTAGAACACTATCACATACACCCTTGTCTTAGTTATTAGAACACTATCACATACACCCTTGTCTTAGTTATTAGAACACTATCACATACACCCTTGTCTTAGAACACTATCACATACACCCTTGTCTTCGTTATTAGAACACTATCACATACACCCTTGTCTTAGAACACTATCACATACACCCTTGTCTTAGTTATTAGAGCACTATCACATACACCCTTGTCTTAGTTATTAGAACAGTATCACATACACCCTTGTCTTAGTTATTAGAACGCTATCACATACGCCCTTGTCTTAGTTATTAGAACACTATCACATACACCCTTGTCTTAGTTATTAGAACACTATCACATACACCCTTGTCTTAGAACACTATCACATACACCCTTGTCTTAGTTATTAGAACAGTATCACATACACCCTTGTCTTAGTTATTAGAACACTATCACATACGCCCTTGTCTTAGTTATTAGAACACTATCACATACACCCTTGTCTTAGTTATTAGAACACCATCACATACACCCTTGTCTTAGAACACCATCACATACACCCTTGTCTTAGTTATTAGAACACTACCACATACTCCCTTGTCTTAGTTATTAGAACACTATCACATACACCCTTGTCTTCGAACACTATCACATACACCCTTGTCGTAGTTATTAGAACACTATCACATACACCCTTGTCTTACTTATTAGAACACTACCACATACACCCTTGTCTTAGTTATTAGAACACTATCACATACACCTTTGTCTTAGAACACTATCACATACACCCTTGTCTTAGAACACTATCACATACACCCTTGTCGTAGTTATTACAACACTATCACATAAACCCTTGTCTTAGTTATTAGAACAGTATCACATACACCCTTGTCTTAGTTATTAGAACACTATCACATACACCCTTGTCTTAGAACACTATCACATACACCCTTGTCTTAGTTATTAGAACACTATAACAAACACCCTTGTCTTAGAACACTATCACATACACCCTTGTCTTAGTTTTTAGAACATTTTCACATACACCCTTGTCTTAGAACACTATCACATACACCCTTGTCTTAGTTATTAGAACACAATCACATACACCCTTGTCTTAGAACACATACACCCTTGTCTTAGTTATTAGAACACTATCACATACACCCTTGTCTTAGAACACTATCACATACACCATTGTCTTAGTTATTAGAACACTATCACATACACCCTTGTCTTAGAACACTATCACATACACCCTTGTCTTAGTTATTATAACACTATCACATACATCCTTGTCTTAGAACACTATCACATACACCCTTGTCTTAGTTATTAGAACACTATCACATACACCCTTGTCTTAGTTATTAGAACACTATCACATACACCCTTGTCTTAGTTATTAGAACACTATCACATACGCCATTGTCTTAGTTTTTAGAACACTATCACATACACCCTTGTCTTAGAACACTATCACATACACCCTTGTCTTAGTTATTAGAACACTATCACATACACCCTTGTCTTGGAACACTATCACATACACCCTTGTCTTAGTTATTATAACACTA
Source organism: Coregonus lavaretus (assembly GCF_964263955.1). Classification (NCBI taxonomy): domain Eukaryota; kingdom Metazoa; phylum Chordata; class Actinopteri; order Salmoniformes; family Salmonidae; genus Coregonus; species Coregonus lavaretus. The sequence continues at coordinate 7,384,616 of NC_140016.1, forward strand.
TCACATACATCCTTGTCTTAGAACACTATCACATACACCCTTGTCTTAGTTATTAGAACACTATCACATACACCCTTGTCTTAGTTATTAGAACACTATCACATACACCCTTGTCTTAGTTATTAGAACACTATCACATACGCCCTTGTCTTAGTTATTAGAACACTATCACATACACCCTTGTCTTAGTTATTAGAACACTATCACATACACCCTTGTCTTAGTTATTAGAATACTATCACATACACCCTTGTCTTAAAACACTATCACCTACACCCCTGTCTTAGTTATTAGAACACTATCACATACACCCTTGTCTTAGTTATTAGAACACTATCACATACATCCTTGTCTTAGTTATTAGAACACTATCACATACACCCTTGTCTTAGAACACTATCACATACACCCTTGTCTTATTTATTAGAACACTATCACATACACCCTTGTCTTACTTATTAGAACACTACCACATAAACCCTTGTCTTAGTTATTAGAACACTATTACATACACCCTTGTCTTAGAACACTATCACATACACCCTTGTCTTAGTTATTACAACACTATCACATACACCCTTGTCTTAGTTATTAGAACAGTATCACATACACCCTTGTCTTAGTTATTAGAACACTATCACATACACCCTTGTCTTAGAACACTATCACATACACCCTTGTCTTAGTTATTAGAACACTATCACATACACCCTTGTCTTATAACACTATCACATACACCCTTGTCTTAGTTATTAGAATACTATCACATACACCCTTGTCTTAGTTATTAGAATTCTACCACATACTCCCTTGTCTTAGTTATTAGAACACTATCACATACACCCTTGTCTTCGAACACTATCACATACACCCTTGTCTTAGTTATTAGAACACTATCACATACACCCTTGTCTTATTTATTAGAACACTATCACACACTCCCTTGTCTTAGAACACTATCACAACAACATTGTCTTAGTTATTAGAACACTATCACACACACACCCTTGTCTTAGTTATTAGAACACTATCACATACACCCTTGTCTTAGTTATTAGAACACTATCACAAACGCCCTTGTCTTGGTTATTAGAACACTATCACATACACCCTTGTCTTAGAACACTATCACAACAACATTGTCTTAGTTATTAGAACACTATCACATACACCCTTGTCTTAGAACACTATCACATACACCCTTGTCTTATTTATTAGAACACTATCAAATACACCCTTGTCTTACTTATTAGAACACTACCACATACACCCTTGTCTTAGTTATTAGAACACTATCACATACACCTTTGTCTTAGAACACTATCACATACACCCTTGTCTTAGAACACTATCACATACACCCTTGTCTTAGTTATTAGAGCACTATCACATACACCCTTGTCTTAGTTATTAGAACAGTATCACATACACCCTTGTCTTAGTTATTAGAACACTATCACATACGCCCTTGTCTTAGTTATTAGAACACTATCACATACACACTTGTCTTAGTTATTAGAACACTATCACATACACCCTTGTCTTAGAACACTATCACATACACCCTTGTCTTAGTTATTAGAACAGTATCACATACACCCTTGTCTTAGTTATTAGAACACTATCACATACGCCCTTGTCTTAGTTATTAGAACACTATCACATACACCCTTGTCTTAGTTATTAGAACACTATCACATACACCCTTGTCTTAGAACACCATCACATACACCCTTGTCTTAGAACACCATCACATACACCCTTGTCTTAGTTATTAGAACACTACCACATACTCCCTTGTCTTAGTTATTAGAACACTATCACATACACCCTTGTCTTCGAACACTATCACATACACCCTTGTCGTAGTTATTAGAACACTATCACATACACCCTTGTCTTATTTATTAGAACACTATCACATACTCCCTTGTCTTCGTTATTAGAACACTATCACATACACACTTGTCTTAGTTATTAGAACACTATCACATACGCCCTTGTCTTAGTTATTATAACACTATCACATACACCCTTGTCTTAGTTATTAGAACACTATCACATACACCCTTGTCTTAGAACACTATCACATACACCCTTGTCTTAGAACACTATCACATACACCCTTGTCTTAGTTATTAGAACACTATCACATACACCCTTGTCTTAGTTATCAGAACACTATCACATACACCCTTGTCTTAGTTATTAGAACACTATCACATACGCCCTTGTCTTAGTTATTAGAACACTATCACATACACCCTTGTCTTAGTTATTAGAACACTATCACATACACCCTTGTCTTAGAACACCATCACATACACCCTTGTCTTAGTTATTAGAACACTATCACATACACCCTTGTCTTAGTTATTAGAACACTACCACATACACCCTTGTCTTAGATATTAGAACACTATCACATACACCCTTGTCTTAGTTATTAGAACACTACCACATACGCCCTTGTCTTATTTATTAGAACACTATCACATACACCCTTGTCTTAGAACACTATCACATACACCCTTGTCTTAGTTATTAGAACACTATCACATACACCCTTGTCTTAGAACACTATCACATACACCCTTGTCTTAGTTATTAGAACACTATCACATACGCCCTTGTCTTAGTTATTAGAACACTATCACATACACCCTTGTCTTAGAAATCTATCACATACACCCTTGTCTTAGAACACTATTACATACACCCTTGTCTTAGACACTATCATATACACCCTTGTCTTAGAACACTATCACATACAGCCTTGTCTTAGAACACTATCACATACACCCATGTCTTAGTTATTAGAACACTATCACATACACCCTTGTCTTAGTTATTAGAACACTATCACATACACCCTTGTGTTAGTTATTAGAACACTATCACATAGACCCTTGTCTTAGAACACTATCAAATACACCCTGTTCTTAGTTATTAGAACACTATCACATACACCCTTGTCTTAGAACACTATCACATACACCCTTGTCTTAGAACACTATCACATACACCCTTGTCTTAGTTATTAGAACACTATCACATACACCCTTGTCTTAGAACACTATCACATACACCCTTGTCTTAGTTACTATAACACTATCACATACACCCTTGTCTTAGTTATTAGTACACTATCACATACTCCCTTGTCTTCGTTATTAGAACACTATCACATACACACTTGTCTTAGTTATTAGAACACTATCACATACGCCCTTGTCTTAGTTATTAGAACATTATCACATACACCCTTGTCTTAGTTATTAGAACACTATCACATACACCCTTGTCTTAGTTATTAGAACACTATCACATACACCCTTGTCTTATTTATTAGAACACTATCACACACTCCCTTGTCTTAGAACACTATCACAACAACATTGTCTTAGTTATTAGAACACTATCACACACACACCCTTGTCTTAGTTATTAGAACACTATCACATACACCCTTGTCTTAGTTATTAGAACACTATCACAAACGCCCTTGTCTTAGTTATTAGAACACTATCACATACACCCTTGTCTTACTTATTAGAACACTACCACATACACCCTTGTCTTAGTTATTAGAACACTATCACATACACCCTTGTCTTAGAACACTATCACATACACCCTTGTCTTATTTATTAGAACACTATCAAATACACCCTTGTCTTACTTATTAGAACACTACCACATACACCCTTGTCTTAGTTATTAGAACACTATCACATACACCTTTGTCTTAGAACACTATCACATACACCCTTGTCTTAGAACACTATCACATACACCCTTGTCTTAGTTATTAGAGCACTATCACATACACCCTTGTCTTAGTTATTAGAACAGTATCACATACACCCTTGTCTTAGTTATTAGAACACTATCACATACGCCCTTGTCTTAGTTATTAGAACACTATCACATACACCCTTGTCTTAGTTATTAGAACACTATCACATACACCCTTGTCTTAGAACACTATCACATACACCCTTGTCTTAGTTATTAGAACAGTATCACATACACCCTTGTCTTAGTTATTAGAACACTATCACATACGCCCTTGTCTTAGTTATTAGAACACTATCACATACACCCTTGTCTTAGTTATTAGAACACTATCACATACACCCTTGTCTTAGAACACCATCACATACACCCTTGTCTTAGAACACCATCACATACACCCTTGTCTTAGTTATTAGAACACTACCACATACTCCCTTGTCTTAGTTATTAGAACACTATCACATACACCCTTGTCTTCGAACACTATCACATACACCCTTGTCGTAGTTATTAGAACACTATCACATACACCCTTGTCTTATTTATTAGAACACTATCACATACTCCCTTGTCTTCGTTATTAGAACACTATCACATACACACTTGTCTTAGTTATTAGAACACTATCACATACGCCCTTGTCTTAGTTATTAGAACACTATCACATACACCCTTGTCTTAGTTATTAGAACACTATCACATACACCCTTGTCTTAGAACACTATCACATACACCCTTGTCTTAGAACACTATCACATACACCCTTGTCTTAGTTATTAGAACACTATCACATACACCCTTGTCTTAGTTATCAGAACACTATCACATACACCCTTGTCTTAGTTATTAGAACACTATCACTAACGCCCTTGTCTTAGTTATTAGAACACTATCACATACACCCTTGTCTTAGTTATTAGAACACTATCACATACACCCTTGTCTTAGAACACCATCACATACACCCTTGTCTTAGTTATTAGAACACTATCACATACACCCTTGTCTTAGTTATTAGAACACTACCACATACACCCTTGTCTTAGATATTAGAACACTATCACATACACCCTTGTCTTAGTTATTAGAACACTACCACATACGCCCTTGTCTTATTTATTAGAACACTATCACATACACCCTTGTCTTAGTTGTTAGAACACTGTCACATACACCCTTGTCTTAGAACACTATCACATACACCCTTGTCTTAGTTATTAGAACACTATCACATACACCCTTGTCTTAGTTATTAGAACACTATCACATACACCCTTGTCTTAGAACACTATCACATACACCCTTGTCTTCGTTATTAGAACACTATCACATACACCCTTGTCTTAGTTATTAGAACACTATCACATACACCCTTGTCTTAGAACACTATCACATACACCCTTGTCTTAGTTATTAGAACACTATCACATACGCCCTTGTCTTAGTTATTAGAACACTATCACATACACCCTTGTCTTAGAACACTATCACATACACCCTTGTCTTAGAACACTATTACATACACCCTTGTCTTAGAAACTATCATATACACCCTTGTCTTAGAACACTATCACATACAGCCTTGTCTTAGAACACTATCACATACACCCATGTCTTAGTTATTAGAACACTATCACATACACCCTTGTCTTAGTTATTAGAACACTATCACATACACCCTTGTGTTAGTTATTAGAACACTATCACATTGACCCTTGTCTTAGAACACTATCAAATACACCCTGTTCTTAGTTATTAGAACACTATCACATACACCCTTGTCTTAGAACACTATCACATACACCCTTGTCTTAGAACACTATCACATACACCCTTGTCTTAGTTATTAGAACACTATCACATACACCCTTGTCTTAGAACACTATCACATACACCCTTGTCTTAGTTACTATAACACTATCACATACACCCTTGTCTTAGTTATTAGTACACTATCACATACTCCCTTGTCTTCGTTATTAGAACACTATCACATACACACTTGTCTTAGTTATTAGAACACTATCACATACGCCCTTGTCTTAGTTATTAGAACATTATCACATACACCCTTGTCTTAGTTATTAGAACACTATCACATACACCCTTGTCTTAGAACACTATCACATACACCCTTGTCTTAGAACACTATCACATACACCCTTGTCTTAGTTATTAGAACACTATCACATACACCCTTGTCTTAGTTATCAGAACACTATCACATACACCCTTGTCTTAGTTATTAAAACACTATCACATACGCCCTTGTCTTAGTTATTAGAACACTATCACATACACCCTTGTCTTAGAACACCATCACATACACCCTTGTCTTAGAACACCATCACATACACCCTTGTCTTAGTTATTAGAACACTATCACATACACCCTTGTCTTAGTTATTAGAACACTACCACATACACCCTTGTCTTAGTTATTAGAACACTATCACATACACCCTTGTCTTAGTTATTAGAACACTACCACATACGCCCTTCTCTTAGTTATTAGAACACTATCACATACACCCTTGTCTTAGTTATTAGAACACTGTCACATACACTTTTGTCTTAGAACACTATCACATACACCCTTGTCTTAGTTATTAGAACACTATCACATACACCCTTGTCTTAGTTATTAGAACACTATCACATACACCCTTGTCTTAGAACACTATCACATACACCCTTGTTTTAGTTATTAGAACACTATCACATACACCCTTGTCTTAGTTATTAGAACACTATCACATACACCCTTGTCTTAGTTATTAGAACACTATCACATACGCCCTTGTCTTAGTTATTAGAACACTATCACATACACCCTTGTCTTAGTTATTAGAACACTATCACATACACCCTTGTCTTAGTTATTAGAATACTATCACATACACCCTTGTCTTAAAACACTTTCACCTACACCCTTGTCTTAGTTATTAGAACACTATCACATACGCCCTTGTCTTCGTTATTAGAACACTATCACATACACCCTTGTCTTAGAACACTATCACATACACCCTTGTCTTAGAACACTATCACATACACCCTTGTCTTAGTTATTAGAACACTATCACATACACCCTTGTCTTAGTTATCAGAACACTATCACATACACCCTTGTCTTAGTTATTAGAACACTATCACATACGCCCTTGTCTTAGTTATTAGAACACTATCACATACACCCTTGTCTTAGTTATTAGAACACTATCACATACACCCTTGTCTTAGAACACCATCACATACACCCTTGTCTTAGAACACCATCACATACACCCTTGTCTTAGTTATTAGAACACTATCACATACACCCTTGTCTTAGTTATTAGAACACTACCATATACACCCTTGTCTTAGTTATTAGAACACTATCACATACACCCTTGTCTTAGTTATTAGAACACTACCACATACGCCCTTGTCTTAGTTATTAGAACACTATCACATACACCCTTTTCTTAGTTATTAGAACACTGTCACATACACCCTTGTCTTAGAACACTATCACATACACCATTGTCTTAGTTATTAGAACACTATCACATACACCCTTGTCTTAGTTATTAGAACACTGTCACATACACCCTTGTCTTAGAACACTATCACATACACCATTGTCTTAGTTATTAGAACACTATCACATACACCCTTGTCTTAGTTATTAGAACACTATCACATACACCCTTGTCTTAGAACACTATCACATACACCCTTGTCTTAGTTATTAGAACACTATCACATACACCCTTGTCTTTGTTATTAGAACACTATCACATACACCCTTGTCTTAGTTATTAGAACACTATCACATACACCCTTGTCTTAGTTATTAGAACACTATCACATACACCCTCGTCTTAGTTATTAGAATACTATCACATACACCCTTGTCTTAAAACACTTTCACCTACACCCTTGTCTTAGTTATTAGAACACTATCACATACACCCTTGTCTTAGTTATTAGAACACTGTCACATACACTTTTGTCTTAGAACACTATCACATACACCATTGTCTTAGTTATTAGAACACTATCACATACACCCTTGTCTTAGTTATTAGAACACTATCACATACACCCTTGTCTTAGAACACTATCACATACACCCTTGTTTTAGTTATTAGAACACTATCACATACACCCTTGTCTTAGTTATTAGAACACTATCACATACACCCTTGTCTTAGTTATTAGAACACTATCACATACGCCCTTGTCTTAGTTATTAGAACACTATCACATACACCCTTGTCTTAGTTATTAGAACACTATCACATACACCCTTGTCTTAGTTATTAGAATACTATCACATACACCCTTGTCTTAAAACACTTTCACCTACACCCTTGTCTTAGTTATTAGAACACTATCACATACGCCCTTGTCTTCGTTATTAGAACACTATCACATACACCCTTGTCTTAGAACACTATCACATACACCCTTGTCTTAGAACACTATCACATACACCCTTGTCTTAGTTATTAGAACACTATCACATACACCCTTGTCTTAGTTATCAGAACACTATCACATACACCCTTGTCTTAGTTATTAGAACACTATCACATACGCCCTTGTCTTAGTTATTAGAACACTATCACATACACCCTTGTCTTAGTTATTAGAACACTATCACATACACCCTTGTCTTAGAACACCATCACATACACCCTTGTCTTAGAACACCATCACATACACCCTTGTCTTAGTTATTAGAACACTATCACATACACCCTTGTCTTAGTTATTAGAACACTACCATATACACCCTTGTCTTAGTTATTAGAACACTATCACATACACCCTTGTCTTAGTTATTAGAACACTACCACATACGCCCTTGTCTTAGTTATTAGAACACTATCACATACACCCTTTTCTTAGTTATTAGAACACTGTCACATACACCCTTGTCTTAGAACACTATCACATACACCATTGTCTTAGTTATTAGAACACTATCACATACACCCTTGTCTTAGTTATTAGAACACTATCACATACACCCTTGTCTTAGAACACTATCACATACACCCTTGTCTTAGTTATTAGAACACTATCACATACACCCTTGTCTTTGTTATTAGAACACTATCACATACACCCTTGTCTTAGTTATTAGAACACTATCACATACACCCTTGTCTTAGTTATTAGAACACTATCACATACACCCTCGTCTTAGTTATTAGAATACTATCACATACACCCTTGTCTTAAAACACTTTCACCTACACCCTTGTCTTAGTTATTAGAACACTATCACATACGCCCTTGTCTTCGTTATTAGAACACTATCACATACACCCTTGTCTTAGAACACTATCACATACGCCCTTGTCTTAGTTATTAGAACACTATCACATACACCCTTGTCTTAGTTATGAGAACACTATCACATACACCCTTGTCTTAGTTATTAGAATACTATCACATACACCCTTGTCTTAAAACACTTTCACCTACACCCTTGTCTTAGTTATTAGAACACTATCACATACACCCTTGTCTTAGAACACTATCACATACACCCTTGTCTTAGTTATTAGAACACTATCACATACACCCTTGTCTTATAATACTATCACATACACCCTTGTCTTAGTTATTAGAATACTATCACATACACCCTTGTCTTAGTTATTAGAATTCTACCACATACTCCCTTGTCTTAGTTATTAGAACACTATCACATACACCCTTGTCTTCGAACACTATCACATACACCCTTGTCTTAGTTATTAGAACACTATCACACACTCCCTTGTCTTAGAACACTATCACATACACCCTTGTCTTAGTTATTAGAACACTATCACACACACACCCTTGTCTTAGTTATTAGAACACTATCACATACACCCTTGTCTTAGTTATTAGAACACTATCACAAATGCCCTTGTCTTAGTTATTAGAACACTATCACATACACCCTTGTCTTAGTTATTAGAACACTATCACATACACCCTTGTCTTAGAACACTATCACATACACCCTTGTCTTATTTATTAGAACACTATCACATACACCCTTGTCTTACTTATTAGAACACTACCACATACACCCTTGTCTTAGTTATTAGAACACTATCACATACACCTTTGTCTTAGAACACTATCACATACACCCTTGTCTTAGAACACTATCACATACACCCTTGTCTTAGTTATTAGAGCACTATCACATACACCCTTGTCCTAGTTATTAGAACAGTATCACATACACCCTTGTCTTAGTTATTAGAACACTATCACATACGCCCTTGTCTTAGTTATTAGAACACTATCACATACACCCTTGTCTTAGTTATTAGAACACTATCACATACACCCTTGTCTTAGAACACTATCACATACACCCTTGTCTTAGTTATTAGAACAGTATCACATACACCCTTGTCTTAGTTATTAGAACACTATCACATACGCCCTTGTCTTAGTTATTAGAACACTATCACATACACCCTTGTCTTAGTTATTAGAACACTATCACATACACCCTTGTCTTAGTTATTAGAACACTACCACATACTCCCTTGTCTTAGTTATTAGAACACTATCACATACACCCTTGTCTTCGAACACTATCACATACACCCTTGTCGTAGTTATTAGAACACTATCACATACACCCTTGTCTTAGAACACTATCACATACACCCTTGTCTTAGTTATTAGAACACTATCACATACACCCTTGTCTTAGTTATTAGAACACTATCACATACACCCTTGTCTTAGAACACTATCACATACACCCTTGTCTTAGTTATTAGAACAGTATCACATACACCCTTGTCTTAGTTATTAGAACACTATCACATACGCCCTTGTCTTAGTTATTAGAACACTATCACATACACCCTTGTCTTAGTTATTAGAACACTATCACATACACCCTTGTCTTAGTTATTAGAACACTACCACATACTCCCTTGTCTTAGTTATTAGAACACTATCACATACACCCTTGTCTTCGAACACTATCACATACACCCTTGTCGTAGTTATTAGAACAATATCACATACACCCTTGTCTTATTTATTAGAACACTATCACATACTCCCTTGTCTTCGTTATTAGAACACTATCACATACACACTTGTCTTAGTTATGAGAACACTATCACATACACCCTTGTCTTAGTTATTAGAATACTATCACATACACCCTTGTCTTAAAACACTTTCACCTACACCCTTGTCTTAGTTATTAGAACACTATCACATACACCCTTGTCTTAGAACACTATCACATACACCCTTGTCTTAGTTATTAGAACACTATCACATACACCCTTGTCTTATAATACTATCACATACACCCTTGTCTTAGTTATTAGAATACTATCACATACACCCTTGTCTTAGTTATTAGAATTCTACCACATACTCCCTTGTCTTAGTTATTAGAACACTATCACATACACCCTTGTCTTCGAACACTATCACATACACCCTTGTCTTAGTTATTAGAACACTATCACACACTCCCTTGTCTTAGAACACTATCACATACACCCTTGTCTTAGTTATTAGAACACTATCACACACACACCCTTGTCTTAGTTATTAGAACACTATCACATACACCCTTGTCTTAGTTATTAGAACACTATCACAAATGCCCTTGTCTTAGTTATTAGAACACTATCACATACACCCTTGTCTTAGTTATTAGAACACTATCACATACACCCTTGTCTTAGAACACTATCACATACACCCTTGTCTTATTTATTAGAACACTATCACATACACCCTTGTCTTAGTTATTAGAATTCTACCACATACTCCCTTGTCTTAGTTATTAGAACACTATCACATACACCCTTGTCTTCGAACACTATCACATACACCCTTGTCTTAGTTATTAGAACACTATCACACACTCCCTTGTCTTAGAACACTATCACATACACCCTTGTCTTAGTTATTAGAACACTATCACACACACACCCTTGTCTTAGTTATTAGAGCACTATCACATACACCCTTGTCCTAGTTATTAGAACAGTATCACATACACCCTTGTCTTAGTTATTAGAACACTATCACATACGCCCTTGTCTTAGTTATTAGAACACTATCACATACACCCTTGTCTTAGTTATTAGAACACTATCACATACACCCTTGTCTTAGAACACTATCACATACACCCTTGTCTTAGTTATTAGAACAGTATCACATACACCCTTGTCTTAGTTATTAGAACACTATCACATACGCCCTTGTCTTAGTTATTAGAACACTATCACATACACCCTTGTCTTAGTTATTAGAACACTACCACATACTCCCTTGTCTTAGTTATTAGAACACTATCACATACACCCTTGTCTTCGAACACTATCACATACACCCTTGTCGTAGTTATTAGAACACTATCACATACACCCTTGTCTTAGAACACTATCACATACACCCTTGTCTTAGTTATTAGAACACTATCACATACACCCTTGTCTTAGTTATTAGAACACTATCACATACACCCTTGTCTTAGAACACTATCACATACACCCTTGTCTTAGTTATTAGAACAGTATCACATACACCCTTGTCTTAGTTATTAGAACACTATCACATACGCCCTTGTCTTAGTTATTAGAACACTATCACATACACCCTTGTCTTAGTTATTAGAACACTATCACATACACCCTTGTCTTAGTTATTAGAACACTACCACATACTCCCTTGTCTTAGTTATTAGAACACTATCACATACACCCTTGTCTTCGAACACTATCACATACACCCTTGTCGTAGTTATTAGAACAATATCACATACACCCTTGTCTTATTTATTAGAACACTATCACATACTCCCTTGTCTTCGTTATTAGAACACTATCACATACACACTTGTCTTAGTTATTAGAACACTATCACATACGCCCTTGTCTTAGTTATTAGAACACTATCACATACACCATTGTCTTAGTTATTAGAACACTATCACATACACCCTTGTCTTAGAACACTATCACATACACCCTTGTCTTAGAACACTATCACATACACCCTTGTCTTAGTTATTAGAACACTATCACATACACCCTTGTCTTAGTTATCAGAACACTATCACATACACCCTTGTCTTAGTTATTAGAACACTATAACATACGCCCTTGTCTTAGTTATTAGAACACTATCACATACACCCTTGTCTTAGAACACCATCACATACACCCTTGTCTTAGTTATTAGAACACTATCACATACACCCTTGTCTTAGTTATTAGAACACTACCACATACACCCTTGTCTTAGTTATTAGAACACTATCACATACACCCTTGTCTTAGTTATTAGAACACTACCACATACGCCCTTGTCTTAGTTATTAGAACACTATCACATACACCCTTGTCTTAGTTATTAGAACACTGTCACATACACCCTTGTCTTAGAACACTATCACATACACCCTTGTCTTAGTTATTAGAACACTATCACATACACCCTTGTCTTAGAACACTATCACATACACCCTTGTCTTAGTTATTAGAACACTATCACATAAACCCTTGTCTTAGAACACTATCACATACACCCTTGTCTTAGTTATTAGAACACTATCACATACACACATGTCTTAGTTATTAGAACACTATCACATACACCCTTGTCTTAGTTATTAGAACACTATCACATACACCCTTGTGTTAGTTATTAGAACACTATCACATACACCCTTGTCTTAGAACACTATCACATACACCCTTGTCTTAGTTATTAGAACGCTATCACATACACCCTTGTCTTAGAACACTATCACATACACCCTTGTCTTAGTTACTATAACACTATCACATACACCCTTGTCTTAGTTATTAGAACACTATCACATACACCCTTGTCTTAGAACACTATCACATACACCCTTGTCGTAGTTATTAGAACACTATCACATACACCCTTGTCTTATTTATTAGTACACTATCACATACTCCCTTGTCTTCGTTATTAGAACACTATCACATACACACTTGTCTTAGTTATTAGAACACTATCACATACGCCCTTGTCTTAGTTATTAGAACACTATCACATACACCCTTGTCTTAGTTATTAGAACACTATCACATACACCCTTGTCTTAGAACAATATCACATACACCCTTGTCTTAGAACACTATCACATACACCCTTGTCTTAGTTATTAGAACACTATCACATACACCCTTGTCTTAGTTATCAGAACACTATCACATACACCCTTGTCTTAGTTATTAGAACACTATCACATACGCCCTTGTCTTAGTTATTAGAACACTATCACATACACCCTTGTCTTAGTTATTAGAACACTATCACATACACCCTTGTCTTAGAACACCATCACATACACCCTTGTCTTAGAACACCATCACATACACCCTTGTCTTAGTTATTAGAACACTATCACATACACCCTTGTCTTAGTTATTAGAACACTACCACATACACCCTTGTCTTAGTTATTAGAACACTATCACATACACCCTTGTCTTAGCTATTAGAACACTACCACATACGCCCTTGTCTTAGTTATTAGAACACTATCACATACACCCTTGTCTTAGTTATTAGAACACTGTCACATACACCCTTGTCTTAGAACACTATCACATACACCATTGTCTTAGTTATTAGAACACTATCACATACACCCTTGTCTTAGTTATTAGAACACTATCACATACACCCTTGTCTTAGAACACTATCACAAACGCCCTTGTCTTAGTTATTAGAACACTATCACATACACCCTTGTCTTAGTTATTAGAACACTATCACATACACCCTTGTCTTAGAACACTATCACAACAACATTGTCTTAGTTATTAGAACACTATCACATACACCCTTGTCTTAGAATACTATCACATACACCCTTGTCTTATTTATTAGAACACTATCACATACACCCTTGTCTTAGTTATCAGAACACTATCACATACACCCTTGTCTTAGTTATTAGAACACTATCACATACGCCCTTGTCTTAGTTATTAGAACACTATCACATACACCCTTGTCTTAGTTATTAGAACACTATCACATACACCCTTGTCTTAGAACACCATCACATACACCCTTGTCTTAGAACACCATCACATACACCCTTGTCTTAGTTATTAGAACACTATCACATACACCCTTGTCTTAGTTATTAGAACACTACCACATACACCCTTGTCTTAGTTATTAGAACACTATCACATACACCCTTGTCTTAGCTATTAGAACACTACCACATACGCCCTTGTCTTAGTTATTAGAACACTATCACATACACCCTTGTCTTAGTTATTAGAACACTGTCACATACACCCTTGTCTTAGAACACTATCACATACACCATTGTCTTAGTTATTAGAACACTATCACATACACCCTTGTCTTAGTTATTAGAACACTATCACATACACCCTTGTCTTAGAACACTATCACAAACGCCCTTGTCTTAGTTATTAGAACACTATCACATACACCCTTGTCTTAGTTATTAGAACACTATCACATACACCCTTGTCTTAGAACACTATCACAACAACATTGTCTTAGTTATTAGAACACTATCACATACACCCTTGTCTTAGAATACTATCACATACACCCTTGTCTTATTTATTAGAACACTATCACATACACCCTTGTCTTACTTATTAGAACACTACCACATACACACTTGTCTTAGATATTAGAACACTATCACATACACCTTTGTCTTAGAACACTATCACATACACCCTTGTCTTAGAACACTATCACATACACCCTTGTCTTAGTTATTAGAACACTATCACATACACCCTTGTCTTAGTTATTAGAACAGTATCACATACACCCTTGTCTTAGTTATTAGAACACTATCACATACGCCCTTGTCTTAGTTATTAGAACACTATCACATACACCCTTGTCTTAGTTATTAGAACACTATCACATACACCCTTGTCTTATAACACTATCACATACACCCTTGTCTTAATTATTAGAATACTATCACATACACCCTTGTCTTAGTTATTAGAACTCTACCACATACTCCCTTGTCTTAGTTATTAGAACACTATCACATACACCCTTGTCTTCGAACACTATCACATACACCCTTGTCTTAGTTATTAGAACACTATCACATACACCCTTGTCTTATTTATTAGAACACTATCACATACTCCCTTGTCTTCGTTATTAGAACACTATCACATACACACTTGTCTTAGTTATTAGAACACTATCACATACGCCCTTGTCTTAGTTATTAGAACACTATCACATACACCCTTGTCTTAGTTATTAGAACAGTATCACGTACACCCTTGTCTTAGTTATTAGAACACTATCACATACGCCCTTGTCTTAGTTATTAGAACACTATCACATACACCCTTGTCTTAGTTATTAGAACACTATCACATACACCCTTGTCTTAGAACACTATCACATACACCCTTGTCTTAGTTATTAGAACACTATCACATACACCCTTGTCTTATAACACTATCACATACACCCTTGTCTTAGTCATTAGAATACTATGACATACACCCTTGTCTTAGTTATTAGAACTCTACCACATACTCCCTTGTCTTAGTTATTAGAACACTATCACATACACCCTTGTCTTCGAACACTATCACATACACCCTTGTCTTAGTTATTAGAACACTATCACATACACCCTTGTCTTTTTTATTAGAACACTATCACATACTCCCTTGTCTTCGTTATTAGAACACTATCACATACACACTTGTCTTAGTTATTAGAACACTATCACATACGCCCTTGTCTTAGTTATTAGAACACTATCACATACACCCTTGTCTTAGTTATTAGAACACTATCACATACACCCTTGTCTTAGAACACTATCACATACACCCTTGTCTTAGAACACTATCACATACACCCTTGTCTTAGTTATTAGAACACTATCACATACACCCTTGTCTTAGTTATCAGAACACTATCACATACACCCTTGTCTTAGTTATTAGAACACTATCACATACGCCCTTGTCTTAGTTATTAGAATACTATCACATACACCCTTGTCTTAGAACACTATCACATACACCCTTGTCTTAGTTATTAGAACACTATCACATACACCCTTGTCTTAGTTATTAGAACACTATCACATACGCCCTTGTCTTAGTTATTAGAACACTATCACATACGCCCTTGTCTTAGTTATTAGAACACTATCACATACACCCTTGTCTTAGTTATTAGAACACTATCACATACACCCTTGTCTTAGAACACCATCACATACACCCTTGTCTTAGAACACCATCACATACACCCTTGTCTTAGTTATTAGAACACTATCACATACACCCTTGTCTTAGTTATTAGAATACTACCACATACTCCCTTGTCTTAGTTATTAGAACACTATCACATACACCCTTGTCTTCGAACACTATCACATACACCCTTGTCGTAGTTATTAGAACACTATCACACACACCCTTGTCTTATTTATTAGAACACTATCACATACTCCCTTTTCTTCGTTATTAGAACACTATCACATACACACTTGTCTTAGTTATTAGAACACTATCACATACGCCCTTGTCTTAGTTATTAGAACACTATCACATACACCCTTGTCTTAGTTATTAGAACACTATCACATACACCCTTGTCTTAGAACACTATCACATACACCCTTGTCTTAGAACACTATCACATACACCCTTGTCTTAGTTATTAGAACACTATCACATACACCCTTGTCTTAGTTATCAGAA
The DNA here is from genome assembly GCF_964263955.1 of Coregonus lavaretus. NCBI lineage: Eukaryota > Metazoa > Chordata > Actinopteri > Salmoniformes > Salmonidae > Coregonus > Coregonus lavaretus. The sequence continues at coordinate 7,402,198 of NC_140016.1, forward strand.
CACTATCACATACACCCTTGTCTTAGTTATTAGAACACTATCGCATACGCCCTTGTCTTAGTTATTAGAACACTATCACTTACACCCTTGTCTTAGTTATTAGAACACTATCACATACACCCTTGTCTTAGAACACCATCACATACACCCTTGTCTTAGAACACCATCACATACACCCTTGTCTTAGTTATTAGAACACTATCACATACACCCTTGTCTTAGTTATTAGAACACTATCACATACACCCTTGTCTTAGTTATTAGAACACTACCACATACGCCCTTGTCTTAGTTATTAGAACACTATCACATACACCCTTGTCTTAGTTATTAGAACACTGTCACATACACCCTTGTCTTAGAACACTATCATATACACCCTTGTCTTAGTTATTAGAACACTATCACATACACCCTTGTCTTAGTTATTAGAACACTATCACATACACCCTTGTCTTAGAACACTATCACATACACCCTTGTCTTAGTAATTAGAACACTATCACATACACACTTGTCTTAGTTATTAGAACACTATCACATACACCCTTGTCTTAGTTATTAGAACACTATCACATATGCCCTTGTCTTAGTTATTAGAACACTATCACATACACCCTTGTCTTAGAACACTATCACATACACCCTTGTCTTAGAACACTATCACATACACCCTTGTCTTTGACACTATCACATACACCCTTGTCTTAGAACACTATCACATACACCCTTGTCTTAGTTATTAGAACACTATCATTTACACCCTTGTCTTAGAACACTATCACATACAGCCTTGTCTTAGAACACTATCACATACACCCTTGTCTTAGTTATTAGAACACTATCACATACACCCTTGTTTTAGTTATTAGAACACTATCACATACACCCTTGTGTTAGTTATTAGAACACTATCACATAGACCCTTGTCTTAGAACACTATCACATACACCCTTGTCTTAGTTATTAGAACACTATCACATACACCCTTGTTTTAGTTATTAGAACACTATCACATACACCCTTGTGTTAGTTATTAGAACACTATCACATACACCCTTGTTTTAGTTATTAGAACACTATCACATACACCCTTGTGTTAGTTATTAGAACACTATCACATACAGCCTTGTCTTAGAACACTATCACATACTCCCTTGTCTTCGTTATTAGAACACTATCACATACACACTTGTCTTAGTTATTAGAACACTATCACATACGCCCTTGTCTTAGTTATTAGAACACTATCACATACACCCTTGTCTTAGTTATTAGAACAGTATCACGTACACCCTTGTCTTAGTTATTAGAACACTATCACATACGCCCTTGTCTTAGTTATTAGAACACTATCACATACACCCTTGTCTTAGTTATTAGAACACTATCACATACACCCTTGTCTTAGAACACTATCACATACACCCTTGTCTTAGTTATTAGAACACTATCACATACACCCTTGTCTTATAACACTATCACATACACCCTTGTCTTAGTCATTAGAATACTATGACATACACCCTTGTCTTAGTTATTAGAACTCTACCACATACTCCCTTGTCTTAGTTATTAGAACACTATCACATACACCCTTGTCTTCGAACACTATCACATACACCCTTGTCTTAGTTATTAGAACACTATCACATACACCCTTGTCTTATTTATTAGAACACTATCACATACTCCCTTGTCTTCGTTATTAGAACACTATCACATACACACTTGTCTTAGTTATTAGAACACTATCACATACGCCCTTGTCTTAGTTATTAGAACACTATCACATACACCCTTGTCTTAGTTATTAGAACACTATCACATACACCCTTGTCTTAGAACACTATCACATACACCCTTGTCTTAGAACACTATCACATACACCCTTGTCTTAGTTATTAGAACACTATCACATACACCCTTGTCTTATTTATCAGAACACTATCACATACACCCTTGTCTTAGTTATTAGAACACTATCACATACGCCCTTGTCTTAGTTATTAGAATACTATCACATACACCCTTGTCTTAGAACACTATCACATACACCCTTGTCTTAGTTATTAGAACACTATCACATACACCCTTGTCTTAGTTATTAGAACACTATCACATACGCCCTTGTCTTAGTTATTAGAACACTATCACATACACCCTTGTCTTAGTTATTAGAACACTATCACATACGCCCTTGTCTTAGTTATTAGAACACTATCACATACACCCTTGTCTTAGTTATTAGAACACTATCACATACACCCTTGTCTTAGAACACCATCACATACACCCTTGTCTTAGAACACCATCACATACACCCTTGTCTTAGTTATTAGAACACTATCACATACACCCTTGTCTTAGTTATTAGAATACTACCACATACTCCCTTGTCTTAGTTATTAGAACACTATCACATACACCCTTGTCTTCGAACACTATCACATACACCCTTGTCGTAGTTATTAGAACACTATCACACACACCCTTGTCTTATTTATTAGAACACTATCACATACTCCCTTTTCTTCGTTATTAGAACACTATCACATACACACTTGTCTTAGTTATTAGAACACTATCACATACGCCCTTGTCTTAGTTATTAGAACACTATCACATACACCCTTGTCTTAGTTATTAGAACACTATCACATACACCCTTGTCTTAGAACACTATCACATACACCCTTGTCTTAGAACACTATCACATACACCCTTGTCTTAGTTATTAGAACACTATCACATACACCCTTGTCTTAGTTATCAGAACACTATCACATACACCCTTGTCTTAGTTATTAGAACACTATCACATACGCCCTTGTCTTAGTTATTAGAACACTATCACTTACACCCTTGTCTTAGTTATTAGAACACTATCACATACACCCTTGTCTTAGAACACCATCACATACACCCTTGTCTTAGAACACCATCACATACACCCTTGTCTTAGTTATTAGAACACTATCACATACACCCTTGTCTTAGTTATTAGAACACTATCACATACACCCTTGTCTTAGTTATTAGAACACTACCACATACGCCCTTGTCTTAGTTATTAGAACACTATCACATACACCCTTGTCTTAGTTATTAGAACACTGTCACATACACCCTTGTCTTAGAACACTATCATATACACCCTTGTCTTAGTTATTAGAATACTATCACATACACCCTTGTCTTAGTTATTAGAACACTATCACATACACCCTTGTCTTAGAACACTATCACATACACCCTTGTCTTAGTTATTAGAACACTATCACATACACACTTGTCTAAGTTATTAGAACACTATCACATACACCCTTGTCTTAGTTATTAGAACACTATCACATATGCCCTTGTCTTAGTTATTAGAACACTATCACATACACCCTTGTCTTAGAACACTATCACATACACCCTTGTCTTAGAACACTATCACATACACCCTTGTCTTAGACACTATCACATACACCCTTGTCTTAGAACACTATCACATACACCCTTGTCTTAGTTATTAGAACACTATCATTTACACCCTTGTCTTAGAACACTATCACATACAGCCTTGTCTTAGAACACTATCACATACACCCTTGTCTTAGTTATTAGAACACTATCACATACACCCTTGTTTTAGTTATTAGAACACTATCACATACACCCTTGTGTTAGTTATTAGAACACTATCACATAGACCCTTGTCTTAGAACACTATCAAATACACCCTGTTCTTAGTTATTAGAACACTATCACATACACCCTTGTCTTAGAACACTATCACATACACCCTTGTCTTAGAACACTATCACATACACCCTTGTCTTAGTTATTAGAACACTATCACATACACCCTTGTCTTAGAACACTATCACATACACCCATGTCTTAGTTACTATAACACTATCACATACACCCTTGTCTTAGTTATTAGAACACTATCACATACACCCTTGTCTTAGTTATTAGAACACTATCACATACACCCTTGTTCTAGAACACTATCACATACACCCTTGTCTTAGAACACTATCACATACACCCTTGTCTTAGTTATTAGAACACTATCACATACACCCTTGTCTTAGAACACTATCACATACACCCTTGTCTTAGTTATTAGAACACTATCACACACACCCTTGTCTTAGTTATTAGAACACTATCACATACACCCTTGTCTTAGTTATTAGAACACTATCACATACACCCTTGTCTTAGTTATTAGAACACTAACACATACACCCTTGTCTTAGAACACTATCACATACACCCTTGTCTTAGTTATTAGAACACTATCACATACACCCTTGTCTTAGTTATTAGAACACTACCACATAATGATAACCCTATTTTAAGATTATCTCCTTGTTTTTATGCATTTGCTGACTGGATGTTCGATATAATGGTTTTATATCATATTATGATTTCAAGAATTTGTGGATATTTATTCAGAATTAGCATTGTCTTACAATGAGAGCAGAGTAGACAGGACCTTGAACTAGTTACCTCTTCCAAGATATGTTAGTAGGAGATGGTGTGAGGTCTGACTGCTTTGCTGTTACACCAAGACATCCGACGAACATCTGAAAAACACATTTCTGTGACGACTTATTTTTGCACTATAGTGTCGGAAGACAGCAATCAAATAAAATAAAATAAAATAAAATAAAATAAAATGTTATTGGCCACATGCGCCGAATACAACAGGTGCAGACATTACAGTGAAATGCTTACTTACAGCCCTTAACCAACAGTGCATTTATTTTTAACAGAAAAGAAAACTCCTGAAGCTGAACAAGGTTTCATTTCCAAGATAAAAGAGATAGGCAAAGCTATATTCAAGTAAGTCATTTGGTGATTCATAAGTAACACTTTGCATAGCTGTATTTCACAACTGATTTCATGTATTCTTTTCCATTAAACTGCATCACACTCTGTAGGTTATCTCTGTAGGTTATCTCTGTAGGTTATCTCTGTAGGTTATCTCTGTAGGTTATCTCTTTAGGTTATCCCTGTAGCCTACAGTTATATTGTGCTGTGAAGCCTATCTTTGTAGCCTACAGTTATATTGTGCTGTGAAGCCTATCTTTGTAGCCTACAGTTATATTGTGCTGTGAAGCCTAGGGTGGTTCATTCAGCTTATTCTATTGTTTTGTATTGTATTGTTTTTCATTCTATTGAGGTGTACTTTGCATGGTGTCAATCCAACTTTTTACGTCCTGCAATTTCATAACTTCTTCTTCTTTCAGATACATTTTTTAATCTCAATCCCTGAGTTAGAACTCTATCCCTGGATGACGAAATGACAGAGTTAGAGTAAAAAATACTTCAATTCATCACCTTCCGAAGGACATTCAGGACATCAAAATGAACCTTTACACATGTAGCTTCTACAGTAGTAACAATAAATCTCTTCTAAAAAAGTAGTTTGACTTCTGGTATCTTTCCTAGACAGAGAAGATCTCAAATTCCTTATATCTGTAGCCAGACGCTCTTCTCACTCTCAGCCACTAGAGGTCAGCAAAGTATTCACTTGAGCATTACTGGCCCACCACATATTGAAACACAGAATATATCTATGGGGTTTTGCAAACTTACCAAATTATTAGGGACTTGAGCTGTGATACTCTTGAGTGGTATTTGTGTGTGAGAGAGCGTGAGAGTGTGCATGTGTCTAACCCCCGGGTGTGTGTGTTTGTGTGTGTGTGTGTGTGTGTGTGTGTGTGTGTGTGTGTGTCAGAATTTCCATCAATCCTAGGTAGGTATATGGTTTCGTTCACATTGTCATTCCAGAACATTTTTCTTGTTTGTTTTGAGCTTATTGATAGTTGTATAGTGAGTCTGCCAGACAGAGTTTACATCACTGTGGCCTCTTCTGCTTTCATCTGAAGGAACTGAACCAACCACTGCTGAGTTAGGCTACATCCCTAATGGCAACATATTCCCTTTAGAGTGCACTACTTTTGACCAGGGCCCATATGGCACTGATTAGAAGTAGTGCACTACTGTATATAGGGATAGGGAATAGGGTGCCATTAGGGATGCACACTTACAGACTGCACATAGCAATGTTGGACAGCATGTTACTTTGGAATGCACCCCTTGTCTATGGGCAAGGCTGGCTGGGGTTTCCATTCATGTGACATGGAATTCCTGGCTGAAATTCACAACATAGATTCCCAAGTCATGTTGTTCTATGCTACCAGTTTATAGGTACATTGTCAGATTCTACCAGCTTACAGATACATGGTCAGACGATCATGTGATAGAAAATAGTAATACAGGAAAATAACCCCGTCCAAAACAAGTTGTTTGTTACACCTTTCAGCCATCACCAGGAACAAATAGTGGTTTTGTTCCTCTGTCTACACCAAACATATTGGATCCTTATTTTAATGACTTTGTATGAAATCACCCTGTTTTAATTCATCGTTATCTGGATGGTTGTAACATCAGTTATTCGTTCAACGGACAGATGTTCTATCAATCAGCAGGTCTTGTTGACGATAATATCTGAGTAATTGAATAGAAGAGTTGTAACAATATGCCTGCTGTCTAAACAGACATACAGTATGTTTACAATAGTCTGCAACCTGTGTAACAATATGTCTGCTGTCTAAACAGACATACAGTATGTTTACAATAGTCTTCAACCTGTGTAACAATATGCCTGCGGTCTAAACAGACATACAGTATGTTTACAATAGTCTTCAACCTGTGTAACAATATGTCTGCTGTCTAAACAGACATACAGTATGTTTACAATAGTCTTCAACCTGTGTAACAATATACCTGCGGTCTAAACAGACATACAGTATGTTTACAATAGTCTTCAACCTGTGTAACAATATACCTGCGGTCTAAACAGACATACAGTATGTTTACAATAGTCTTCAACCTGTGTAACAATATGCCTGCGGTCTAAACAGACATACAGTATGTTTACAATAGTCTGCAACCTGTGTAACAATATACCTGCTGTCTAAACAGACACACAGTATGTTTACAATAGTCTTCAACCTGTGTAACAATATACCTGCGGTCTAAACAGACATACAGTATGTTTACAATAGTCTTCAACCTGTGTAACAATATGTTCACCAAGTAAATGAAAGCATTACTAGCTAACAGTAGGCTATAGGTCTACATGCTTCCATCCATGGATGTCCTAGCCTACTTTATTGTCTATAAAATGTTGTGAAAAGGACCTATTGGTTGGGCACTTTCAGAATAAAATATACATTTTACATCATGACTTGATCAGAATGTAGGGGATCGGAGAAGTTCATGATCGTGCAAATCTCTAGTCTCTCTGTTTCTAATGCAATATTGGTAATCAGGCCTACTACTGTTGTGTCGTCTGCAAACTTGATGATTGAGTTGGAGGCGTGCGTGTCCACGCAGTCATGGGTGAACAGGGAGTACAGGAGGGGCTGAGCACGCACCCTTGGGGGCCCCTGTGTTGAGGATCAGGGAAGTGCAGGTGTTGTTTCCTAACTTCACCACCTAGGGTCGGCCCGTCAGGAAGTCCAGGACCCAGTTGCACAGGGCGGTGTTCAGATCCAGGGCCTCAAGCTTGATGCTGAGCTATAGCCAATGAATAGCATTCTTACATAAGTATTCCTCTTGTCCAGATGGGTTAGGGCAGTGTGCAGTGCGATGGCGATTGCATCGTCTATGGATCTATTGGGGCGGTAAGCATATTGAAGTGGGTCTAGGGTGACAGGTAAGGTAGAGGATATGATCCTTGACTAGTCTCTCAAAGCACTTCATGATAACAGAAGTGAGTGCTACGGGGCGATAGTCATTTAGTTCAGTTACCTTTGCTTTCTTGGGTACAGGAACAATGGTGGACATCTTGAAGCATGTGGGGACAGCAGACTGGGATAGGGAGAGATTTAAGGCTGCATGGAGAATGTCACAGTGTTACTGATATGGGGTTTCAGGACTGCGTGTGCATTTGCATTGCTGTGTTTATGAACTAATTTGGTATTCCAATTGCTGTATTTGAGATGTGAAGCATGCACCGCACATTTCTTTTGAATGCAAAATATATGGTTTTGATCAAATGTTTAGATTGGTTTTTAAATAACACAAATTCTACCTCTGTATTTAGAATAATCTAGAATAAATATCATATTTTCAGCTGGAGCGTTAACATTTAGTGCTACCACTCGAGGGAGACATTCAGTGTTGCTACTGCCTGTCCGCGCTGCTTTTCTCAGTGTTGCCAACTTAGTGACTTTGTCGCTAGATTTATCAGGTTGGAGCAACCAAAAAACCGAATGACCACTACTGCACATGCTGTCACTGTTTTGAACAGATTAGATGATACTATTTAGAACCAGCAGCCAGCTCACGAACAAACGAGTGCACCAGGGAGAACGCAACAAGCATGTAGATGCAATAAGTGAAAACACATTATCTAGCTGGGGATAGCTAGCTCATATAATGTCACTAAGCATGATGCACTAGCCAGTTGTGGTACTTTATATTTTATGTGTTACTTTTTATTTAATTTTTTTATTTAGTTTATTTAGTAAATATTTTCTTAACTCAATTTCTTGAACTGCATTGTTGGCTAAGGGCTTGTAAGTAAGCATTTCACTGTAAGGTCTACACCTGTTGTATTCGGCGCATGTGAAAAATACAATTTGATTTGATTTGATTTGAGTTAATTTCATTCTGAAATAACTTCATATTTCCGAGTTAGTCAGATATTATACTGAACAAAAATATAAATGCAACATGCAACAATTTCAAAGATTTTACGGAGTTACAGTTCAAAGAAAGAAATCAGTCAATTGAAATAAATTCATTAGGCTCTAATCTATGGATTTCATTTGACTAGGCAGGGGCGCAGCCATGGGTGGGCCTGGCTCCCAAGTGGGTGGGCCTATGTCCTCCCAGGCCCACCCATGGCTGGGGAGCAAGACTCAGCCAATCAGAATGAGTTTTTCCCCACAAAAGGGCTTTATTACAGACAAAAATACTCCTCAGTTTCATTAGCTGTCCAGGTGGCTGGTCTCAGATGATTCCGCAGGTGAAGAAGCCGTATTTGGAGGTCCTGGGCTGGCATGGTTACACATGGTCTGCGGTTGTGAGGCCGGTTGGACGTTCTGCCAAATTTTCTAAAACGACGTTGGAGGCGGTTTACAGGATAATATTTTTGTTCAGTATAGTTTAGAAATACTTGAAATTGGCAAGCTAGCAAGCTACCAGCTTGCTATAGTTAGCCAGCCGCCTATCAAAGGTAGATAACTGGTTAATTTGACCAAACTATTTCTCAACGTTTCAAAAAATTACTGTAGCTGGCTAATTAATTTGATCATGCTTTGTGAAACGCCCGGTTTTATGCTATTTTAGTCCACACAACATTTCGCCCTGTCACCTAGCAACAGTAGAACCTGATGAACAACATGGAGGGAAACAATACACCACAGTCATGCTTTGTAGTCCTACCAGATCTGCCATGAAAATAATCTAGCTAGTGTATCCCTCTGTTCATCAACTCTTGTTGGATGTAGATGTCTGGTTTATCAGGTCCCAGGCTTCCATGACTGGTATGATTGTTTATTTACAAGTTAATTACAATTAGCTTTTTGTTTTAACGCCATATGTACATGATAGAGCAGATCTAGTCTCATGTGCAGAAGTAAGCTGTCTGGCGCGAGAGACTCATTGGGAGGGAGACTAGAGCAGACCCAGAAGTTCTGACTGAATGGACATTGAGCGCCCCAGGATGGCCCATTTACTTTGTGCTGTTGCAATCTATGCTATGAAATCCTACAATTTCATTGTGGCATTTCCCCCTCATAGCAAATAGCTAGCAAAACAATCGAAGCGATGTCACTCGGCCTATGTAGCCTCGGAGGCAGAGCTGCTGCTGTTAGTCACTGAGGGGCAGAGTAGTGAGTAACTGAACAGCTTGTTTTGAACAATATATTTTTGAAACAGGGAAATGTTCACATTTACCACGCTTTTATGAGCATTTAAAACATAATCCATGAATTGTATAATATATGTATATTTTGTAATTTTTTGGGGTTTTTGACCAATCACAAGTGGGGTGCCGCCCCTAACACCCTAATGGGCAGGCTGACAGTGCTCTAACCCCCAGCTAACCCCGCTTCCTCCCCCTCCTCACCCAACATGGACACGTCCGTCTCTAATCGCTGGTAACCAGGCTAGTCGTATGGACAGCTCCATCACAGTGAAGATGAACGGTTTCATCAGAGAGAGATCTCTCATGCATGAGCACGACGTCCTGTTTCCACCCAGGTAAGCATCATCCCTAGCAGCCCTGTCACTATTACACCTGCTGGAGGAGTTTTACTGGTGTTACTGCTGTCTGTCAGTCTGTCTGTCTGTCTGTCAGTTTCCCTTACAGTGAGGACTACACTAAACCAACCCAGTAAATGAACAATCACTGCTCTTCCTGGTGAGACCACATCCACATGTCTCACACTGCCCAAGACATCATCCACATGTCTCACACTGCCCAAGACATCATCCACATGTCTCACACTGCCCAAGACATCATCCACGTCTCACACTGCCCAAGACATCGTCCTCATGTCTCATAGTACCCAAGACAACATCCACATGTCTCACACTGCCCAAGACATCATCCACGTCTCACACTGCCCAAGACATCATCCACATGTCTCACACTGCCCAAGACATCATCCTCATGTCTCACACTGCCCAAGACATCATCCTCATGTCTCACAGTACCCAAGACATCATCCACAGAGTGAGTGCACTGGCAACACTGCATTTCACATTGCTATTGACTAGTGGGTTAATTCATTCATTAAGTATGGAAGCATGTAATACAGGCCTGTTGAACATTTATATGTTATTCCAAATGCATTGACACAGTCATTATGTAACAGATGTACCCCTGACTGAGTGTTATCCCCAGGTCGCCCTTTTTCCCAACAGCATTTCTGATTCAATGTCTGTGTTGCGTTGCAGACTCACCAGCTCAGCCTGATAGGTGGGTCCAACCTGGGAGTGTGCGAGGCGGGTGATTAGTAAATGTAAAATAAGAGAAAACATATCTGTCATTTATATTTGCTTGTTTGTTTGAACCTTTTAATAAATATGTATTAATTTTATAATACATTTCATATTGGGCTTTTTGTTGTACAGTGGGGAAAAAAGTATTTAGTCAGCCACCAATTGTGCAAGTTCTCCCTCTTAAAAAGATGAGAGAGGCCTGTAATTTTTCATCATAGGTACACGTCAACTATGACAGACAAATTGAGGAGAAAAAAATCCAGAAAATCACATTCTAGGATTTTTTATAAATTTATTTGCAAATTATGGTGGAAAATAAGTATTTGGTCACCTACAAACAAGCAAGATTTCTGGCTCTCACAGACCTGTAACTTCTTCTTTAAGAGGCTCCTCTGTCCTCCACTCGTTACCTGTATTAATGGCACCTGTTTGAACTTGTTATCAGTATAAAAGACACCTGTCCACAACCTCAAACAGTGACACTCCAAACTCCACTATGGCCAAGACCAAAGAGCTGTCAAAGGACACCAGAAACAAAATTGTAGACCTGCACCAGGCTGGGAAGACTGAATCTGCAATAGGTAAGCAGCTTGGTTTGAAGAAATCAACTGTGGGAGCAATTATTAGGAAATGGAAGACATACAAGACCACTGATAATCTCCCTCGATCTGGGGCTCCACGCAAGATCTCACCCCGTGGGGTCAAAATGATCACAAGAACGGTGAGCAAAAATCCCAGAACCACACGGGGGTACCTAGTGAATGACCTGCAGAGAGCTGGGACCAAAGTAACAAAGCCTACCATCAGTAACACACTACGCCGCCAGGGACTCAAATCCTGCAGTGCCAGACGTGTCCCCCTGCTTAAGCCAGTACATGTCCAGGCCCGTCTGAAGTTTGCTAGAGTGCATTTGGATGATCCAGAAGAGGATTGGGAGAATGTCATATGGTCAGATGAAACCAAAATAGAACTTTTTGGTAAAAACTCAACTCGTCGTATTTGGAGGACAAAGAATGCTGAGTTGCATCCAAAGAACACCATACCTACTGTGAAGCATGGGGGTGGAAACATCATGCTTTGGGGCTGTTTTTCTGCAAAGGGACCAGGACGACTGATCCGTGTAAAGGAAAGAATGAATGGGGCCATGTATCGTGAGATTTTGAGTGAAAACCTCCTTCCTTCAGCAAGGGCATTGAAGATGAAACGTGGCTGGGTCTTTCAGCATGACAATGATCCCAAACACACCGCCCGGGCAACGAAGGAGTGGCTTCGTAAGAAGCATTTCAAGGTCCTGGAGTGGCCTAGCCAGTCTCCAGATCTCAACCCCATAGAAAATCTTTGGAGGGAGTTGAAAGTCCGTGTTGCCCAGGGACAGCCCCAAAACATCTCTGCTCTAGAGGAGATCTGCATGGAGGAATGGGCCAAAATACCAGCAACAGTGTGTGAAAACCTTGTGAAGACTTACAGAAAACGTTTGACCTGTGTCATTGCCAACAAAGGGTATATAACAAAGTATTGAGAAACTTTTGTTATTGACCAAATACTTATTTTCCACCATAATTTGCAAATAAATTCATTAAAAATACTACAATGTGATTTTCTGGATATTTTTTTCTCATTTTGTCTGTCATAGTTGACGTGTACCTATGATGAAAATTACAGGCCTCTCTCATCTTTTTAAGTGGGAGAACTTGCACAATTGGTGGCTGACTAAATACTTTTTTCCCCACTGTATGTTGTAAGTGTTGATATGCAATCTGCTAGAAGAGAACATATCTTGACTGGTGAGCTTCATCATCAGCACTTAAATCTATCTGGATAAGGGGCAGGGGTTAATCATAGAGATAGATAGAGGATTCTAGTGCCCAAAAGCCTGTTTTAGCACAGGCAGCACCATTGAGGACTTTCACCATTTTTAAGTAGTCAACTGGGTGGGATTTCCTATGTGTTAAGGAAGGATCACATCATTCCATCCAGGTCATCAGGAGGGATCAGCCAATTAATTATACTCATGAGAAAACATAAACCTTGGCTTTATACCTGTTCAGACAACACACTACAGGTGGCAGTATGCACCCTTTCAGGTCCTAGAGTAAACCCATGTTGGCATATCAAAACATAAAAATAAACAAAGTGTTTTTATTTGGGATGATTCATTTTCAGTTTGGGATAGTTGAAATTGCACTTCTGGACAGTTCTGGGACGGGGATGAAAAATGTAGCTATATATTCACGCTCCAATGTATAAATGTTTTGAAAGTTTAAAACAAGTACAATTTCATGAATATTTCTTAAATATATTCCTATGTTGATGTATAACTACCAAACTATTGGTGATGAGATAATATCGTGTAAAAATAGTTGTATACCGAGTGATGCAATGCTAGGTTGGCTATTTCAGCCAGGCTGACGTTAGCTAGCTAAGTTAGCACCAAAGCTAGCACAGTATCAGGAACTTCCCCTTTTCATTTTCAACTGCAGTTTCAGATGAGCAGCACTCAGTGAGTCAGTGGTCACCCTAGTAACAGTAGCTAGTGCCCTTAATGGAGGTGCCAAAGTGCAGAGCATAATATTTTTTTTGCGCAGTGCAGAGGACTGTAAGTAAATGAATGAATGGCTACATAGCTACCTAACTATACTGTACAATTCATAATAGACTGGTACTATGTAGTCAGCTAGCTAACTATACCTATTTCCAGACAGTAAATACATAATTTAGCTAATAAAAGCAGAATCTAATTCATGTTATCAAGCTAACCCCATCATTGTTAAGGCCAGCCATTTTTTTGTCATATTATAAAGGTATTTGGTCATATGATTATGGCAGGGTTCAAAGACAGGCATTAGAGAGAGTGTGAGAGAGAGCACCACCCATGTTGAGGCAGGGAGAGGACGAACATGTCATCAGGTGAGAATTTGAGTTATAAGGCGCTATCAGTTCAACTCTTCATCTTTGCTGACTGTTACCCAAGTGCTATAAAAACACTTGTTGCCTGCATTCTGATTTCATATGGTTGTCATGGAGATTGAAGACGTGGCTGCGCTCAACAATAATACAAAGCAGATTGCACTATGTTACCGTCTGTCATATCCACCAGGAGAAGCTGGATACCATAGACAAGAAAACAACATGCCTGAATTGCATTGTATTGGCAGTGACAGGAATTTGGTGCATTTAAGTGAATTGAGACGGAAGATCTGCCCCCTCTCTGTACCACTTGCCGTGGAAATTACAACTAAGGACCCCAATGTCAAGCTTAAATGAATCTATGTTTATTCACCCCAGCGGAGAGATTAAAGACAAACAGCACTTCATGTGGAGTTTAGTCAGAAGCTCTGATGAGGTATTTCCCCCTCAGCATATTTATACTATCGCTACGGGTTACACAAAGATAGCCAAGTGCATTCTTTACATCATTTAGCAGACACTCTTATCCAGAGCAACTTACAGGAGCAAGTAGGGTTAAGTGCCTTGCTAAAGGGCACATCGACAGATTTTTCACCTAGTAGGCTTGGGGATTAGAACCAGTGACCTTTCAGTTACTGGCACAACGCTCTTAACCACTAAGCTACCTGCCGCCCCAGCAAAGTGTTTGCTCCCAGAGATCAGCTGCAGAGGAGGAGAACACCTGGCAACAACAGTCTGGTCGTTCAGCCAATATTTCCACTCCCGCTGAGCCGACCTTTTGAGAGCAAACCTCAGACACCCTGTCTGTCTACAACAGGCGCATTTCTAAGTACGCAACAGGTCAAACATGTAGAATACGTGTAAGACACTGAAAAAGCAGAAAGAGACACAGTAGATTTCCACTACACACTATATGCCCACCTTTGTATAAGGTTGCAACTGGTTATTTACTGTTATTGAATGTGATGCCATACTGATTGGTTTATTTTGAAGTCTATTGCTTGAGGATGATGCCATACCGATTGGTTTATTTTGAAGTCTATTGCTTGAGCATGATGCCATACCGATTGGTTTATTTTAAAGTCTATTGCTTGAGCATGATGCCATACTGATTGGTTTATTTTGAAGTCTATTGCTTGAGGATGATGCCATACCGATTGGTTTATTTTGAAGTCTATTGCTTGAGCATGATGCCATACCGATTGGTTTATTTTAAAGTCTATTGCTTGAGCATGATGCCATACTGATTGGTTTATTTTGAAGTCCATTGCTTGATCCAAATTGAAGGGTTATAGTTTGACTATCATTTAATTATTTTAAGAATGAATACTGCAATTAAATTGTGTAACCAAGTAAGATGTTTCTGGACTCAGATTTCCTCGACTAGGTACTGCATTCAATACATACTCAACTAGTACATGTATGAAAATAAATATATCTCAAAACCTTACCAATTCCAAACTGCTTTGTAGTTGTGTGGGAGTCAGTGCACCTCATGCACAGTGTTGCAAAATTACTTCCATCCCATCCCACCCAGCAACCCCAAAACCCCATGTTGGATAAATAGAGAGAAAAGCAACAGTCACTGTGTTCTAGAACCCTCAACTGTCAAGCCATTGGTCTAAGCCATCCAACCAGTTTCCTGGACATCCTGTTGTGGTTTGTCAGAGACAAAGGAAGTGTATTACCGGAGGTATTTATATTGTATTTAACGCTGAGATTAGTCATACATTACTTCCTTTGATGATGCTTGATTTCACGTTGTTCTTT
This sequence comes from Coregonus lavaretus, assembly GCF_964263955.1. NCBI lineage: Eukaryota > Metazoa > Chordata > Actinopteri > Salmoniformes > Salmonidae > Coregonus > Coregonus lavaretus. The sequence continues at coordinate 7,417,906 of NC_140016.1, forward strand.
TTTAATTTTGAAATTCATTAGTGCCTGTGAGCACAGAGTAGAGGAAAGAACTCATACACACTTACTGTAAATGCAGGTTTGTACGTTTATTTGGATTTAGAGTATTAAAGTCACAAAAATATCAGTTCAGTGCATGTCATACTCTTTTTATTTTATTTTTACTCCCAATTTCGTGGTACCCAATTGTTAGTTACAGTCTTGTCCCATCGCTGCAACTCCCGTACGGACACGGGAGAGGCGAAGGTCGAGAGCCATGCGTCCTCCGAAACACAACCCAACCGAGCCGCTTAACCCGGAAGCCAGTGTGTCGGAGGAAACACCATACACCTGGCGACCGTGTCAGCGTGCACTGCGCCCGGCCCACCACAGGATTCACTAGTGCGCGATGGGACAAGAACATCCCTGCCGGCCAAACCTAACCTGGACGACGCCATGGGTCTCCCGGTCGCGGCCGGCTGCGACAGAGCCTGGACTCAAACCAGGATCGCTAGTGGCACAGCTAGCACTGCAATGCAGTGCCTTAGACCACTGCGCCACTCAGGAGGCGTTATGTCATACTCTATGAGATAAAAAGCAACAACAATAAATCAATAATCATGATCAAATAAATATTACTAAATACATTTCATAACAACTATAAAGAATGTAAAAGTAAAGTTTGTGTCAGTAAATGAGTTCAGAAATACAATCTCTGATCTTGGCAACAAAGTCACCTTTGTCATAGTTGATGTTTTAGAGTGTGAATGCCTACAAACTCTACAGAGTGAATAAATATGATAATATTTGATGGCCATCAGTATGGTAAAGATCTACTATTGAGACACACTCTTCTTCTGCTTCTTCTTCTGCTTCTTCTGCTTCTCTTGCTTCCCCCTCTTGTTTCCCTTGTTGCTGCTTCTGAAAAATCACAACATATTGTAAAACATGTTTTTCTGCAATGTCTTCTTAGAAATTAAATTCATGAATTGATAAACAATGGCATATTTTCAATTTATGAAATGGAATCTCGATCCACTTCCTGAATGTACTGAATGGAAAACCCAATTGAACTTCACCCTGGTAGATGTAGCATGATAAAACAGTAGACTAGAGCAGGGGTTTTAAACCCTCTCCTCGGAGACCCCCAGCCATTTCACAATTTTGTTGTAGCCCTGAACTAGCTCAACTGATTCAGTAGTATTCAAGGGCTTGATGATTAGTTGACGAATTGAATAGTTCAAATACATGGAACGGCTGGGGGTCCTTGATGAGAGGTTCTCCTGAATACAGTATAGAGTGTGGTACTGACCTGTACTCTGTCCAGTCGCTCCAGGTGGTGTCACAGAGGGCATCCTGGGCCCTGACACACACCGTCACCTTGGCCTTTACTGACCACTGGCTGCTCTCTGCGCTGTGGACCTGGAGGAACACAGGGGTTGAATTCATTAAGCACCAAATGGAAGAAAATGGCCTGACGCAGAGAGGGACTACATGAACTTGTCCAATAAGAAATGCTCCTTTTCGTTGCAAAATGTTTTGCTACGGTGTGCTCGAATGAATATAACCAGGGACCAGAGTGAACCCGTCAATTAGTTCAAGAGTATACGACTGTTAGTACAGGGTCTGGATCTCTTGGTGTAATGGCCCTCATCAAGCTTTGGAGACAAGGGCTAGTAGTACGTACAGTATATAGACAGTGATCCTCACCTTGGACTCTGTGCAGGGAGAATCACACGTGCACCCGTTCTTGCGCTCTCTGCCTTCGATCTCTTTGACCTGGAAGGAGAGGGGGAAGTAGGAGATGGGTCTGTTCCAGGAGACAGGATAGCTCCACTCTATAGTACTGCTGTTAACCTCCTTAATGGATACCTTGTCTGGCTTCACTGGAGAGAGGGAGAGAGGGAGAGAGAGAGAGAGCGTGCGAGAGAGAGAGAGGGTGAGTGAAGGAGAGGGAGAGAGGTGGGAGAGAGAATATTACCATAACTTCTACCAGCACTCTGCACAATCAAACTAACTTTCAGTAGCACTTAAACCAACAAACACTCAGCATATAATCCTCTGCTAGGTCTACGTATATGTGCAAGATATTTGTATACTGAACAAAAATATAAACGCAACATGCAACAATTTCAAAGATTTTACTGAGTTACAGTTTATATAAGGAAATCAGTCAATTGCAATACATTCATTAGGGCCTAATCTATGGATTTCACATGACTGGGCAGGGGTGCAGCCATGGCTGGGCCTGGGAGGGCATAGGCCCACCCACTTGGCAGCCAGGCCCTTCCACTGGGGAGCCAGGCCCAGCCAATCAGAATGAGTTTTTCCCCACTATAGGCTTCATTACAGACAGAAATACTCCTCAGCACCCACCCACCTGATGTGGAGGTCCTGGGCTGGCATGGTTACAAGTGGTCTGCGGTTGTGAGGCCGGCATCCAGGTGGATGGATTATCTTGGCAAAGGAGAAATGCTCACCAATAGGGATGTGAACAAATTTGTGCACAAAATTTGAGAGAAATCCGATTTTTGTTCAGTGCTATGAAAAAGTGCTATGACTTTTAGAGCACTAGTGGAGGGAAACACTAATAATGTCTTCGTTACCACAGTTAGGAAACCTGCCTCTATAGACAGTGCTGGGAAAAAGTATTTGCCCCCTTTCTAATTTTCTCTACTTTTGCATATTTGTGATACTGAATGTTATCAGATCTTCAACCAAAACCTAATATTAGATAAAGGGAACATAAGTGAACAAATAACACAACAATTACATATTTATTTCATAAACAAAGATATGCAACACCCAATTCCCCTGTGTGAAAAAGTAATTGCCCCCTTACACTCAATAACTGGTTGTGCCACCTTTAGCTGCAATGACTCCAACCAAATGCTTCCTGTAGTTGTTGATCAGTCTCTCACGTCGCTGTGGAGGAATTTTGGCCCACTCTTCCAAGCAGAACTGCTTTAACTCAGTGACATGTGGGTTTTCAAGCATGAACTGCTTGTTTCAAGTCCTGCCACAACATCTCAATTGGGATTAGGTCATGTAGACTTGATTGTGTGTTTTGGATCATTGTCTTGCTGCATGACCCAGCTGCGCTTCAGCTTCAGCTCACAGACGGATGGTCTGACATTCTCCTGTGGAATTCTCTGATACAGAGCAGAATTCATGGTTCCTTCTATTAAGGCAAGTCGTCCAGGTCCTGAGGCAGCAAAGCATCCCCAAACCATCACACCACCACCACCATGCTTGACCTTTGGTATGATGTTCTTTCTTACTGTGGAATACAGAGTTTGGTTTTCGCCAGTTTGATCTGATAACATTCAGTATCACAAATATGCAAAAGTAGAGAAAATTAGAAAGGGGGCAAATACTTTTTCACAGCACTGTCTATAGAGGCAGGTTTCCTAACTGTGGTGACGAAGACATTATTACTGTTTCTCTCCACTAGTGCTCTAAAAGTCCTGCCATTTCAGAGAGCTTTGTTTCTGCATTCTTAATGTTTGTTATGGGATAGACAGCTTTGCCAGCTCCAAGGCATTTTCTTTTCAGAGACCACTTACATTGTGAAGTTAGTAAACATAATTGTTTTATTAGTTGGTAAATATAGTGAAGTGCACACATAGACCATTATTGTCACCTTTAAGTAGCCTAAAATCACAACTTGTGCACCTGATCCTGCCAGCCTCTTGCAACATATCTGCCCTTATGACTGCTACAAGGTCCCTACTTAACACTTACCTATGTCTGATAAGTAGAAGTGTTGTGTGTCTCTCTCTCTCTCTGTGTGTGTGTGTGTGTGTGTGTGTGTGTGTGTGTGTGTCTGTGTGTGTGTGTGTTTGTCTCTCTCTTTGTGTGTGTGTGTGTGTGTGTGTGTGTGTGTGTGTGTGTGTGTGTGTGTGTGTGTGTGTGTGTGTGTGTGTGTGTGTGTGTGTGTGTGTGTGTGTGTGTGTGTGTGTGTGTGTGTCTCCGTATGTGTGTGTGTCCTCACCTATCTCTGATAAGTAGAAGTGTTGGGAGTATTCCTCCAGCAGGTAGTTAGTCCTCATATAGATGGTCAGGGTGATCCGGTCAGTCTCCTCAGCATAGGGACAATACTGTCTGTCCACACAGAACACCCCCAGTCCCATACTGTTCACAGAACACATGATGTCACTCTGGCCAGACGAAGACAAACATGTCCACTGCTGTCCACTGGCGTCCACAGAACAGCTGACGTCCTCCGCATCAGACTGGTCACTATAGAAAAGCCAAGAAATGGATGACTGAAATTAGAGTAACACAGGCCATTGCAGTAGTCCATTCACTAATATTAAATTTGAAATCAAGTAAATACTGTAAGTTATTATGCCCATGTTATATCCTATACATCACTATAACACTATACAATAGTAACATGTTATATCCAATACAGAACTCTCCAATAGTCACATGTTATATCCTATACAGAACTCTCCAATAGTCACATGTTATATCCTATACATCACTATAGCACTATACATTAATCAGACCCATAGAATGTATACACTCTTAGAAAAAAGGGTTTCAAACAGGTTCTGTAAGGAGGGATAGGGTTCTACCAAGAACCGCTTTGATTAGAAGAACCCTTTTTGGAAGACAAGGGTTCTTTGTAAGGCAAAGGGTTCTACCTAGAACCTTTAGCATCCTAAGAACTGTTTTTGGAAGAAATTGTTATTTGATGATTCTTTGGAACGTAAGAAGGGTTATTTGGAAGGCAAGAAGGGTTCTACATAGAACCATATATAACATTTCCCAGCATGCTCTATTGCAGGGAGATTTTCTGAATTGTTTATTTTACTGTAATATCTGTGTTTTTGCATGTACTATACATTGATTGGTTAATTAAGATAAATAACACACCGTTTTCTAAACTAATCCAATCTGTTAGTAATTGGATTTATTGCACCTGTTACTGAGATGGTTGTTCCAGTTTAGATTATTGAGCTAGGCTCAGTATTCAATCTTCTCTACCCTGGCAGTTATTCTGAATGCAGGTTGCAGGTGATTAACAATTTCACTTGTTGGATATCCTAACTCTGGCTGGATTCCAATAGGAATTACACATCACTTTGCAAGCCAGTATAATGTGACTTGCAGGCCTGATGTGGCCTGTGAACCAGGAGTTTCCTAACGCCACTTTGTTAGGCTATAACTAGGCTCTCAAAGACAGGCCTTATGATATATGTCATGTAATAATACAATTAAAAAGGCTGGTGAAACCATTCATGGAGGGTTCTAGGAAGAACCCTCCAAAGATAAAATGGTTCTTGGTAGAACCCATCATAGACGGTTCTAAGCAGAACCCTCCATAGAGGTTTCTTGGTAGAACCATAGTATATTATACAGGGGGTTCTCTGAAGAACCCTACATAGAGGGTTTTAGATAGAATCCTCTGCAAAGGGTTGTAACCAGCAACAAAAAGGGTTCCCCTATGGGGACAAACCGAAGAATGCTGTATGGTTCTACTTAGCACCTTTTTTTCTAAGAGTGTAGTAGTGATACATATAAAGGTTGGTGGTGATAGTACCGTGCCACTCTGACAGACATAACAGTCCCAACATATGTAGTGGTATATTTCCAGGAGCAGTGGAACTCTCCTTGGAAGTTCCGTGTAGAACATTTCATATAGCCTTAGAATAGAAACAAACAAACAGAAGAGAGACAGAAGATGTCATGTTAGAATTGGATAATGAATGAAAAACTAATGTTTGACTTGATTTCGGATGACAGACAGACATCCTGTGTACCTGTTCTGGTGGATCCTTCTAGAATGCGTTTCTGTTCGTCCAGGTGTTTGACCAGCACCGTAGTATTCTTCAGCAGGGTTCTATCTAGGCTGTGACATGTAAAGATCCCTCCTCCAGTTCTCTCTTCCAGGTTGACAAGGAAGCTATTCCCCCTCTTCTTCTCCTCTTCACCTATCATCCATAGAATCTCCTCGTCCTCCTCTCCATCTCTCCGCCACACCCAGTCACGGTCTTTCCTCCAACCCTCCTCCTCTCGGTTGAAGGATCCCAGGCAGGTCAGAGGATGCTGAACCAGCGAGCCGTCTACATTCACCACAACAACTGGTGACAACACACACTTCAATCAACACCAACATATACAGTCAGGTCCAGCATTATTGCCACCCTTCATAAAGATGAGCAAAAAAGACTGTTTCAAATAAATCATAAAAATACTGAACTATATTGTATGCTCAAATTCTTTTGAGAATTATATTATTTTATAGTAATACAATTGGTTAGAGATTTTGTTTAACAAGCATCATTTTTTTATCTAAAAAAGATTGGTAAAAATTATTGCCAACCCTGTTGTCAAAACCTTTCAATACCTCACCTTGCGAGGATAACGGCACTGAGCCTTTTTCTAAATTGACCACCGGACTTGAACCCCATCGGAAACCTGTGGTTTGAATTGAACAGGGCAGCCCATAAACGCAGACGAAGGATATCAAGGATCTGGAAAGATTCTGTATGGAGGAATGGAAAGCTCTAATATCCTTTCCAATGTGTTCTCCAATCTCAAAACATTTTAGAAAAAGGCTCAGTGCCGTTATCCTATTAAAAACAGGGGTGGCAATAAATTTGAACCCTATCTTTTTGAGAAAAAAAAGATTACTTGTTAAACAAAATCTCTTCCTCTGAATAATTGTACTGGTATAAAATATTTAAATTTTTTCCATTTGTTTGAGGATAAAATATACAGTAGTTCAGTATTTGTATTATTTATTTTCTACAGTCTTTTTTGCTAATCTTTTTCAAGGATGCCAATAATTATGGATCAGACTGTAGCTCATCAACACAAACATAAACACTACCTCAACTTTATATAGCCTTATGATGATCTGACATAAACATACCCACAACTGTACATAGCCTTATGATGATCTGACATAAACATACCCACAACTTGATATAACCTTATAATGAACTGACATAAACATACCCACAACTTTATACCATCTATACACCGGACTGGCAAAACCAAAATATAACTAACTGATCTTTATATGCAGTGATTTCAGAAAGTATTCACACCCCTTGACTTTTTCCACATTTAGTTGTGCTACAGCCTGAATTTAAAATTGATTAAAGTGAGATTTTGTGTCACTGGCCAACACACAATACCCTATAACATAAAAGCTGAATTTTGTTTTTAGAAAATTGTACAACTTAATTAAAATTGAAAAGCTGAAATGTCTTGAGTCAATAAGTATTTAACCCCTTTGTTATGGCAAGTCTAAATAAAGAAACAGAATAGAGCTAAGCACAGGCAAAAAACAAGTGGAAAACCTGGTTCAGTCTTCTTTCCAACAGACACTGGGAGACAAATTCACCAACAGACACTGGGAGACAAAGCAGGAGTTACTTACCAAGATGACATTGAATGTTCCTGAGAGGCCTAGTTACAGTTTAGAAATTAAATTGGCTTGAAAATCTATGGAAAGACTTGAAAATGGCTTACTAGCAGTGATCAACAACCAACTTGACAGAGCTTGAATAACTTTTTAAAGAATAATGTGCAAATATTGTAAATTCCAGGTGTGCAAAGAAAGCTCTTAGAGACCTACCCAGAAAGACTCACATCTGTAGTCCTTGCCAAAGGTGATTATAACATGCATTGACTCAGGGGTGTGAATACTTATGTATAATAAATTAGCAAACATTTCTAATTATGGGATATTGTGTGTAGATGGGTGAGAGAAAAAAATACATTTAATCAATTTTGAATTCAGGCTGTAACACAACAAAATGTGGAATAAGTCAAGGGGTATGAATACTTTCTGAATGTACTGTACTATACCAGACTGGAAACACATATACAAGTCTTAATAATGAGCTGACAACATACCGACAAGTGTACAGGCTGACATTATCGTTACAAACTGTGCTGATCTTCAGATGACAGTGATATACATGTACTGATCAGAGGTGATGATTTCCTACCATTGGGTAGAAGATTCCAGCTGCTCTGAGTGAACTTGGGGCTTTGGCTTTTGGCCTGGTGTAGGATTAGAATGCCTAGTAAAGTAAACCTCATCTACGAGGGAGAGTAGGAGGCAGGGAGGGAGGGAGGGAGGGAGGGAGGGAGGGAGGGAGGGAGTGAGAGAGAGAGAGAGAGAGAGAGAGAGAGAGAGAGAGAGAGAGAGAGAGAGAGAGAGAGAGAGAGAGAGAGAGAGAGAGAGCGAGAGAGAGAGAGAGGGGGGGGGAGAGCGAGAGAGAGAGAGAGAGAGAGAGAGAGAGAGAGAGAGAGAGAGAGAGAGAGAGAGAGAGAGAGAGAGAGAAAAATAAATAATAATGTTTTGTCAAACATGTAAATATACAAATCTAAGTGTTCATAACAAATAGAATATGATGTACAAAATGAATACTTGATCTGCATAATAACTTCATAGCCCAACAAGTTAATTTAAAAGTAAACTGTTCATACCTTTAGACAACAATGAAACATCTTCTGATCAACACTTATCCTCTGAATAACGCTGAAGTCTAAACAGTGGCTTTTTAATATGTGTCTATGTCGATGACATTTAGCATCCAATAAAATTACCCAGTTGAGAAAAGTACAGACGGGCAGAACGAGGAACTCATTCACTTTCTAATCTTCCTAAACAAGACATGATAATAGACTTCCTGGCATGCATTCTTTCAATATTATTGCTTAATATGCACACACTGTATATATATTTTCTGTTGTATTTTTTGACTTTATGTTTTTTTACCCCATATGTAACTCTGTGTTGTTGTTTTCATCGCACTGCTATGCTTTATCTTGGCCAGGTCGCAGTTGTAAATGAGAACTTGTTCTCAACTGGTTTACCTGGTTAAATAAAGGTGAAATAAATAAATAAATAAATAAATATAATCTGTATCTTGTAGCCTCAACCAACCACCTCTCAAAATCAATCTCTTCACTTTGATTACAATTATTATCCTTCTTATCCATGACTGTATAAATGTAAACATGGTATGTAATTGTGCAGTACACGCCAGTGGTACCAAAATGCTTTCATTTAAGCCTATACTAGTTTTATGTTATGATTCAGCAATACTTGGGAAATGGGCTACATTTAATAATTGAGATGACGTAACGCTGTAGGTACTGAGGGAATGAAATGATGTAACAAAGGTGAGCAAGGAAAGTCTTTCACTTTCACTTTTTCTTTAGACTTGTTTGTCTGTGATGATGCACCTTTGCGTAGTGACATCAATAGTAAAGACTGGTAAGTTGTCATATACTGTCAAAATAGTATGTAATGATCATTTAATTAAAACACTACTAAATTAGTTTATCGTTAATGTCAGAATTCTATCAATAGAATGTAGAATCTGTAATAGAACACTAAATTCCATGGTGATGTGATGAGGTGATGTCGAAGGAGTCAGGCGCAGGAGGGTCGATCACAGAATAACAGGCTTTATTCCGCAAATACAGAGTTACGCAGTAATGCGTCAAAAACACTCTAGTGCGCAAAACAGGCGCACTGGAAAATACAAGGCACACAGGGAAATATCCCGGCGATACAAAATACACAGTGCTCCACCGAGCTTCACTATCCTCCACAATAAACAATCACACACAAAGACAAGGGGGCAGAGGGAACACTTATACAGGTACTGATGAGGGGATATGAACCAGGTGTGTGTAATAAACAAGACAAAACAAATGGAATGATGAGATGAGGAGCGGCAGTGGCTAGAAGGCCAGTGACGATGAACGCCGAAGCCTGCCCGAACAAGGAGAGGTAGCAGCTTCGGGAGAAGTGGTGACAGGTGAACCATTGTGATGTCAGTGTCAGGTAGCGCTGAGAGGGACAGCAGTTCTGCAGTGGTCAGTCAGTAAGCCAAGATGAAGCTAAAGAAAGGAGCTGTTGGACATTATCTGGACTGTGACTAACGTCTTCTCTCCCTGCGCCAAAATACTGTCTGATTACTTCAAACTACTGGATGTCCACAACAGGAACACTCTGAATGGTCAATTGTGGATTTCTGTCTAAGTATTCCTGAGTTCATTCCTGTACTTAGATGTGTATGGGCAATGTGGCGGAAGTAACATGACAAAAAAGGGTTGGTAAAAACGTTAAAATGTTTGTCTATGTATTAATAGACATCCAGGTAATTTGTGTCCTCCTTACGTATATGGGTGTAGGTCAGGTGTAGTCAGTAACCTGACAAGAAATCATGTTGGTTATTAAAATGTTTTCCCACAAACTTTATTAAAGAGCAGCCATTTCTCTTTTTCTGGCAGACATCCAGTTCTACCACTTCATGCACCATGTGACTGACCTGAAGAAGAATGAGATCATGATGACCTTTGACATGTTAGACTGGAATTCCAGCGGAGAGATCGGCTTCGAACAGTTCTACATGCTGGTCTGCATCCTGCTCTGCAGCGAGGTAGTGTTTCTCTGTATGTGTGTGTGGGTGTGTGTTTGTGTGTAGTGTGTGTATTTTTGTCTTGTCTGCCAGTATTGAAGTTCAGATAAGTAATTCATTCATTAAACTGTATCATGTCATAACTGTTACTACAGAATCATGCGGTCAGGAGAATAGATCTTGTATGTCAGAACCATGCGGTCAGGAGAATAGAGCTTGTATGTCAGAATGTCAGAGCGGGCGTAGGTGTGGTGTAGGAATCAGATGCAGGACACAGATGCTAGTCCAAAAATACTTTAGTAAAGTCCACAGAATGAACGGCTACAAACAAAGCCGGAGGCACGAGAAAATATAACGCACACAGCGTATAAATGCAAAACACAGCGAACACGCACAACAAGTGCGGACTCTCTATCTAATACAGAATAGAGCACAAACTGACTGGAAGCACCTGCTGACAAGGAACAACTACACACAACCACAAGACAGAAACAACAAGAACTTAAAGGACACTTAATCAAGACAAAATGAGAAACAGGTGTACCAAAACAGACCAAACCAAACAAACACAGAAACAACGAACGGTGGCAGCTAGTACTCCAGAGACGACGACCGCCGAAGCCTGCCCGAACAAGGAGAAGGAGCAGCCTCGGCCGAAACCGTGACACAGAACCATGCGGTCAGGAGAATAGATCTTGTATGTCAGAACCATGCGGTCAGGAGAATAGATCTTGTATGTCAGAACCATGCGGTCAGGAGAATAGAGCTTGTATGTCAGAACCATGCGGTCAGGAGAATAGATCTTGTATGTCAGAACCATGCGGTCAGGAGAATAGATCTTGTATGTCAGAACCATGCGGTCAGGAGAATAGATCTTGTATGTCAGAACCATGCGGTCAGGAGAATAGATCTTGTATGTCAGAACCATGCGGTCAGGAGAATAGATCTTGTATGTCAGAACCATGCGGTCAAACTGAAGGCCATTAAAGGCCATTCTCTGTTGATCTTGTGTATCATGGGGAAACCACTTCTCATATCTGGCTTTCAGACAAAGAGATAAAAACCTGTTTAACACAACCTACTTCCTAATTCCCTTTTCATATCTCATAAAAAAATGACAGTCATGTTTACAGAGACAACAAAAAGGCGTTTTACTGCCATGATTCAAAGTTGACCAGAAAACATAGGTTTCATAGAAATGCAATAAATCACAGCTGGAACGGAAATGAGGAATGCACAGGGTAATGTACGTTACAGAACCTTTTGATACAGTTTGTCTTATCTTTATGTGTGTGAATGCAACACGAATGTGTGTGTGTGTATGCAACCTCTTTCAGTACCACGTGGAGAATAACTTTCGCTTCCGTCACTCCAGGCCGGTGTTTGAATTGTTGGACATGGACGGAGGTCGCACCATCAGCCCCGTCGAGTTCCAGGCCTCTGGCTTCCTGTTCAACCTCAAGGTACACGCCCTCGATAAGATCTTCTACGAGTTCGACGTCTCCGGAGACGAGGTACACTGACTCTCTCTCTCTTGGTTTGAAATGGCACCCTATTTAATATACTGTATAGTGCACTACCTTTGACAAGGGCCCAGGGCTTTTGTTGCTAACAAGCATGGGCGGTGTGTTCAATAGGGCGATATGGGCGACGCACTGCCAAACGGGAAAAGGAAGGGATTTTTTTTCTAATCAATTATATCATGGCAACAGTAGTTCAGTGTTCACGTTGATCTGCCAGCCACTAAATGTCCAATCAGGCTAAAGTCGTGCTTCAAATGTCCCCGCCCGTTTTGGGGCGATTTCAGTCAGGTTGAAAATCGCCCAGAAGTCTCTCATAGCCTCTAATGTAAAATATTTTTTTTTCAAATTTCTGAGCTTTCAATACATTCTCTATGGGTGTCTGAGGGCTTGCACTTACGCGCTTTCGTCATACGTAACGTAACGTAACCATGAACGGCAGACAGCAACGCTTGGACAGCGACTGGTGTAACCGACATGCACCATCTTTCAGAAAAGATTAAGAAAAATGAGCTGTCAAAGACCCACATTGATAGCTGTTTGAGATTGTCTGCTTTGGTGAGAGTGAATATTGCCACTCAACTGGATGAGGGATACAGGCTAGCTGTCCGCCGCCACAACGATGAGGTTAGCAACAGCAGAGTCGTGAACACTGTCTACGAGAATCGAGACGACCTCATAGAATGTTTTGAAGCCATCCGGACGGGTTCATTGGGTTCATTTGACCAGCCCACCGTACCAGAAGCTACAGAATAAGGACATCGATGCTGTCTTTATCAAACGTGCCCTCGACAGCTTCGCAAGCAGTGTGCAGGCCATAAGGTAAGATAAAGATTAAACAATATCATTCGATCTTTCTCAAAGCAGAGCTTTATTTGAAAATGTATGCATGAAAGGAGACTGCATTTGTGTTTGAAATTACATTATTGTCATTATATATGGCCAGTGGTGTAATCTATCTTGTTTTATATACTATGTGTACTGTACAGTGGTGCTCATAAGTGTATGAACACATTCTAAAGCTGACTAAAAAGAGGAATAAAAAAATAAAAAAATCATCTTTTGGAAATTGATCTTAATGACTTAATTAAAAAAGTTGGAAAATCCAACCTTTAAGGACACCAATTTTCTTTTCTTTTTTATTCCTCTTTTTAGTCAACTTTAGCATGGGATCATAAGCTTATGAGCACCACTGTATACTGTGCTGAACATCCAGGCTATGTGAGACACAAAGGCTAACTTAAACACTAAAGACTTTATGCATCCCTGCCCATTTTAAGTGGAACTGAAGTATTTGTACTATACATGGATACATTGCATATACCTGTGCATCACATAGACAACAATACTGTACAAAGCCAACAAACACATTGGTCTGTTTGCCTTCAGGGACTCCTCTCAACAGCAGCTGCAAGAAGCAACAGGAGCCAAAAGACCCAGAACAGCTTTGAGAGAAGAGGAGAAGCAGAGGCTGTCTGAAGAGGTCTGCAACACCATCCTGGATCACACCAAAGAAAGGTTCTCTTTCTCTGGCCACCTTGTGAGTGCTACCTTACTGCAAGCAGACATGTTTGAAAGGTACTTGTCACACTCTGGCTCTGGGACTGTGTAGTTAGAGTCAG